>NC_133526.1:142954589-143317089 GCF_048544455.1 Silene latifolia
CGCCAGAAACAAATTATACCCTCTCTTGCTCCTTCTAAACGACCCCTGCTTCTCGAAATCCCGCCATTCTATTAGATCCGCAGTGGTATGTGTGATTGTTGGTCGGAATCAAGGAGGCCTAGCGTGAATGGTCGGAATCAAGAAGGCCTAGCGTGAAGTAGTGGTAGAAGTTGTGTGGTGGTGGTGCAGATTGTGGTGGGAGGGGAAGTGCTTTGTGCGAGAGAGGTGGCTAAGATGGTGAGAAGGGTGATGGGAGGGACCACGCGGTGGTATTTGCTGGTGGATGGAGTGGGTGGGAAATTTGGATTGTGGCGTTTTGGTGTGTTTCCGACAGCGGATATGGCTAATTGGTGGTGATGCGGTGAAAGTGGTGGATTGAGGGTGTTTAGTGGTGAGGCGGGGCTGGTGAGTGTTGGGTTATGGTGACTGACTGACTGGTGGTGGAGTGAGGGTAGTGTTTAGTGGTTAGTTAGGGCGGTTCGTGGTGGAGTAAATGTAGTTGTGGGAGTATAAAATAAGAGGAAGGGTAGAATGGGTATATAATACAAAGAATTGATTGAAAAAATTCAAATTGGCCTGAAAAGTACCATTTTCAGGGGAGTTGGTAGTAAAATTGAATCGGAGATCACATCTTGGTATTGATTATAGAAATTTTTTTATCATGGTAGTGATTGTGAAAATTGGTCTTAATATTGGTAGTGTTTATCAATTATCCCAATATATAAATTTGATCTTTGAGTCTAAATTTAATGTTTTACGAGTGAAACTTTAATGTTAAAAATTGCAACTTTAAAATTTTAGGTCATTTTTAATATAAAAATTTGAATTTATGTAATAATGGAATTGCGACTAATATTATTTAATTTAACCGATTTAAGAATGCAACTTTAATGTTTAACGAGTAAAACTTTAATGCTAAATATTGCAACTTTAATTTCTTTAGGTCAATTCTAATATAAAAATTTGAAATAATGTAATTGTGACTAATATTTATTTAATTTTACTTATTTATAAGTATGCAACTTTAATGTTTTACGATTGAAACTTTAATGCCAAAAATTATAACTTTAACTTCTTTAGGTCATTTCAAATATAAAAATTTGAAACAATGTAATTGTGACTAATATTTATTTAATTTTACTGATTTATAAGTAACACTTGTGATGTTCTACGGGTTAAACTTCAATGGTAAAAATAGCAACTTTAAACTTTTTAGGCCTTTTCTAATATAAAAATTTAAATTTACGTAATAAATTAATTTTAACGGTTTATGTAACTTCAGTCCTAATTTATGAAACTTTATTCTCTTACGAGGATAACTTAACACTTGACGGTGTAACTTTATATTAATATGGTGATTTTTGATATATTAATTTAATTGTACGTAATTGTAGTCCTTTACGAGCGTAATTTTAGTCCATGTCACTGTAACTTTAGTACTTTAAGATGAAACTGTAGTCTTAACCGCCACAAACGCCAACTAATAACAACCACCACCTCCTTTGCCACCCCACCTGACCCACCACTACCTTCACCAACCATCACCAACACCCACCACGACCACTGCAATCACCACCACAAACCACCAAATCTGAAAAACAAAAAAATAAAAAAATAAAAAGGAAAGGAGAAGGCCACCACGACATCACCACCACCACTAACGCCACAAATGACCCACCACCAACAACAACAAACACTCCTTTACTCAGATCTGGAAAAAAAAAAGGAGAAGAGAGAGGGGCTGCAAAGGAACCACGCACAAACGCGAAAACCATGACAGCCGCTAATAATAATAAACACCACCACCATATTGAAAGAAAAAAAAAGTAAAACTAAATCACTACTACAAATACAGGCAACTACAACGGCCCTTTAACAACGCTTATTCACGAAAATCATCAAAACACGTTGTAGAATTGATGCCGCGAATTTTACCAAACTTAATTACAACGGTTCTGTGTTGTTAACCGTTGTTATTGATTTTAACAACGGGTCATACTTGAAAACCGTTGTTAATATAAAAACTAATAACAACGGTTAAATTTTAACCGTTGTTAATAATTTGGCGCAAAATTAGTGAAAAGTAATTACAACGGTTTGTTTAGAACCCGTTGTTAATACTTTTTAACAACGGTTGTAGACTCAATAACCGTTGTTATTAATATTATGAAAATCTTAAAAACAACATATTGCTTTATTCTGATATACGCTACAAAACACAAACACAAGCTAATACTGCTACTATATCATCCTCTATTCCCCCCTGATCGTCTCTCTGTCTTCATCTCCGTCACTGTTGTCACCGTCTTCTCTCCCTCATCGTGTTTATCAATCATGTATATATATGTTTCTTAGAAACGCTTATAGATATAGGATTTTTTGGGTTATTATCTAATTTGTTGATAATTTAGCTTAATTGCTTTCCTGAATTTCGTTTATTTGTTTGCTTATTATTGTATTTTCTGAATTAGTTGCCTATTATTACGAATGTAGAATAATGACTCGAACTTGGATGATTGATGCAAATATGAGTGACCGCACCTATAAGGATGGTTTAGCTGAATTTTATGAATTCGTTTCGAACAATTTGAAAGGTTCTTCTAGTATTGCATGTCCTTGTGAAAGATGTGGTAATATTAGCTATATGGCTTTTCCGGACGTTAAAATACACCTAGAAAAGTGGAGATTTAGTCGATCCTATACACGTTGGATTTTTCATGGGGAATCATTAGAGGAAGAGAATAGCTCTGAAGAAGATGATGTTGAGGTACACGAAAGGCTAACTGATGATCCTGAGTTTGCCGAGTTTTTTGAGTTGGAAGAGTTGGAAGTAGAGAAGTTGAATGTTGGGTCTATAGATAATGAAGAGAATGATGATGAGTCGATTGCTTTTGAAGATGTAGGTGATGACACTAGTAATTGGGATGACCTTAACAACATGTATGAGAAGTTGTGTGAGTCTGAAGCACCTCTGTATCCTGGTTGTAAGTTCACAAAAATGTCGGCTGTGGTGAAGTTGTATAATATCAAGGGGGCAAATGGGGTGAGTGACACGTGTTTCACTAGTTTTTTAGCCTTGATAAAGGAGTTGCTTCCTGATGGTAATGTTCTACCTGTTAAGACATGTGAGGCAAAAAAACTAATAAGAGGAGTGGGTACGAAATATGAGAAAATACATGCATGTCCAAATGATTGCATATTGTATCGGAAATTATATCAAAACTTAACCAATTGCCCTAAATGTTTGGAGTGGCGTTATAAGAATAAGGAAGGGATCCCGGCTAAGGTGTTGTGGTATTTTCCATTGATACCAAGAGTCATAAGGATTTATGCGAATCCCGATGATTCAAAAATGTTAACTTGGCATGAAACAGGAAGAATAAATGATGGAAAGCTAAGACACCCGGCAGATGGTATGCAATGGAAATCGTTCGACGCTAAGTATCCCGAGTTCGGCAATGAACCTAGAAACTTACGTCTAGCGCTGTCCACTGATGGAATGAACCCACACAGAAACATGAGTAGCCAACATAGTACTTGGCCAGTAGTGTTGGCTATTTATAACTTACCTCCATATGTGTGCATGAAAAGAAAGTATTTGATGTTGTCGTTGTTAATTTCCGGCCCTAAACAACCTGGAAATGATATAGATGTATATTTGGAACCTCTTCTAGATGATTTGCGATTGTTGTGGGATAGTGGAATAGAAGTATTTAATGCATATAAGAAAGAAACTTTCAATTTGAGAGCGATGTTATTGTGTACAATAACTGACTATCCGGCTTATGGCGACCTTTCTGGGCACACAGTTCATGGGAAAGAGGCTTGTCCATTGTGTGGGGAGGATATCGAGTCTGAATACTTGAAGTCTTCTCGTAAGTATGTGTATATGGGAAATAGGAGGTTCTTGTATCATGACCATTGTTATCGCAAGATGCAGAAAGCATTCAATGGAAGACAAGAACTTCATCAACCTCCTAGAATTTTGAGTGGGCATGAAGTTTATCAGAAAGTAAAGCATATTGAGATAGATTATGGGAAGAAGAGCGGCTCTAAATTGTCTACTTGTGGGTATAAGAAAAGATCCATATTTTTTGATAAACTTCCATATTGGCCTGACCTGAAGGTCAGGCATTGCCTCGATTTCATACACATTGAGAAAAATGTCTGTGATAATATTATCAATACCCTTCTGAATGTTCCTGGTAAAACAAAGGATAACGCCGCAGCTAGGGAAGATATGAAAAATGATGGGTATTAGGCTAGAGTTGGCACCACAGAAGAGAGGTAATCGTACATTTTTACCGCCAGCAGCTTATAGCCTTTCACGGAATGAGAAAAAAGAGTTCTGTGCATACTTGAATGGAATTAAAGTGTCACATGGTTATTCGTCGAACATCAAAAGCCTAGTGTCGATGCAAGACCTAAAACTCACCGGGTTAAAGTCACATGATTGTCACACTTTGATGCAACAATTACTACCTGTGGCTATTCGTTCCATTTTAACTGAAAAGGTAAGATATGCTATAACTAGATTCTGTCTCTTCTTCCAGTCCATATGCGAGAAAGTCATTGACCCCGATGACGCGGATTCATTGCAGGACCTCGTTGTAACCTCTCTTTGTCAGTTGGAAATGTATTTTCCACCCTCTTTCTTCACTATCATGATTCATCTGACCATTCACTTGGTTAGGGAGATTTTGTACCTTGGGCCCGTGTACTTGAGATACCAGTATCCTTTCGAAAGATTGATGAAAGTCTACAAGGAGTATACATCTAATCGGTATCGTCCGGAAGGTTGTATTGCTGAACGCGCTATTTGAGATGAAGCTCTTTCATATTGTTACGCTCATCTCTCCCCTGAGGAGTTGATTGGCGTTCCTAAGAATCGTCATAGTGACTGGATGACCGGAAAAGGTATTAGGGGCCGGGTTGAAAAAATTGTGACACGTGAAATGTTGCATTTTGCACACACGTATGTGTTAAACAATGAAGATGAGGTGCAACCTTATATTCAACAACACAAAGATGAGCTCGAATACGATCACCCAAACAAGACCGAGAAGTGGATTGCGAACGAGCATACGAAGACGTTTGCAGAGTGGTTTAGGAAAATTGTCTTAGAGTGTACAGATCAAACTGGTGATGACATCTCTCCTAGGTTACTACGTCTTGGTTTGAGGCAATGCACTTTGCTACTTCAAAAGATATAAAGCCTATTTGGGGAAAATGCCTTTATTATGGTGTTATTCAAGAAATATTAGTACTAGATTACATTGATTTCACAATGCCTTTGTTTCGATGTAACTGGGTTGATAACAACATCCATTGTGTCCGAAAGGATAAGATGGGATTTACGTTGGTCAATCTGGGTAAGGTTGGCAATAATAAGGATGATCCTTTCATAATGGCATCCCAAGCTAAACAAGTGTTCTATGTCACCGATCCTATGGATAAGAAGTGGTCTGTTGTACTGTCTATAAGGAGTAGAAGGAGTAGTCCATCCGATAATGGTGATGATGATCAGGATGTCGTTTTTGAGGGAATGGATCACTCTACCACTGTATCTTATTTCGACGATGTTGACACTGATCATGACGACACTGAAAGCATCTATATGCGTGATGACCATGGTGAAGGTATTTGGGTTAACGAAGAAACTATGACATCCAAGAAACGTCCCCGATCGTGAGATAGTTCATCAGGACACTGTGATATGGACGACCAACATTTTGAGTCATTTTCAGACCAATAATTTGATGGTTTAATTTATTGGTAAATCAATAATGGTCATTGTTAAATAAAAATTCCCAAATTTGCATGGCATGGTAAATCCTGAAGCTTAGATATGCAAGATGCATGCATCTTTGGTGTTGTCTTATTTTCTTGATCTTATATTATTAGATGTGGATCTTTGGTGTTGAAATTGTTTGAATAATGTTGCAAAGATATATGGTGCTTCTAACATTACGATATGTATTGTTACAAGTTTGGACTGTAATGGAATTACAGCAATTTTAAAAAAAGAAAAAAAGGTTCAACAATAACAACGGTTATATTTAAATTACCCGTTGTTAATATTTTCAATAACGGTTATATTGAAATTACCCGTTGCTATTACTATCAACAACGGTTATAGTGACACTACCCGTTGTTATTATTTTCAACAACGGGTGTAGTACCTCTACCCGTTGTCAATGATTTTTTTGACATATTTCATTTTGGCGCAAATTTGGTGAAAATATATTACAACGGGTATATTTTAACCGTTGTAATAAAGTTTTGACAAATTTGACTTTTATTGACCCGTTGTTATTAACATATAACAACGGTTTTGCTTTGAGAACCCGTTGTCAATAGTTTATCTTAATAAAAACTAATTTACAAACACATACAAAGATACCATACACAAACACACACAACACCACTTCAACCGTTGGTATCCTGAGTTTATTCTTCTCTCTTCCTCGCTTTTTACATTCTCGTCCGCCGGCCGTCGCCCGATTTAACGCCCGATTCCGTTGCCTTCCCTTATCATCCTGCTCGTTCTCTTTATCATCATCGTCATCAGGTATGTTCACTTTAATTTTGTGTTTCGTCATTAGGGTTTTAAGACGATCATCTTTTTTCTTTTTCATGCATCTGTTTGTTTTTCGTCTTCTTTGTTATCTTTATCATCCCGCATCATCTACTTCACTCCTCTTATTAGGGTTTAGGATTTTAGAAGCTCAATCTGTTGTTTTAGATTTTTATTCCTATTAGGGTTTAGAGTTTTAGATAATACTCTGCATGTACGTACGTTGTTAAGTTGTTCATTTCCTATATCATTCATATTTGGGTTTTAGGATTATCATGGGTGAAAAATGGAAAAGAAGTCAAAAGAACAATAAGCCTGGGGATAATAAGCCTGGTGAGAGGGGTGCTACGAAGTGCCAGAGATGCCTTGCAGCTATAGCCGCTAAAGAATCGATGGAAATAACATGGAGTGAGAAGGGTTTCCCTATTGGTCCAAATGCGGGTTTTTTATCCAGTTGGATTGGATGTTGCACAAGACAGTTTGTGCCTATCAATTTAGATGATTTTAGAAATTTGAATCCAAAATTGGCGGAGTTATACTTGGCTCGTGTAAGGAAGCCTTTATTATACCCGATGAAAGCCATGATAAGTATTTTATGCATAAGGCAGCGGATGTCCACAGGCAGTGGAGGTGTGACGTTGCTAGGGATTGGTTGTATGTGGACAAGGCAACGGGGGAGATGCGTAAGAGCCCACCGGGAGACAATAAGTGTCCCACCATCAGTTAGGAACAATGGGATCTTTTCAAAGAGATGAGAACTACTGAGAAGTTTCAGGTTAAATATCCTCGCCTTTTAACGATGTACCTATCATTTTTTTAATTAATGAGTCCTTTATATAATCTTTTTATTATCTCATCTACTTGCACTTTTATATAATTATTTGAAGGCCGTTAGCAGAAGAAATCGTGCTAACATTTCATGCAAGAAGGGGAAATGGTATGGTTCTCGAGGCGGTTACAGAAAGATAGAAGAGAACCTCGTAAGTAGCATGCATTATTCCCCTGTGAGACTTTATTTTTTTAATCGCACTTGGACTTGCATTGATACACATTTACATGTATAAATGTTACCATGTTAATGTGTAGGTGGCAAAGGGAGTGACCAACTTGGATCGGCATGTAACATATAAAGAAGGGCACACGCCTAAAGGATCCCGGTCGTCGCGTGACAAATATGATGAGGAAGTGTTGGCCAACATAGTAAGCATTATTTTATTAAAACGAGTTCATTACTAACTTTATTATTTTAGTCACAAATATAATTTGAAGTTTATTTAATATATTATACGACAACGTATTGAAGGAGGTAGAAGAAGGGAAATTCACTCCTAATGGTCGTAATGACGTTCTTGCTAGAGCGATCGGCCGACCCGAAGATCCAGGTCGTTTGAGGGGCGTCCCATTACAGGTTGGAGTAACGAAATATTATGGGACAACTGCCCCGATAAAGAAGAAAAGGAAGACTAAGTCTGAGAAGGCTGACATGGTACCATTTATTCTATTATTTTCATTTAAGTTCAATTCACATGTTATTGTTGGGATAAAAATTGCTAAAATATTATATTCTTGGCACGCAGCTTCAGTTAATGGCATCCGTACTACTAAAGTTGAATGCCGGAGGCAAGCTTTCCGAAGAAGAAGTGAAGATGATGGAGGATGTCATTAACAAAGGGGGTAATAAGGTACAACAGATTGGTCAAGAGGCCGCTACTACCTTGACAATACATGAGAAGGAAGTATCGGTCAACGAGATTCAGAAAGATCGGTACCTAATGCTTCAAGTCAGAACAACTAAAGCCGATCAGGTACCACCTAATACTTCCTTAATTTTCTTTTCTTTTTTGTTTGGGTAAGATCAGGGGGTGTGTTCCCTGCCAGCTCTAATGCTATAACTTCTGACATCGTGCCATTGGTTAAATTTATTAGGTAAATAATGGGTCTGAAAAGGAGATGCAACTTGAGAAGACGGCTGCTGGCTGGAAAACAAAGATACATCCCCTTCAAGTCGGTTCCTGTTTTCGAAGGTATGCATACATGAACTGTTTAATTAGTTAAATTTATATGAATTCTATTAAATTTTGGGATATAATAATGTATGTGTATATTCTTCAGGCCGTAAACAAGAGGGTAGTAGTTATTCTTGCTGACCTTAAATTCGAAAATCCAAATGTGCGTGTTGGCCGGGTCTCGTAGAAATGCAAACCAAATCAGCAGCGGTAACTGTAGTAGTTCATGGCGAAAAACTTTTGCCGAATCATAGAAAAGTAGAGATAACTACAGTCTTTCCAGGCCATGAAAAATTTTAACTGCCTGTCCCAATTCGTGACGACATTACCATTTCGGGAGATGCGGTTGGGAGTTTCATCCAATGGCTCGAAACTCACATCTACTTGGCTCGGTCGTCTCCGCCTCGCCTCGGCCTCAGCAAAGTTGGGGTTAGAAGAAATACCTTTATATATATGTTACATTTTTAATTGTTGAATGTTTATATATGTTAAATTTATATGTTATTTTTTTTGTAGGGAACAAAAAAGCCGGCTTTGGCGGATAAGCCTAATGTCCGGGGACTTGATGAGGTATTTAATTAACTTCTTCATTTAATTAACCTCCCTTTAATTTTTTTTTTGTTTCTGTATTTCTAAAAAGCATGGAATTTTTTTGTATGTAGGGAACAGAAAAGCCGGCTAAGGCGGATAAGCCTAAGTCCCCGGACATGCCAACTACCTCGTCCAGACAACAACTTGATGAGGTATTTAATTAACTTCTCCATTTTTATGAAAACCTCCCTTTAATTTTTTTTATTTCGTATTTCTAAAAAGCATGGAAATTTTTTGTATGAAGGAACGAAAAGTCGGCTAAGGCCGATAAGCCTAAGTCCCCGGACATGCCAACTTCCTCGTCCAGACAACAACTTGATGAGGTATTTAATTAACTTCTCCATTTTTTTAAAAACCTCGCTCCCTGATATTTTGTCTGTATTTCTAAAAAGCATGCATGGTAATTTTGTGTAGGGGACAAAAAAGACTGATAAGCCTGCTACTACTACCTCATCATTGAAAGAGCAGGTTGACGAGGTATTTAGTTAAGTACGCTTTTATTTTTATTACTCCAACTAGGATATGTTACCTTTGGATTTTTTATTATTTTAATTACCTACATGTGTAGGCTGGTGGTAGTAGCACAAAATCAAAGAATCATTATTTCCCAACCTGAAAGAAGTTAGGAGTTTAAACGACACACAATATAGTGGGAAGGATTACATGCAAAAAGTATGAACGACCACGATGAGGAAACTGCATGAGGAGGCTGGCCGTCGCATAGAAACCGAGCAATTGATAATTATTCCGCTCGAGGAGGATATTCTAGGGGTTGAGCGGGAAGCACTTATGTCATGGGATATGCTAGCCATTTGGGCTGGCCTAGACCTGATTGATGTCCAACACGTATTTGTTTGGATGAAGTAAGTTTCTTAATAAATAATTTCATATTCTAATATTCTGACTACTAGATAGTGTTTTAATTAAATACCGGAATTAATACCGTAATAATGTAGGATATTGAAATTGAGAGTGATCCCTGAGAAGAATATTCCAGTTGATCAATACGGATTCCTGTGCCCCTATGTTTTATCTTTATTTATTCCGGAATTCTCGTTTGAAGATCGGGTAGATTATATTGCTCAGCAATTGGCGACACCCAAGAAGCTGATTTTTGCCGCTTATAATGAAAAAGGGTAATAAACAAATTAATATTACGTTTTCCCCTACAATTGCATTTTCATAACTAATATATGTACTTGTTAATAATGATGATGATGTCTCTTGATGTAGGACTCATTGGGTGCTAGCAGCCATCATGCCGACAAAGAAGAAGGTTTTTTGGTTGGACTCTATACATAATCCACCAAGCGAGACTTTTAAGCGCTTGATTAATAAGTAAGTTTATAATACTGATTTATTTATAATAACATTAAGTTTCGATTTTTATTTATAGCAAAAAGCTCATTTTTGCCCCTAAAAAAATGAGTGTCTGCCTATTTTTTTTTTTTTTTTAAAAAAAAAGGGCCTTTGAGAAGAGAAGAGCTAACGAGCAGGATCAACCCACGAAAGATTCTGATGATGGCCCTGATTTTATTACGATAATAGGGGTACGTGCTCAAATACAATACATTAAGTGCAAAAATCGGTGTTTAATACTAATACAATACCTAAAGTTCAAGATTCTGATGTGAGCCTTCGCTCGTCTGTTTGTTTTTATGTAATAATAGGCCCCTCGCCAGCCGGATAGTATACAATGTGGATACTACGTTTGTCGGTTCATGTTGGAGATTATTAGACGAAGATATATCCTTATTCCAGAAAAGGTTAGTAATTTAATAATGTGTTTATTACTTTTTTTAAATTAGAGCTGATGTTGTCTTGCTTGCTGTTATACCATGATGTTGCTATGCAGTATTTGATGTTGTTACAATAATGTCTTGTCTTTGTTTTTTCCGCAAAGTATGTAATCAACCCGTCACAAGAGATTCGCGTACTTAAGTGTAGATATAGACGAGGTAAGGGACATGTTGGGCAAATACGTCTTAGAAAATAGAAATGCATGATACTCGAGTTTAGATCACTTATTAGTAAAATTTTTGTTGAAGTTAGGGAATCTTTGATTAGTTCATGTAAATTTAACTCCTTGTAAGTATATATATATATATATATATATATATATATATATATATATATATATATATATATATATATATATATATATATATATATATATATATATATCTTCTTTGTTGTGGTTGAATTGAATCTATTGAGTTCTGATGAACTCATCTGTGATTTATGCTGGTGCTGGTATATGGTGCTGCTAATATATGCAGGTATTTGAATGACATGAAACAAATTTAATTTTTAAAAACATTAGGAGTTCGTAATAAAAACGGTTACTAAAAAAAACCGTTGTTAAGACCTTTAACAACGGTTACTAAAATAAAACCCGTTGTGAATGCCTTTCACAAATACCGCGCATAATATTCAACAACAGGTTTTAAACGAAGAACCGTTGTTAAAAGTCTTCACAATTTTGGAGGGAAGGTTACAACAACGGGTTTTAAACTAAGAACCGTTGTTACTAAAAATTTCAACAACGGGTATGTAGCATATACCCGTTGTTACTACAAATTTCAATTTTGGAGGGAAAGTTACAACAACGGTTATACATATGACAACCGTTGTTATATTATTCGCACCAAATTTTTGAAACACTTTCCACAACGGCTTACACGCAACAACAACGGCTTTTAACCGTGGTTAATACT
The DNA here is from genome assembly GCF_048544455.1 of Silene latifolia. Lineage (NCBI taxonomy): Eukaryota > Viridiplantae > Streptophyta > Magnoliopsida > Caryophyllales > Caryophyllaceae > Silene > Silene latifolia. Next base: position 142,966,481 of record NC_133526.1, read on the forward strand.
TTCGACAACGATTTAGGTAAATAAACTAACCGTTGTAAATACCTTTTACAACGGCCGCTTTAACAACGTCCGTTTTTTGTTTTTACAACGGTTTTTACCCGTTGTTATAGCCTGTATCTGTAGTAGTGAATCTGACAAAAAAAACGACCACGACCGACCGGTCTACCTAAACTACCACCAACACCCACCGCAACCACAACCACTCAACGAAATAGATCTGGAAAAAAAAACAAAAAAAAAGATAAAAGGAGACTGACGGAAGCCTTCACCACGACCCGCCATCAACACCAAAAATAAAAAAAAAAAATAAAAAAATGATAAGGGGCGGCAACAGCCACCATGAAAACACCAAACAAAAAAAAAAGAAGAAGAAGAAGATGCGTCGGTGGTGGCAGGCGTGAGGGGTACGGCAGCAGCAGATGGTGGCCATGGCAGTGGTGGTATCAGGCGGATGGTGGTGGTGCCGGCCTGAGGTCGTATGTAATGGTGGTGGTAGGGTGGTTATGTGGGGACTGTGGTGGTTATCGTTGTGTGGCGTGGAACAGTGGGGGATGAGAGAGAGTGGTAGTGGTTGTTAGAGAGAGAAATGAGAGTGAGGGAGGCAGTGTGAAGAAATAAAATGGGAGTGAGTGTGTGATTAAGGTTTGTTTTTATATCTCAACTTTTTATTTTGTTTTAATCTTAATCCTTCATTTCTTTGATCTAAAGGCTTAGAATAGGACTCATTGACTCATCTAATCTAAGAGGACTCACTTGAACCTAATTCTATATATGTGTGTGTGTGTGTGTGTGTGTGTGTGTGTGTGTGTGTGTGTGTGTGTGTGTGTGTGTGTGTGTGTGTGTGTGTGTGTGTGTGTGTGTGTGTGTGTGTGTGTGTTGTGTGTGTGTGTGTGTGTGTGTGTGCAAATGTGGAATTTTTGAAACTCGTGTTTGTTATTGATGTCACTCCTTTCGTGACAACATATTTATTATCCATATGTTAGATTACAAGTTTTATTTGTTTGATTTCCGAAGGTATGTGTTATCATGTTCGTTTCTACTACCAGTAAGTGTAACGCTGTTATAGTGATGTGGTATCCGAATGTATGTGTTATCATGCTAATTAGTATCTTTGGTGGGAAATGTTGTGAATTTTGGTGATATTGAGGTGAATTATTTTTGATTGCTTATTGATTTATATTCTTCTTAGTCGCATCATAATATTACCTTTAATTTGTAGGAGATTAATATAGGTAAAGGATTGAAAGAGAGTAGAACTTCTACAAATTCACCCAAGAATCTACTTGAGGTATTAATTACTTATATTTTATTTACTATTTAGTTATCGCTTTTTCGTAAATATGTGATCTGTCTTATAATGTATATATTTCGCACTAAGTAGTAAAGATGCAACAATTATTGTTAATTTGTTATCTTTTAATCATCTTAAGTATTACACTTCTTAAGATAGAGTTTTGAGTTGTATAATCTTAAATATAGTGCATTTGGGTGTCTTAAGTATATTACATTTGAGTAAGTGTTTATATATGTTATTAATACTCTATTATTTCTATTGTCATTTCTATAGTATTTTATCAAGGGAACTAACTGCCAATACCTATTCGGGTGAACAAATACGCAAATGGGAAGGTGAAAGACTTTTAATAATGTGAGGGAGTAAGTATTTATATGATAATGTAATACAAAACTAGATAGGTATGTAATAATGTACCATTTTAATCTATAAGATGTTATGTGAAAATATGTGTATAGAGACCTGTGTATGGAGAATTGATATTTATGTAAAAATTAGAGTAATTTTTGATGCAGGAATGAATGTTTTTATACCTTTTGTGTAGAATTTTCTCTTTGTGTAAGCATTCTGTGTATATACAGATGCTGAAATGCTACTGAACGAAAAAATGGCATTTTAGTAGATCGAACGCGCTGATCAAAATATTAAAAAAAATATGACAAGTAAAAAACCGTTGTTAAAAGTGTGAAAAAGACAACGGTTCTTGCATAACCATTGTCTTTTGTCACACTTTTTACAACGGTTCTTGCATAACTGTTGTCTTTTTTCACACATTTAACAACGGTTATGAAAGAACTGTTACCTTTTGTCACAGTTTTTGCAACGGTTCTTGCATAACCGTTGTCTTTTTTCACACTTTTAACAACGGTTGTCTTTCAAAACCGATGTCAACTAATTAACAACGGTAGGTTCTGTAACGGTTCCGTATTTTTGTTTTCAATGGTATTGGACCGTATTTAACCCTTCTTATTGCAGTTAACTGGCGTAGTGTAGTGAGCTATCATAAGTAACCCCTCCCGACCCGTTTGGGCCGGGGTGTTACATTTTCAATTCCCAGCCATAAGGCCCCTAGACCTGATGGTTTCTCAAGTGCTTTTTACAAGGATGCAAGGATTATTGTTGGTGATGAGTTATGTAATGATGTGCTGGATTTTTTCACTACTGGTAAACTCTTGCAACAAGTTAACCATACTTTCATTACTTGTTTGCCTAAATGTGAGGTCCCTCAAAATGTCACTCAATTTTGCCATATTGCCTGCTACAATGTTCTTTTTTTTTTTTGGGGGGGAAGGTAAGCTTCTCATTAATAATATTAAAGTCCCTTACACCACTTATATAAGAAGCATTTTCATGCTCATCCTACCTCATTACATAGCAATTCAATCCAATGTTCAATAATACTTTTGGTACTCATTGTACAACTTCTAATACGCATACAGGTTTCATCCCTAACTAGCCTAGCCACGAGCTCAGGCCTATGAATATACTGCTCCACACGACAGATATTTCGACTCCACCACACATGCTGCATCAAACTCGCCATGATCATAACCACAATTCTCTTCCTGCATAAATCACGAGCTCGCCATTTTATCCAACATTCAACGCAATTCTTCATTGGCAAATCAATGTGGCACCGGTTAGCCACCATTGACCTGCATCTCTCACTGTATGTGCACCTGAAAAACAAATGCTCATGGTTTTCTTCCTCAACTCCACATAGAAAACACCCATTAGCCTGCACAATGTTCATCCTCTGTAATATATCCTGAGTCAATAGCCGTTGTTGTGCTACCAACCAGATCAGGAACCTCTGACGAGGAATTATCCACCCTGTTTTAATCCAAGGATACCAAGAGACCTTCTACCTTTCAGGAACCAAATACTTATACCCCTGTGTTGTAGAGTAACTCCCTCCTGGTCCATTCCCCCCATAGAAAACTTGCCTCAAAACAGTCCTGACTTGACAAATTTTCTACCAAGCCCAGCTACTGTTGATAGTTGGTTCATAATCCTTCCAATCCTTTCCTTTAATGTACACAACATGGACCCACTTTACCCATAGATGGTCAGTTTTTTGTTTTATCCACTAAACATACTTTTCTAAAGTTGTTATATTCCATTCATGGAGCTTTCTAATCCCCAAGCCACCTTGCTTTATTGTTTGGCAGATTGAATCCCATGACACCAGTGCTGACCCTTCTTTCTGCTCAGAACCATGTCACAGAAAACCCTTGCATATAGACTCAATCCTCTTAATAACAGTCTTAGGGATAATAAATATCCTAGCCCAGTATGAGTGCAAAGTGCTTAAGACTGAACGTATCAAGACCACCCTCCCAGCATAGGATAACTTCCTTGCACCCATTCCCCTAATCCTGTCAACAACTTTTTCCACCAAGCATTACAATCAATCACTGACAATCTCTTAGGAGAAATATTGATACCAAGATATTTGAAAGGGACTGTCCCTCTATGCATACTAGTCTCATCCACTATACCTTTAATCAAATGCTCAGCCAACCCATTGCAATAAAAAATAGACTTAGACCTGTTCATCATCAGACCTGAAGCCTTAGTGAAATAGTCAAAAGCATTAACCATCAATTCAATACTCTTCCTGCCCCCTTTGCAAAACATAATTAGATCATCAGCAAAACATAAATGATTTAGGCCCAAACTTTTACAGAGAGGATGAAACCTGAATTGTCCATGCTGCTGTACTGCATAAAGGATCCTGCTAAGATACTCAACACAGAGCGTAAAAAGCAAAGGGGATAGGGGGTCCCTTTGTCTCAACCCTCTCCTACCCTTAAAGAACCCAAAAGTCTCACCATTCACTGCAATAGAATAGGAAGGAGTGGAAATACATTGCAAAATGAGACGAATAGTCTGGATAGGAAACCCCAAAGCATGTAGCATCCCATTCACAAACTCTCATTCCACAGAATCATACGCTTTTTTGTAAGTCCAACTTCATAAGAATTCTAGGGGAGCAATTTTTCCTCTTATATAATCTGATCAAATCCTGACAAATAAGGACATTCCCTACTATGTCCCTCCCTCTGATAAATGCACTCTGAGAGGGACTAACAATATCAGGTAAGATATCACTTAGTCTGTTGCACATCATCTTAGACAAACATTTGTAAAGAGTGTTGCAATAAGCTATGGGTCTGAATTGCATAACACTCTCAGGGATTTCAACCTTAAGAACTAGCGTGATAATTGCTACGATGTTCTTTATAAGGCTATTTTCAAGATTCTTTGTGCTAGGCTTGCTCTTCTGCTTCCTGGGATCATTAGTGAGAGTCAGGGTGGATTTATTAAGGGGAGAAATATAATTGAGAACATTTTGATATGTCAAGATATAATAAGATTATATAATAGGAAGGCAGTGTCTTCAAGGTGTCTTAGCAAAGTGGATTTAAAAGAGGCATATGATTCTGTAAATTAGGGATTCATTGAACAGATGCTAGTGGCATTGAATTTTCCCCCAAAATTTATTAGACTTATTATGGTTTGTGTCGAATCTGCCTCTTATTCTTTGGTTCTTATGGTGGCAATTTTGGTTACGTCAAAGGGGCTAAGGGCTTAAGGCAAGGGAATCCTAACTCACCCCTTCTTTTTACCATTACCATGGAATACTTGAGTATAATACTTACTCATGTCACAGGGACTTTGAACTTTAAGTTCCATACTTCGTGTGCCCAGTTAAGAATATCGCACCTTATGTTTGCTGATGATCTCTCTTTATTCTCTAAGGATGACATTGGATCTATAATGATTTTAGTGGGAGCTTTTGCAACCTTCTCAGCAGCTACTGGTTTACAAATGAAATCTGGTAAATCAAACATATATTTTAATGGGGTTGTTAATCATGTAAAAGGTGATATTATTCAAGTTTCTGGTTGGTAGAGGGGACTACTCCTTTTAAATATCTTGGAGTCCCAATCACTAGTGGTAGGCTCTCTGTCAAACACTGCTCTGTTTTAATTTATATAGTCATTGCAAGAATCGGATCTTTAGGTGCCAAAAAACACTCTTAGTTAGGAAGATTAACATTGGTTAATTATGTCTTATCTTCTTCGTACAACTATTGGGCAACCATCTTTATCATTTCAAAAGGCGTGTTAAGAACAGTTGATGCTATATGTCGAAATTATCTTTGGGATGGTAATGCTGAGTATATTAAGGTTCCAAAAGTAAGTTGGGAAAAGACATATGCCCCTAAAAATGAAGGATCTTCATCTTTTTCATCTTCATTAATAGTCTTCATCTTCGCAAGGTAGGTAAGCTAAACGAGCATAAGACTAGCTAAAAATTTCTTCGAACGAGAACGTTAAGCTTTTCGGACTTGTCGAATTTCAAATAATTTGTTAGGAACACTAATCAGACCTAAACAAATTTCAATAAAACGGAAAATTATCCGTCAATTTTAATATTTGGAGAACGCTAAGTTTTTCGAACTCCAAATATATTTGGACCACCATCATAATGATTATAATTGCGTAACTCGCCAGTCAGTTTTTGTACCACCCTGCTCAAAATTGAATACATATAAATCAAATTTCGAAAGAGAAGATTTTTTTTTTATTCCCTTTTTTCACGCCTCTTCATAAGGCTTAATCTGTTTGATGAGGATGTTTTGGTTTAATTATTAAACAAAAGCAAAGCTACGGCATGAAGGACATGATGAATGAATATGGTTTGTGAATGACGCATAAAGATTTAAGAAGAATTGAATTTTTTCTTTTTCAAAGGAGATTTCAATGAAGACTATCGTAAATCCCGCTGGTGGGTGTTTTACGTTATCGACCCACTGGCAGGGCAGCAGAGTTTTTTATTTTAGACCTTAAGAGCGTGAGACTCTTGTAATTGGAAAACTGGTTTGGTGGATCTACACCAACCCAGGTAGCTTCCGGGTTAAGTGGGTACATCTAGTGTATATGAAAGGTTCTACTTGGGAAATTTTCCTAAAATTGATTCAGCTTGGAGTTGGAAGACTGTATGTAAGGTCAGGGATAAGCTATCCTTGGCTTATAATGCAGGTCTATGGACTCCTCATCCTGCTGGTTACACAATCTCGAGTGGTTATCAATGGTATAGGAAGAAGCATACTTTGGTTACCCGGCATCAGCATGTTTTGAATTCTTGGTGTCTGCCTAAGCATACTTTCATAAATTGGTGTAGATACCTCGTTTCTACACCTTCCGCTAACCACTCAGTGATGATTGCGCCACATGTTTACCCCGCAGAGCGATTTATAACATTTCGTAAGTTCATCAACAAGCGATAGCTCAAACAATCGATTCAACCTCATGGTCGTCATCTACGCGTCGGTACGGTTGTTTTGACAATAATTAGAGGACAATTGGAGTCCGGATCAAAAATCGTTTCCATTTTTTAAAAACCGTCTTAAGCCGAGTCGGAATGTTCTAGAGTTTTATTCCTAAATATTTATTGTTTATGATTAAATCTCGGAAAATATCTTCTTTTCGGAATAAGGAAGCATACATCTTCCCTAATTCCTAATTAGAGCCGCGTAGATCTTTCTTGCTGAGGAGGAAACTGCCCTAGAGAAAATGCAGCAGGAGTTGTGCCTCTTGGAATGGTCACGGGTCCTGCCACGCCTCTTCCTCGGCTGCTTTTTCCCCAGTTTCCAGAATCTTTCCAGATTTCTTTCCTAATCCGACCTTTTCCTAAAATCCTTCTCGTGATTAGTATAAATAAAGGCCTCCGCCTCACATATTTTTCACGCGAGTGTCCGCCCTTCTCTTCTCTCTTTGCATTCTAAGACCGCGCTCTTGCTTTTCAATGCCTACGTGCTTGCACTACGCGACCATGTAAGCGCAGATTATTCTGAGTACCAGTCACGTTGCATAGACCGACCCACTTGACCAACTCCACTTAATCAACTTAAGCAATTGTTTTAAATCCTTTTTCAAGGGCACTTTCATATTTGCATACATCGAGTCGAGCAATCACTAACCGACAACTTAGTCAATCTCATTTCGTCAAACATGTAAGTCTGACGGTGTAAAACCTATTTAATCTTGTATTTTATTTTATGTATTAAATTAATGTACGAACTTATATCATAGATAAGCTCAAACCGTTTTCAAAAGTTAAGCTTTAAACCGTTTTGATGAGAACAGCAGCGATACGACATCGAGGAGAAACGCATCAACTGGTGCACCTTCTGGAATGGTCGCTGCATCTAATGCGCCTCTTCCAGGGGCTTCTTATCATTTGCTGCTCTTCTTCTTCTTCCTCGGCTCTCTATTGTTTCGTCTGTTCCTCTTTTCATTTTTTCTTCTTTATTTCTGCAAACCATTTCGAGTTTCTGTTTCTAAACTATTTTCATTAAAATCACTTGTGGCTTAAATCATTTATAATCAATATTTGCGGGTTTTTCGTCACTTAAATCAAATCCGGTTTTTTAAGGTTCGATTTCTTCCATATCGAGTGTTTAGAATTCGTCTTTTGCACATACTTTGTTTTGTTTTCCAGTTTTATCAATCTTTAACTTTGTTTTCGTCTTTTTATAGTTCAAAGTTTCAATCTTCGTAAAATTCGACATCGTAAATATACGTAACTTGTCAACCGTTGTAATATCTCGTTTTAATTCCCTTTTCTCGCCTTATGACGATTTTCAGTACATGTTAAATCGCTTCTATTCGATTTGTGTATCAATAATCAACTTATATTAACCAACGACTAATAATTAATCTACGGGTCTGACTTTCACAGTCAGAACCAGCCCAAGAGCAAACGCAACAAGTGATGCGCCTCTTCCAGAGGACGCACTTGTTGTTGCGTCTGTTCTGGGTTGGTTTCCATCTCTGAACTCTTTCTCGTCTTGATGTAGGCTTTCAAATTACGATTTTAATCAATTATTATCTTATTATCACCTTTAATTCCCATATTCATTCTAATTTTGTTTTCTTCTTTTATTTTGTTTTCTTTTCAAATCCTTTTTTTTAGCGTATTTATGACGCAAATTCAAGTTAATCCATTGTAATTTATTGTAATTCTTTATTTCATATCATTCTTGCATGATTTACTTACTTGGTATCCACATGTAATCAACCTAAATTCTTACTTCGACCCATTTGAGTGCTAAATTGTTTGTCCACCGACAATCGCCATTTTCCTTACTAGTGTTTTTATTTTTCTAATGAGATTTTAACGAGGCATGTTCTTCAGTAATGTACTAATGTACATACAAGGGGGGAGTGTGATGAAATATTAGTTAGTCTGATGTATATTGGGCTTATACCCATTATGGTCATTAAACATGTAATTAAGGCCTGATCCACTCACCATCAATGTATTATATATACCCCTATATGTGATGAATAATACACATCTCTCTCCCGTCTCTCAATCTATTTTGCTTATTTTCCTAAGTTCTCTCTACAATTACTTCTCTATTTCTTATTCTATACAGAAGAGAGTATCTATCATATACTTCTCTAATGCAGAAGTCAAATCGTTGATGTGGCATTCTAATTTACTAGCATAGTCCTATGTGGCGGCTAATGAGCACCATTAGTAAATTCCTAAAAAAAAAAACTGTAAAACGCTGTTTTCTAATTTAACGGAAAAGTAAGTGTGAATGGAATATGGAATATTTCTTATTCAATTCCTATTTGATATGAGTATAACCACAACATAAAAAAAAGGTAAATAAAAATTGATTGATAATTTAGAGGAAGTAAATAGGAAATGGAATAATAATCATCTTATTGAAATGTGCATGGAATATGGAATATACCATATACAATTCTATGTCACTATAACGACAGTATTTTTTTTAGGATAGTTTTTATTTTTTTTATTGATTTGACTCAAAAATAATATGCGTGATATTCTCCCAAAAATAATGTAATCAATTCTCATAACACCCTACGAGAATCACTATAAAATTTACATGCATGCAATCCAGTCATCTCCATGTTCACAAATTACGAAAATTGATAACGGTTTTAAGAATAACGCTATGGCCTTCTGTTGCAATTCCATCGTCATACGTCACTTGAAAGTAGGTGTTTTAGCAGGATTTTCAGTGATCTAGAGCGTCCTGCCAGGAATTTATATGTAGGGTGATCTAACTCGAATAACTTGCATGATTGGTATAATTAAATGTAAAGCAAACTAACAAATAATGACACAAGGATTTTATACGTGGAAAAACCCTGGGAATAAGGGAAAAAACCATGGGCACCAAGCCAGGAGTGATTGTTACTATGATTTTGGATAGCCTGACAGAGTATTGTTATATCAGGCGTGACAGGCGAATATATTGCTTAAGAATACAAAGTATATGAGTAAAAGTGATAGTATATCAGATGATCCTTCTTGTCTTCCCTTTCTTTCTATTTATAGGTGGTTGCTTTCAATCCCTTTGTGCCGTTTAGGTTTTCCTGGTAAATAGGGGATGTGCCCTATTTACCCAGAGATGGTTGCTTCTTTCTTAGCCGTTGCTTTGACTGCTCCCTATATCTTTGCCTTCTGGAATTGGTCTTCCTTTTTTGTAGAGAACATATGAGACTGCTTGTTTGTTGCCTGCAATGGCCTGGTGCTTTACCTTTTCAGGCTGCTAGTTATTTCTCGCCTGTCTTCAATCAACTCCTGCTTAGTGCCTGTCAATCTTGGAGTAATGCCTGGTTTTAGATCTCTGGAGCCTGGAAGTTGTCTTTGGCTGTTGCCTGGCCTATGTCGGTCGGGCGATAATTTAGGGCCCAACAATTGCCCCTTATCTTCTTATTCCTTTATTGGGTCCGCCAGGAATGAGGAGATAAAAATTTGGGCCAGCAAGTGATTTGTGCGGGGACTTTCTATCGGATTCGAATTTGTGTTTGCTTCGACTTCTTGTAATTTACTTGCCATAAATAGGGTAGGTTCACAAAACCCTAGGAGAGTCATGATTGATCTTAACCACTTGCTTTCCTAGCCGTTATGGTTTTGCGGCTATAAATATCTTGTTTGTTTCGTGTATGTCTTCACATTCCAATCTCTAACTTTCTTCTTTCTCTTTCTAAAAAATTCTTCCTTTGCAAAAATTCATCTTTCGGAAAAAATAATATATGGCTGGTGGCGGGAGAAGGACAGCGAGCTTCAAGAGCTCTGCCGAGGTTGAAAAAGTTCTGTTGAAGTTGAAATGGCTTCTCACGAGGTTGAGGGGGTCCCTGAAGTCATTCCCGAGGATGACGTGGTGGAGGTTGTTCCTCCTCCGGAGGTTCATCCATGTCTTATAAGGGGGTTGAGTATTCTCCTAATAAGGCTTTAGCAATCTCTTTCCATGAGGCTAATCAACTGAAACCTGCTTTTGAGCATTATATAAAGGGCGGGGGTCTCATTCCTCATGGGGCCGAGGTTTGGATTCCCGAGAATGGTCCTGTCGGGGCTAATTGGAGTAGCCCTGGTTGGTTCTGTATTTTTGAGTGGGCTTTCAGGGGTGGTGGTCAACTTCCCCTTTCTCCTTTTATGACCGAGGTGATTAGGGCTATTAGGGTTCCTCCGTTTCAACTCATGCCAATGGTTTGGAAGATTGTCCATTCTATTGAGCATTTATGTTCTAAGCATAAGTTGGTTATTACTCTGGATGATTTTAAGAATGTTTATCATCCGAAGAGTCATTCTCTTTGGGAGGTTCAATTTTCGAGTCGGTCAAAGATGGCTCACCCGATCACCAATTTTGATTCAGGGGGATGATAAAGGTGGGCTCGGACTTATATGTTTATCAAGGCCGATTCAATTGCCCCGACTGGACTATCTCAATTATCCAAATTGTTGAAGGAGGTAATCTTTCTTTCCCCGCATAATTTTTGGTTTGGTAATAGTATTTTTTGGAGAGTTTACTTACTTTGCCCGTGTTTTCTTTTAGTAAATGACTGGGTGAATGATCCGATCTTGAGAGGTCACGACCGGATAGCGGCGTTTATGGCGTTGCTGAAGAGGAGAGGGCTTGGCCTCGCTGTCAGGGGCAAGCCGCTATGCCTCGTTTTAAGAAGGCTAAGTTGAGCACTTATAAGCCCGTGAAGAGCACTAAGGTTCCAGGGGCATCTTCATCAGGGAGTGAGTTCTTTTGCTTGTTTTGTCATTCTGTTTTCCCGTATTAGATCCATGCTTTTATTGCTTTGATTTTAGAAACTCGTCGTGCGGCTACCAGGGCTTCTGCCAGGGATTGCTAGTTTTGGTCTGTCTTTGGTGAAGGCGGGGTTTCTCAAATTACGGGGAGAAGTCAAAGAGCGGTGAGGCAACGGGGAGTGATAGTCTTGTTCAAATTCGGAATCGTGCGGGGAGCTCGGTTGGTATCGCTGAAAAGGTTGTGGATGAAAGTGATCGTCCCGAGAAGAGGAAGAGAGTGGATGAGTCTTTGGGAGGAGTTCATGAGGTCGGGGAGTCGGGGCTCGTATGGATGAGGTCCGGTTTGCTAAGGATCAAATTCGAGCTCGGGCTTTTGTGGTTGATGATCCTTATTTCAAGTATCGAGCGGAGGGAGGCTTCGCTCGTGCTTTGGCGCTATGTATCGTTCCGGGATTATCTTTGCCAACCTGGTTACCATGCTTCAGGAGGTATGTCTTTGTTTGTTGTGGGTTTTTGTGTGTGTTTTCTTTTTTTGTGGCTTAGATGGGCATTTTCTTTTGTTTTTAGAATGTTAATGATGTCTTTGAGGAGTGCCTCTCAACCGGAATCGATTCATGGTCTAAAAAATGCCTTGGATTGGGAGGTACAAATCTTGAAAAAGATGCTTTGACAAGTTTAAAGCCGATTTGGAGGTGTCCAAGGTGAGAATCATTCGTTGAAGGAGGATAATGAGGCGGGGAAGGCTCGGTTCTTTGGTGGAGTCTGCTAAGTGAAATCGCTCGGGATGCCTTGAAAGCTCTTCGAGCCAAGTTTGATATTGCCCATGAGGAATTGAAGGTCGAAAAGCAGGCTATGCGGGAGCGCGATTAAAGGTAAATGAAGAATTGGCTGTGGAGAGGGACGAGGTTCGAGCTAGGTATAAAGATGCTTGCCCGTATTTCTTTGGCAAGGGTCGTGTGGATGCTATGAAGGAGCCTGCTGAAGTCGCCTTTTTGGAATCCCGATCGGGAATTGGTGATCTCAATACCACGTATCCTGAGCTTTGTAAGTTGCATGCTGATGAGGAGGTGGACTCTCCTCCATCTAAAGGGAAAAATAGTGATGTTGAAGGGGATGGAGATGAAGAAGAAGAGGTCACGATGAGGGGATTGGCTCTGCTACTGTGTCCAAGGTGGCTTAGTTTGAAATATTTTTTGTTTTTTGTTTGTGTTGTTTTGGCCTATTCAGGGGGGGATGTTCCCTGAACAAATGATTTAGGATTTGTTTTGGTTTTTGTTGGCTTTGCTGAATGAACGTGTGTTCTTTTTGCACAGGAAGGATGTATTCCTGGGTCGGTTTGAATATATATGTGCTTTCCCTTCTTGATTTTCTTTCTTTTTTTTGACTGGAATTTGTACCTGTATATTCATGTGATATTTTTGTTAGAATAATGCCTGTCATGAGGGCTTATGGCCCTCATTCCCGTGTTTATGGGGAATGGTGGCTTTTTCTCTGCTGTCGGGAGGGCTTTTAAGAATGAGGGTGGTTGCGGGTCGGGAGGGCTTATGGCCCTCGGCTGTCGAGAGGGCTTTTTGACAAGTACTATGGTCTATTCCACCTTTGTACTTGTCTTTTTATGTATCTTGAGCTCGGTTTATTTTTCGGGTCGAGCGGGTGCCAAATTAGAGCATTTTTAGAAATGCTTTGTTCGGGTTAGGTGGAGTGGCCCTCAATCCTGAACATTTGTTTAAGCCTAAAGTATAACATATAATAAGTAAAAAGAAGGCGTAAAACAATTTTTCAGGATTTGAAATAAAGTTTTAGGTGAAATTAAGAATGATAGGCAAGTAATTTAGCACATAGCAGGTATGAAACTTAGCACATGTATATAGGGTGAGTAGTTTTACCTTCTTCTCGGATATGAAATAGTTTTAAGTGGAGAATGTTCCAAGATCCGGGATCATTTCTCCTTCCAAAGTTTGTAGCCTGTAGGCTCCTTGTCCCACTATTGAATCAATTAAGTATGGGCCTTCCCATGTAGGGGCTAGTTTGCCTGCATTCTTTTCTCCGGTGTTGGGGAAAACTTTCCTTAATACCAGGTCTCCTTCTTTGAATACTCGATATTGACATTTTTGTTGTAACTCCTGCTCTTGTCTGTTGGTAGGCGGCTATCCCGACTTTGGCCGCATCTCTCGTTCCTCTGTTAAGAGTAGGTTATCTTGTAATAGGGTCTGTTTTCTTCTATTGTGTTCAGTTTGCTTCCGGTAGTTGGCACATGAATTTCACTGGTATTATCGCTTCGCAGCCCATAGACCAGGGAATATGGTGTTTGGCCTTGTGGGTCGCTTGGGTGTGGTCCTGTCACCCATAGAACTAGGGGAGCTCTTCGCCCATCTTCCTTTTCTTCTTTTCGACTTTTTCTTCGAGCAACCGATTACTACTTTGTTGCTTGATTACTCGCTTGGCCGTTGGCTTTAGGGTAGCCTGGTGTAGATGTGACTAAATTGATATTCCATTGTGCACTGAAATTAGCCGTTTCTTTTTCCCACAAATTGTGTCCCATTGTCACGACTATTTCGAAGGTATTCCATATCTACATATGATATTTCTTTTGATGAATGATATGACATCTTTTTCTTTGACTTGCACAAAGAGTCCCTCTATCCATTTGGAAAAGTAGTCAGTCATTGCTAGCATAAAGACTTTTTGTCCAGGCGCCTGAGGTAGCTTTCCTACTATGTCCATGCCCCATTTCATGAATGGCCAGGGGGAGATGGAATGTAGTAGTTCGATGGTTGATGGATATAGGGGGAATGGATTTGACAAAGCTTCACATTTTGAGTCAGTATGCTATGCGATCGGCTCTCGGGGTTGGCCGAAGTAGCCTGTCCTGAGAATTTTGCTTGCCAGGCTTCTTCCACCTTTATGATTTCCGCAGAGCCATTATGTATGTCTTCTATAACCTGGTGGCTTCATTTGGTTCCGAGCAACGTAAGTAAGGTCCACCTTTAATCCAAAGAATCGGGGCTTCATATTCAGCCTCATTATTCGTGGCTTTGAACTCACAACTAACAGCCTGGTTTCTGCATCTAGGAGACTTTTGCTTACATAGTAGACGGATGTTGTTGGCCATCAATTTCTTTGGTCGGGACTCCACTTATTCTTGTTTCGTGATGATAGGTAGACCGTGGGGTTCTCCTTTGTCTGGTTTGGCAAGCAACGGAGGTGTAGTCGGTATGTTTTGAGTTCTGGAAGGTGACTCATGTTCGTGCAACCATTTGAATGCTTTGTTCTTCCCGAGTAGGTCATAGAATGCCTTGCATCTTACGATGATCCGGAAATGAATCTATTCAGGGTCGCAACTCGTCCCGTCGGTTTTGAATATCTTTGACGACTTGGGGATTCCGGTTCTAGTATGGCTCTTATTTGTTCTGGGCTAGCTTCTATTCCTCTTTTGGTCACCATGTACCCCAAGAATTTTCCCGAGGATACCCCGAAATGGCATTTGGATGGATTGAGTTTCATATTGAAATCTTCCAGATTTTAAAGGCTGTTTCCAAGTCCCTGACATGATCTTCAGCTTTCTTTAACTTAACTACCATGTCATCAATATAGACTTCCATGGTGTCCCCTATTTGATCTTTGAACATTGTGTTGACCGGGCGTTGGTATGTTGCTCCCGCATTTTTCGGCCAAAAGGCATTCTTTGTGTAGCGATATATGCCTCTTTCGTGATAAATGCGGTATGCTCCCGATCGAGATGGGTGCATCTTGATTTGGTTGAATCCACTTGAGGCATCCATGAATGTCAGGAGTTCATGTCCTGCTGTGGCATCCACCATTGCATCTATGTGTGGGAGTGGAAATGGGTCTTTTGGGCGCGGCTTTATTGAGGTCCATGTGTAATCTACACAGACTCTCCACTTGCCATTCTTCTTTTGAACCACCACTACGTTGGCTAGCCAGCTGGGGTACATGACTTCTCTTATCATCCCCATGTCCAGTAGTTTGTCTACTTCTTCATTGATGATGGCATGTCTTTCAAATGCAAATTTTCTTCTTTTCTGCTGGACAGGCTTATAAGACTCATCAACATTTAGTTTATGTGTAATAATATTGGCATCTATTCCGGTCATATCAAAATGTGACCAGGCAAAACATGAAGATTTACTTTTAAGAAAACTTACTAATTCGCCTGATATTGTCGGGGACATCGAGATCCTACTAGTACATGCCTGTCGGGTACTCGGGTCTAGAATTACTTGATCGATTTCCATTTTGGTTTTACGCCACATGAGTTGTCCCGACGAGTCGTAATTGCTAGGCGAGGGACTTACCTGTCTTGGAAGGCTTCAATGCCTCAGTATAACATTCCTGGGCAGATTTTTGTTCACCTTTAATGGTTGCTACTCCCCATTCTGTTGGTATTTTGATGCATTGGTGATAGGTAGAGGGTATGGCTCTTATGTTGTGGATCCATGGCCTTCCCAATATAGCATTATAGGATGACAGAAGATCCAGACTCCAAATCTTTCATATGAAGATACTCCTTCCACATATGTGGGTAGGTGTATTTCTCCTAGTGTGTTTCTTGTTTCTCCACTGAATCCTACTAGGACATTAGATTTCTTTATGATTTGGTTCTCATCAATCTTCATTGCTTTAAGGACATCGAGCATGATCAGGTTTACTGAACTGCCTCCATCTACCAGGATTCTCATGACACGTGCAGTCCCTATTTGCATGGTGATTACCAAGCCGTCATGGTGGAGGTCCGAATGCCCCTGCATATCGGTGTCGTCAAAAGTAACTTGAGGTAAATTGCTAGATTTAAAAGGAGATTTCATTTTTGACTCCCTGGCAATTTTCTTAGCAAAATTGAACCGTCGAAGCCACAAATTTATGATCCTCCATTGATGAATTTGACTTCATAAATGGGTGGTGCGGGGGTAGGTCACGTTCTTTGCCTTTCGTGTTTCTTCTTGTTCCGTCATCTTCCTTGTTCTTTGTTTGCATCAAGTCTTTCAGGTATCCTTTCTTTAGCAGGTAAGCCACTTGTCTCCGTAATCCCAGGCATTCTTCTGTTGTGTGACCTATGTCCATGTGAAATTCACACCACCTGGTGGTGTCCTTTCTTGAGTTGGGGTTGTCTGACTTCTTTGGCCACTTGATAATGTCTCCCATGTGGTCAAGCCTCTTGATTAATCCTGCAATGTCAACAGAGAAGTTATATTCCTGGACAGGAGGATAAGTATAGGAGTTACCTCGTTGTTCATGTGTATAGTTGACTTCTGATCTGTCAGGTCTTGCGTAGGGAGATGGCCTGGAACTGCTTCCTTTGTTGTTAAAGCTTTTCCTGTTGGTTTTGTCATATCCTGAGTTGTTGTCAGCATTGTCTGCCTTGTAGCCTTTGTCTTCTTCCAGCCTGATATAGCCTATGGCTAATGCTTGGACATCTTCAAAGGTATGACAGGGCTTCATGGTCATTTCATCATAGAAGTCACTTTGTCCAGGGGTAGCCCTTGCACAAAGCTTCAATGGTTGTTCCAACATCACATCTGGGGATTGACACTTTTTCTTTGTTGAATCTTGTCATGTATGATCTGATTGATTCTCCAGGCTTCGTTTAATCTGTACAGCAGTCACTGGATCTCTTCTCTAGTTCCTGCTGCTTTGGCAAATTGATGATTGAAAGAATTGACCAGGTCGACAAAGGACTTGATGCTTCCATTTGGCGAGTTTATGTACCATTGCAAGGCGGTCCATTCGAGTTGTTCCAAATCCTTTACACATGCAGACTTGACGTAGTTCACGGGAATTGATGCTTTGCCAAGATTCTTTGCTTGTAATAGGCAACATGGTTTTGTGGATCAGTGGTTCCATCATAGATTCTCATCGAGGGAATCACAAACTTCTTTGCGAGTCTGTTTTTGCTATTTCATCCACGAAGGAGAATCGGCATAGCTTTACGGATTTGCTTCTTCAATTGGGGTAGGAACTCCTGGGATCTTTTCAAATCTCTCATGAAGTTTTTGGATTTCTGGAGCATAGCCATCATAATGGTCATGTGTTGGTCCGATCTTGGAGTTCTTGATTTTGGAGTTCTCCTGAGTCCGTTTCTTCTCCTGCTTTGGATGGAGTTGGAGTACCAATATTGGAGAAGTCAATGTTCCTTATGATGGAGGAGAATGGTGTGCCAGGTTGGACTTTCAATTTTGATCCTGAAGCTTTTTCTCCCAATCGTATCTTTAGGCTGGATTCGATTCTTTCAATTTTGCCACTTGACTTGACTGGATCATTTTTTTTTTTCATTGTTCCATTTCCAACAATCGTTGTTTGGCAATGACTAATTGTTGCTCAATGCTATCTCCTGCCATTTTTTCTTAGTTTTTTTTTGTGGTATTTTGATGGTGGGCTTTTGATTATTTTTGAGTTAGAAGCCCCACGGTGGGCGCCAATTGTTTTAGCGGGATTTTCAAAGGTGATCTAGAGCGTCCCCGCCAGAATTTATATGTAGGGTGATCTAACTCGAATAACTTGCCTGATTGGTATACTTAAATGTAAAGCAAACTAACAAATAATGACACAAGGATTTTATACGTGGAAAAACCCTGGGAATAAGGGAAAAAACCACGGGCACCAAGCCAGGAGTGATTGTTACTATGATTTTGGATAGCCCGACGAGTATTGTTATATCGGGCGTGATGAGCGAATATATTGCTTAAGAATACAAAGTATATGAGTAAAAGTGATAGTATATCAGATGATCCTTCTTGTCTTCCCTTTCTTTCTATTTATAGGTGGTTGCTTTCAATCCCTTTGTGCCGTTTAGGTTTTCCTGGTAAATAGGGGATGTGCCCTATTTACCCGGAGATGGTTGCTTCTTTCTTAGCCGTTGCTTTGACTGCTCCCTATATCTTTGCCTTCTGGAATTGGTCTTCCCTTTTTGTAGGGAACATATGAGACTGCTTGTTTGTTGCCTGCAATGGCCTGGTGCTTTACCTTTTCAGGCTGCTAGTTATTTCTCGCATGTCTTCAATCAACTCCTGCTTAGTGCCTGTCAATCTTGGAGTAATGCCTGGTTTTAGATCTCTGGAGCCTGGAAGTTGTCTTTGGCTGTTGCCTGGCCTATGTCAGGTCAGGCAGGATAATTTAGGGCCCAACAGTAGGTATGCTCACCGCAGAGATTGACGAGGTACGAACACATAACCGAACCGTCATGCTCCAATTCAAGGTACGAAAGCTCACCGAGGCCGATTAATTGAACAACGAACATGTAGCCGAACAGTTGTGCTATGATTTTTTATCATAGTGGTGTAGATTGAGATTTATTTGAGTAAGTTATTGGTTGCCGCCGACGATACATATATGTAACAAGTTAGCAACAACGTCGACAGAGTCCGCGACACCGCCGCTAACTGAAACATCGGCCATGCCGCCGAAATCCATTTGGTCCAAGGTAGACACATGCATCGCAATTCGCATGTAGTGTATATTAGAAGAATTAGATATCGGGGCAGAAGTTTGAGAGAGATCTAATTTGTATATAGAGTACACTTTAGAATTAGATATACGCTTATTTACGTGGGTTTTGTCTCTTTAATTTTAACATGGAGGGCTATGTTTTGGCCAAGTTATATGTTTTTGTCAAGTATATTTATTGGGTTTACAAATATTCTCATTTATGGTATGTATTATCCGTCTGAAGCTTGAGACGGATTAAATATATATCAAATCCACGACAAGTTGTCTAGATAATGCCAAAAATTTTGTCTTTACTACAACTATGTGGTAATATTTGACCGTTTTAAAATTTAAAATACAAGAGACACTCCGTCTAAAGCAAGAATTACTGATTTTTTTACATACTGAAGTAATTAGTTTATTACTACTTCGTATC
The DNA here is from genome assembly GCF_048544455.1 of Silene latifolia. Lineage (NCBI taxonomy): Eukaryota > Viridiplantae > Streptophyta > Magnoliopsida > Caryophyllales > Caryophyllaceae > Silene > Silene latifolia. The sequence goes on from NC_133526.1 coordinate 142,985,749, forward strand.
GTATCTCATTACCTTATAAATTTTATGTACGAAAAATATATTGTAAGGCGATTTTACAGTATAAGACGATCCATTATGATAAAACTATTTATTCAATGTACTTAAATGAGTTATCGTTGTATAAGATTGGATCATCTCAAGTGCCAAACCTCTCACAAATACCTGATATTGATATATGTATATTTTTAGTGAATAAAATCAAATTTAAGCTTTAACCCAACTCTTGGTTTATTTTTTCATAAACCAAGTTTTCTAAAGTTCTAATCATTTGTCTTCCACTAATTGTTTTGTAAGAATATTTTAGATATTCTAAAAAATGGTGCTATGATGTAATTAAATATATATTAATTTTATTGTAAATAATTTATCATACTAATGGACGCACTTAGACCTGGAAAATCGGGTCAATCGGGTCGAGTACGGGTCGGGAAGTTTGGGTCGAGTCGGGTCACTTTCGGATTTCGGGTCAATTTCAGGTAACCTGTTGTCGGGTCATTTCAGGTCGGATCATTTTCGGGTATGGTCATTTTGGGTTGGGTTGCTTTTGAGTTAATGGCTAAGAACTTAAGTTAGTACTATTTTTATTAAGAAATACTATTTTACAAATTTAACTATTTATTAGGGACTGTTGTAACCAATGAAACTTTATTTTGATATATATAATATTAATATTACTTAGTAGTCATGCACTATATGATAGGTCATGTATGTTTAATACAGTAATTCGAAATTAATTACTCCATAAATCATTATATCTACTCTATAGCTATTAATAATACATTCATTTAAAATACTAAAAACAGACCCGTGAATTTCACGGGTTAAAACCTAGTATCTATATCTATGTCTATATCTATATATTTATATAAAAATCTATCTATTGTTAGGTTCATATACCAATTATTAGACTCTTCTAATAGTGAACTAATTAACTTCTTAATTTTTGTTCTTTAGATCTAGTGCATGCATAACAAAAGAAGATTAATAAGAAAAATAATGTCCCTTACATTATTATTTTTGGATTTATGGGCACAAGTAAGGTCTCTTACCTTCACTTGTTCTTGAGCTATAATGAGTATTAGGATGATCCTCCAAAACTCTATATTAAGAGCTCTCCTCTTGATTGCACCCAAGATTTAACCCTTATCACTACTAAATAATATTTGCTAGATATTTATTTAGTAATCTACCTTAAAATTGATTACTAATACTCATATATTACACTAATAATATTAGTAATATCATTGAACAATTTGAATCAAAGCTTCTCAAGTTTTGTGAAAGAGAAATGAATATGTGAGAGAGTTTGCATGTGTAAGAATGAGCTAAATTAAGAGAACAAATTCTCTTCCAAAAAGACATGGGAAAACCAGGGGGAGCTTTTTAGGGGACATATGCACATATATTACCACAATTGTTCTATTCCATGTGATAGGTATGCATATATACCTATTAGACTAGGTAATTATTTTGTTTATTTAGTCCCAATAAACAAACAACCCACTAACTCATATTTCCTCCACCATTTTCGGTCCGTATACATAAAATGGACTACCATTTTATTTTGTCAATTTGTCACTTGTCACACAATATGTCACATGTAGTATGTTACATGTTATTAATTAGTTTAATGCATATTTATCAAATAAATATCATTTTATACATTAATTAAATTACATACAACAAATTGACTAGTGATACTTGATCACATAAATAAAATGGGTCATATAATTATAATTCACAACATCTTGTAATTATAATTAACCATTCATTCTAATCTCTATTGTTTCTCAAACAATAAACAATTTTAGTAATAAAATATTTCAATTACTAAAATAAATCTTATTTAATCACATTACAATAAGATATAAATATTCTCTCTCACAAATTGAATTGTTCAATTTTAAGGAATTGATTAACTTGTATCGTCATACAATTAATCAACTTTACTGATAAGGGCATCATCCTATAGGTGTTACCTTAAGGGATCAACTGACCACCACCGTCCTACGACAGTAACGTCAAACTCTAGCAAGCCAATCGTTACCGATTAATGTTGATCAGTTGACTATTTAATTTATCATCCCTTTCGTATTCTTATTATGAGATTTAGTTATGATATTAAATCATGTGATCGCACTATTGTTGAGGACACATATTCCAACAATCTCCCACTTGTCCGAGACAAGTGTGCGTCACCAATTCTCTTGTCCTATTACAATCTCCCACTCAATGCAAGGTGTCTCGCAGGTCGTACTTGCATTTGATCATATCTTGAGTGGTTTTCTCGATCTAGAGTGTAACTGTCTGACCGAAATTATCTACCATAGATACTTTCCGAGCGTGGCCACGCATTTCCAGTTCACTACTCCTCGAGTGGCCTTGAGATTTCAAATATTCCTGACAAGGGGATGGATAATTCTTATCGTACTATTCCCTTTGTTTAAACACAGTTCATCATAACCCAAAATATACTCATTTGACCTCAGTTATGACAGTCGTAGAGCATAAATCAAAGCCAGTCAGAAAAGTGTGCCAACTTGGGCGAATAGTCTTTAGTCAAAAGAATTGACTCATAAGAATACTATAGCAGCTCTTGCCACGACTAGGCTTTATGAATTACCAGAACTCTATAAGCGGTCACTGCCCGACAGAGTGTCCCATACAGTCTGCCTACGTGATCGACTAGTCATCCCATATGACTCTATGGCACTTGAACTTGCCATCAATCGCATCACACTCTAGTCACTTTGAGACGTCACCTTGTATAAGTAACTAGGGGCCAATACTATGTCAATCCAATTCACTTTAATGAGGTTCAATTTGTCTCTACAATCCATTTGGATTTAACAAAGTAACGGGTGAGTTTAATAAAACTCAAACGATAAATGCGATTATCATATATGAATAGTTAATACACTATTAATACTTCATATCTTATAATCTTTATTGTACCTTTTACACTAGTTGAATTGCAATAAAAGCTTGGCAAGTGGATATACCATATATCCATATATTCCAACTTTATCAATTGTTATTTCCTTTCTATTCAATGTTATTTCTAACTTGAATTTATCTCTAAGTATATGTCTAGTCTTCTCATTAGACTTGGGCTCTTTAACTTGAAAGATACTCCCACTGTTATCACATAACTTGTGATAAAGTCATTTGTAGATGGATTCACTCTTAATCCCTATCTTGACCAACTTATCACAATTTACTTAGATTCCTTTTGTAGAATTTGCAATGGTCGAAACTAAAATACTTCTCTAGTTTCTTACTCCTTAGTCAATAAAATTAGCCTAGAATTTCGACAAATCCTTTTCGATTTGGAAACTAAAGCTAGTGCAACCCTTCAACACATAACTTAGTACCTCATCCAAACATATGAACAAATCTTCAATTGTTCTTTAAGGCTTTCACAAGACCATCTTATGAATTAACTTGTTATTGATTTATTATGCTCCAAGCGTATAGTTCATCACAGCATGTGCGTTCGTTGGCATACATGATTGTTCTAATGGCAGAAACATTAGCAAACGATTTCATGTGATCAATAACTTAATAGGTTCAGTGAACGACTATGACTCCATCATAGTAATTCCACTTTCATCAACATGAATAACCTATTCAACCTTGTTGATGTTAAACAAATATGAAAGATCTTATCATCATAAGACTCTCAATTCTATGCCAATATTCTCTCACATAGATTCAAAAATCTAGAATACTTTGCACCCTTTTCCAAGTCTCCAATCACCCTTTCATAGAAGAGAGCATTGGTACATTATTCTCAATAATTAATATGTTATCAACATATAAGACATGGGAAAAATAATTCTATCTCCCACTTAACTTCATGTATAAACATGATTCTTCAATCATGTGAATGATGTCATTCTCAATTATCACATGAACGAAAAGTATAATCCTTTAATGCTTGCTTAAGACTATTCTAGGGTCACTTAAGAAAGTACGCATAATATGTTAAGATTCTTAGATCTTTATCTAAGATTTTGTGTTCCAAACACATCCTTCTCTAAATTCCCATTTTAGAAAAGCAAATTTTTAATATCATTTGCCATTCTTCACCAAAATGAAATATGGCGATTTTCCTAACATAATTTATCTTGATTAACATCTTCATGTCAATCTATGCACACAGTTACTCTAAAGCTCTATTTACTTTTAAGGAGACCCTCGCCTTAAAGTAAATCTACTCTTGAGTAACAATCTTAGGATTGTAATGCTATGGCTCATTTGTAACAAGGTCGATTTGGGACAAGGTCATAATACCATTACTTTCGCAAAGCAACATTTTAACAACAAGACATGTGTGCTAAACTCCCACTGAGCTATACTCCACTCTATCTTTATAGATTATAGTTCCATTAATTTCACAAAGTAACACAATAACTATAAGACATGTTTGTTAGTTACAATCTACTCCCACTCTATCTCTTAGAAATACACCTATCTTCTTAAGAAATAGCTTTATGAGTAACAAACATATATGGTGAAGTAATTGGAAGTTCGTCTAGACTGACGTGTTAGCACATGAAAGACCAGCTCTATCATGGCAGCTTGATTCATGTCATATGCCAGTCTGATCCATGTCATTTGTTAAATAGACTCTCTATTTTAGGTATTTACTGGTTGACCAACCGCTTAGAATTACGTCTCCGTTTTGGATTGCAAATTCCCAAGATTGAGTTCGATGACTCAAACCGACTCATATTATTTTGATCTTATGGGTAGTGACACTAGGTCATAATCCATATTTAATAAATCAAATTCATTACTTAGATCTTTGCCACTACGATCGATTCGTAATGCTTTAGTACTTTGTTTAATTGGTTCTCTACGTCATTTAGAAATTTCTCAATTTTCTCAAATGCTTCACTTTATATTTGTTTAAGTAAATATACCCATATCTACTTAAATCATCGGTAAAAGTGATGAAGTAGTCATAAATTCCCTTTGCGGTGATGCTCATTAGAACACATACATCGGCATGTATTAGTTCCAACAAATCACTTGCTCATGTCCCTTTACCACTAAAGGGAGTACAAATAATTTTGCAAAGGAGACAAGATTCGCATATTCCATATGATTGTAAATCAAATGGTCCAATAATTCTAGTCGACACTAGCGTTTAATGTGTTTCTCATTTATGTGACCTAATTGAAAAAACCTAATGTACAAATCATTTGGATTAATAGTTTGAGTCTTTTAGATCGTATTATGAAGATATCTTTGCTTGAGTTGGAAGTGTCTAAAACTTGTATATCATAAAGATAAATGACATGGCTCACAGCCATGTCTATTTTCAACAAAATACAACGATTGTTTTTTATGGCAAAATATAAATCCTTTTATGTCTAACATAGAAATGGAAATAATGTTTTACACAAAATAGGTACATAATAACAACTATGTTGATTACAACTCAAAGCTATTAGCTAAAACAAGTACATAAGTCCCTCTTGAAGTGGCGACTACCCTAGCTCCATTTCCTTGTCGGAGATTTATATCACTCTTGTTTAGCTTTTTCACATTTTCAAGTCCCACTTGGAGTAATAAGTCCAACTTTGATATCTCCCAAATACTTGGGGCGATTTTGCTTCCAATGGCCCATGACATTACAATAATGACATTCTTCATAAGATTGGGCACCCTTCTTGGTCTTGGTTGTGGTAGTCTCACTATCCATTTCCAATTCATTATCAGGTTTGGGTTTTTTACCCATCTTTGCCTTTCCTATAATAATACCAATACTCCTTTCAGTTGCAAGGACACTCTTGCTAGAACTTCCACTGAATTTAATATTTCTCCTTGTTTCTTCAAACAAGGATGCCTTGGGTTTAGTGAGATTTTCTTCACAAAATTTTCTTACCAAAGTGGTGGGCATTAATATTGGAGTGGGGGGGGGGGGGGGGGGGGTTTGGAGGTGATAAAGAAGCAAAAATTTCCATCCTGACTAATGCCACAACGTAATTCTCGAATCGTATCATTGTCATACTCGGAGCACTTTTCATCGAATGATTGGAGCCATGAATTAATGGTGATTAGTGTAAGAGTATTAGATGAATCCATTGCGTATAGATTACTACAAAAACAGAAATGAAGGAAATAATGAACATCTATCGTTTTAATAATACTTGTCATTTTAAACAAGTTTTAAGCATTTATATAGTGACCTCTTCCCAACTATTATAAATGATCCCGAGATCCAAATTCATATTAATTGGGGCACGGTGAGCCGATTCATCCCTTATTAATATAACTCGGTGGATTAACCTCTTAATCAATTCTACTTCTAGAACTCTCGGTCGATAAAAATTACTTTAATATTTATCTTTAGCTCGGAACACATGCGACTACGGTCATGAATACTTCCGTTGAGCTCAATCTAAATTTCGATGTAATAACATTTTATTACCCACTTACCCAACGTAACAAGTTTAGTACCCCGGTGAGCCGAGCCTACTTCCTCATGAAATTGGGACTCATGGTTTCTACTATTTGGTAAGGCTAATTCTCAATTATTATTTAGTGAGAGGTCTTGTCAATTTATTATCTATCACGTTTTAAGTGAACTAAATCGGTGAACTATGATAATTATTATTGACACGGTCGATGACTCGATATGATATGCATGTGTTGTTATGGCGATTTGGCAATGCATGCAACATATTAAAATAAATGCAAAGCAATAATAATAAATTCCTAGTATGGTCTTCCTAAAATAGAAAATCAAATAATCTATTACATATTCGGAAACCAACTCCTTTGGTCCCTTGAATCTTCAAGTGGCACGCCTCTCAAGAACACCGTCTTCTTCGGAACGCCTTTCCGAATGGCACCGTCTTGAAGAAACTCCATGATTACAAATAATAATAAAAATACAAAGCTATTCCTATTATACATTTGTAATATGAAAAACTAGTAAAAATAAAAGTGATACGAGATCACATTAAATTACAACTAAATCAATATTCCCTTTCATTACGGGTAATATCGATTAAAACTAAGGCCATACTAAGATAAAATTACATAATTCAAAATTATATAAATAAAAGACATTAAATAATTGAAATATACAACATTATAATATGTATCTATCATGCCAAATTATGTGCCAAATCGCCCTATTTAAATTATATCGATTATATAACCCGGTTTTATGGAAATGCGTGATAATAACTTCTTAAAATCATAAATTAACACTTAAATCACATTTAAGCTCAAGTTAATTATCCCGAAAAGGGTAGAGTTACACCAGGTGTATGAGGCCTCTCATACACCACCAATGAAAACGCGCCATATGTCAAACTCAAAGAATCTGATTTATTGTAATTAATCCCTTGATTCCTTCATTAATTACCCTCCCTAATTAATGTCTTCGGTTTTGCCATATATTTTATTAATTTAAAAAAACTTCTCTCCTAATTTTTATTTAACTCTTATTTATTATTAATATTTTTGTGTATTTCAATATTTATGTATACATTTGTATGCCGTATATTTATACTGAGGCGGATACATTAATTAATACGTTATATTTGTACCTGAGCTCATACGATATTAATTGTATACATTTTTATACTGTATATTTCGTAATTTTGTATCTCTTCTTCTTATTTATTATTTATCTTTGTAATATATTTTGTATAATTATTTTTGTTGATTATTTTTTATATGTATTTTTCGTTTTAATTTATTATTGAATATATTTGTGTTCTGTATTTCAAGGTTTTATTTTTTTTTTATTATTGATAAATTGTTTTTGCATTTTATAAGGCACTGTTTTTACATTATATTTATTTTTGTATAATTTCATAATATTAAGTATGAAATTAGTGAGTTAAATAAAAAAAAATTTAAAATTTATTTTGTATTTTTCTTAAAAAAAAATTATTGGACATAATTATTTAATAAAAAATTCTTAAAAAATGTTAATAATAAAAATTTGTTGGACGTAATTATTTATGGTACAACTATTTTCATTTAAATACTTTTTTTTTACAAAAAGTACGCAGAAAAAAGTTATTAATAAAATGTACCGCAACAAGGTTCGAACCTTAGACGTCTGGTTAGAAAGTTATGTATCTTACCAACTGTGCTACACGAATTGTTTGCTGATAATCTATAACTTCTTATTTTTATGTTGTAATCATTAAGAAGATGAAAGGTCGTTAGGGTTTTCTCCACCTAACTTGCATTTGGCGGGAAACCATGCATTGATTATTTTTTTTGGGAGGGAAATATTGTATTATAAATATAGTCATTCCCTCCAAATTTTAATTCATCCAAACTACATCTTCCTTACTAAATTAATTTAACTATCCTCAAGTGAAATAACAAAAATGTCGGAAGAGAGGAAAGCCCATGCAAGAGACATTGTGTGCACGAGATTGTTCATGAGAGAAATAATCAAACAAGTTGGTCCTACTAATGTCCAAAATGCTTTAACGAGAGCTAGTCCGGGTTACCATGGAAATACTTTCCTTGTCGATTTATTTGAGGAGGAATTTAATATGCTTAATTGGGGTAAATTTGAACTCGACAAAATGTATTGGAAGAAAATTGACGATGGGATAGAGATGTTAGCTACCCCTAAAATTGATTCCTCCATTGTTAGGGTGGAGGAGGAAGAGGAGGACGAAGTAGTGGAGGTGATTGAGGTTATAGCAACCCCTCCTAAGCCGAAGAACTCCGGAAAAGCAATGGGGAACTCGCCAGGCACAAAAACCCCCGACATCCTCCCTTCAAAGATGTCCAAGAAGAGGTTCGGGAGGACTCGTCCAAGAAGGCTCAATTCTAAGAAACTTAGATTTGATTCTTGTGTTGGTTGTAGTCATTAGGTTTAGTTTTTAAATTCTGTTTGTTTTTTTTTTTTTTTCCCTTTGTACGTCGTTTTTAATATTAATGAAAGTAATTTTCTTTTCATATTACCTTTCTTTTAATTTAATTGTCCTTATAAATTAAAATTAAAAAATATAAACCAAAAAGGGCGACTTTTATCATACTCGATAAAATGGAATTAAAAAAAAAAATAGTGTAACTCTTACTATTCTCCATAAAATTGAATTATTAACGTTTGTCTTCCCTATGCATCTTAATTTATTTTACAGATTTCGAAAAGGCAAGTAGATTAAAATTATTAATGACCAATTATATTATTAAAAATAATAGTAAATAATATATATCTTAATTTATTTACATGTTTTTAAATAATTAAAAGTAAATATTTTATGTAATTCGTAGACTAAAGTAACATATTAATGCCGAAACATATTTTTAATTGTTAGTTTTATTAAGTTAAAATATTAAAATATAAATTTTATTATTGAAAACATAATATAAATATACAGTTACATTGATAAAGTAACATATTAATATAATAAATGAATATAAAAAACAAGTTTTAAAATATTAAAATATTAAAACAATCGTTAAATTGATATTAAAATATAAGTTTTTATTTGTTATGAAATAAAAAACAATAGTTAAATTTATATTAAAATTTAAGTTTTTATTTTTGTTGTGTTTAAAAAACAACAGTTAAAAAATGAATGGTTTTACTGTTACTTAATTTATATTGTTTATTAAGTTAAAATATTAAAATAGAAATATAATACAAATGTTCTACATAGCTTGTCGCGTTGATGATCATCCAAATTTTAGTCCATCATGGTTTGGTTAAAATAAAATTTTAGGGTTTATTTGGGGTTTAGGGTTTATTTGGGGTTTAGGGTTTCTAGGTTTTTTAGGAGTTTTGGGTGTATAGGGTTTATTTGTGGTTTTAGGGTTTTTAGCCATATGTACGATCGTATGTGTAATACGTAAGGTTAAGACGTAAATTTAAGACCTAAGGTTAAGACTTAACGTTTGATCAATATGAGTTTATATATGATTAGAACGGGATAATTGATTAAGATACCTATGTCTTATGGTTTAAGATGTTATCGATCGTGCATTGCTATTGAGTAATCATAGCAATATACGATCAATACGAGTTTAGATACCAATGTATTATGGTCCTATGTATTATGGTTGAAGATGTTATCGATCGAACGTTGCTATTGACTAATCATAGCAATATACAATCAATACGAGTTTAGATACCTATGTCTTGTGGTTTAAGATGTTATACATCGTACATTGCTATTGACTAATTATATCAATGTACGATCAATACGGGTTTAGGTGCCTATGTTTAAAATGTTATAGATCGTACGTTGCTATTGACTAATCATAGCAATGTACGATCAATACGGTTGTAGATACCTATGTCTTGTGGTTTAAGATGTTATACATCGTACATTGCTATTGACTAATTATATCAATGTACGATCAATACGGGTTTAGATTCCTATGTTTAAAATGTTATAGATCGTACGTTGCTATTGACTAATCATAGCAATGTACGATCAATACGGGTGTAGATACCTATGTCTCGGGACGTAAGACCTAAGTTAAGTTGTTATCAATCGTATGTTGCTATAATTAGTTAATTATTCCGATCAACAGTGTAGGACTAATTTTAACAAGTTTTTAAGACTTAAGATGAGATCGTACGTTGATATCGACTAATCGTTGCAACGTATGATCAATAGGATTGTACGATTATTTTGGCGGGAAAAGGATAATCTAGTGTTAAAACAACTTAAAAAGTGATGGTACTTAATAGTTAATCGTGACCGTTCAGTTGTCATTAAAATATTTGATGATATTCCACATTAAATCGTAGCCGTTGATCCTATAAGTGACCAATCACAAATAAAGCCACGGATTGGTAAATATTACAACCTTTATAAGCATTTTTTTTTTGTTATCATATCAACTAAAACATAATCAAAGTCTCTCTCTAACTTCTCTCAATAGTACTTATTTTCATCTCTTTCTCTATTTGTTCAACTTCTCTCTCTCTTCTCTCAATAATACCTTTAATATTCTTAATTCTAATTTAATCCTTATATTTGTATACGTCAAGATGGAAAACGCGGCCGTTGATGTTGTTAATAGATCAATCAGAGGTAAACAAGCTTTGGTGGATGAGCTCCGTGTGACGGAGTTGGAGCATGTTTCGAGGATGAAATCCCTTATGGAACGCCGCAACCGTTGGCATGAAAGAGGTATCAAAGATTTCGACAAATCACTCGAGTCCCTCATACAATCCTTCTTACGTGACTATCAGAGGACATACGATTTCAGGAAGGACTTGGAGAGGGAGATCGAGGCCTTAGAGGCTATTTTGCCTTCTTTATCTTAGAAATTAGTTTTAATTTAGTTTTAGTTTTAGTTTTTATTAATTTAGTTTTCATTAATATTGTAATCTTTATTTTCCTTAATATTGTAATTATAATCTTAGAAAATTTTGTCTTTTAGTATTCCGATGTGTTTCTTTAATTTTCATTGCATTTATTAATGAACCACCACATTTTATTAATTTAATTTAATTTAGTTTAATTTAATTTAATTTATTCATGTTATGGTTCACCAAAGGTCACCATCCTTGTTATAAATACGAGGGGAGTTAAAAGAAGAATCACCTTTCTCCCTAACCTTTTCTTACTCATTCACTTTATCTCTCTTTATTTTCTCTCTAAAAACTCGATTTTTGAAATGGCGATCGAAATTGCAGGCCTTAACGATCTTATGATTGAATCTATGAGTTTTTTGGAAGAACAAGTTTGCTGTCTCCGTGAACAGGAGTTGAGGGCGATGAAGATGGTGGTCGGGGCGATTAAAATTCGCAACGATTGTTATGCAAATGGCATAAAGGAAATGGAGAAGGAAGCGGATGGTTTCATCAAATCCGTGTTGGGTACTTATGAAAAATGTTGCAAACTTAGGGAAGAATTTGAAGATGATATTAAGATTTTACGATCCTTACTTAATAAGGATTAGGCTTAATATTGTACTTTTTTTTAAGTTTATCTTAATAATAATAATCTATTTTCGTTCTTACATTTTGTCGTTTAATTCTCTACTATTTTTTTTTAGTATAAATTTGATTGTTAATTTTGCAACTGAAGAGACATGCATGTGGGTAATGAAAAAGGATCTTCATAATTTTATAAAATATAATACAAACCATACAATCCGTCTCGTACATGAGACGCTATGGTGATTAGGGTTTCCAACTGAGGCGTATTATTCATAGTTTAATTGAATTTATTCATGAACCACTTAATTTAATTTAATTTAATTTAATTTAATTCATGAACCAAAGGTCACCATCCTTGTTATAAATACGGGGTGAGTTAAAAGAAGTATCCATTTCTACCTAACCTTTCCTTACTCATTCACTTTATCTCTCTTTATCTTCTCTCTAAAACCTCAGAAATTTCAAATGGAAGGCCTTCACAATATTGCTATTGAATCTTTAACTAGTTTAGAAGAACAGGTTGCCATGCTCCATGAACAGGAGTTCAGAGTGATGAAGATGGTGGTTGGGGCGATTAAAATTCGCAGCGATTGTTATGCAAAAGGCATGAAGGAAATGGAGAAGGAAGCGGATGATTTCGTCAAATCCGTGTTGGGTACACATGAAAAATGTTGCAAACTTAGGGAAGAATTAGAGGATGATATTAAGATTTTAAAGTCCTTGATTAATAAGGACTAGGCTTAATATTGTACTTTTTTTTTTAAAGTTTATGTTAATAATAATCTATTTTCGTTTACATTTTGTCGTTTAATTCTCTTTTTTTTTTTTTTTTTTTTCTTTGTATAAATTTCATTGTTAATTTTGCAACTAAAGACACTTGCATCTGGGTAAATAAAAAGGATCTTCATAGATTTATAAAATATAATACAAACCATACTTACAATAATCCTTGCAAAATACGAAATATTAACTAAAATTAATTAAAATCCAAGAGATTCAAGTTGAACAATCTCCCTTTCAATTTTCCTAATTTCTATTAGCGCTGGTTCGCGATTTGCCCTTAATATGCTTATCATATTATCCATATTTGCTTGTACATCATGCATCCCTCTTGTTATGGCCATGCCTCGTACATGAGACGCTCTGGTGATTAGGGTTTCCAACTGAACGTCAATCTCTCGCAGCCGAGTGAGAACATTTCTGCGATCCATTGTGTATTGAAATAAGAAAGCAACAAACTGTCTATCCATCTGAAACAATTAAATTAAATTAAGAAGCAACAACCGCACAATCAGTTAAATAGATAGTTAAAAAAATCGATTTGGGTTTGGGATTTATTCAATAAAATCATTTGTGACAAAAACAAAAAACCCAAACAATAATTGAAGATAAAAGAACAAATACCTTGATTGATAATGGAGGAGTATGGATAAAAAAAGTTTAGGGTTTGTGTACTGAAAGATAATTTTGAGATGAATGTGTTTTGCCTTTTATAATGGGAAAAGGTAGTAGTTAGGGTTTTAAAATCCTTTTTTTTTTTTATTAAAAGTTGTGACTTGATTTGATTTGGAAGTCAAATCGTTTCTCAGAATTGAAGACTTTATGCATGCCGCCGGATTTTCTTACACACGCAACAACAATAGTCATTTCAAGTTACAATAGTCATTTCAAGTTGTGTTTAGTCAAATCAAATTTGAATTGTTCATTTTTTATTACTCTTTTTGGTTGGTATTATGTCAAATCTCCCAATTGTTCAGTTCATTATTCTTTTTGTGTTGTGTTTTGTCAAATCAATTTTAACTGTTCAAATAAACAAGTAAAAGAGATGGAATTGAATAAAGTACATAAATGGAAAATACTAGAAGTCCACATTTTATATAATAATTTAAATATTTTACAAATTAAAAAACTAACAAACCAAGATGAATACCCAAATAGGAGGAAAAAATGTGGATTTGGGTACAACATCCAAACATACATACATACATACTAAATTAAATTGAAAAAAATTTAGCAATAACTTTTTCAAGGGAGTCATTCTCTTCCATGAGAATGCTCCTATTCTCCTTTATTTTTTGGAGGTCTTGTATAGCGATTCATAATCGCATGCAACCTCATCTGCTCCATCTCCGACAAGACGTCATGAGTAATACCCATCTCCCGAATCTTATCAAGGTAGTCGTTGATCTTCGTCTCTAAATCGTCTAAGCGGCGGATATAGTATTTGTTCCTCTCCATGTGTATCAATGTTAGGCGAATGTTCTTATCCATTATATGAAAGAAGAAGTTTGGTGTTTAAAGATTTAGGGTTGTTGAGCTTAGGGTTTTAAGAGAAGGAGAAGAGGAAAACAGAAATGAATGGTAAATTGTTGGTTGAGAAACTAGGGTTTGCATTTAGTGAAAGTGTATTTATAGATGAGATAATGAAACAACATGTGGCCTTTCAACTGCCACGGATTTTATTTTAATTAATAAATTAAAATTAATAAATTTTGTTGAAGGAGTTGGGAGAATTTTTTAAATAAATATGTTTAGGAAATGACATTTTGTCCTTCAATATTCCAATACAATGAAATTGTGTCCTTTAAAATTCTTTAATCGATTTTTTTATTTTATGTAAATAGAAATTATCGATTTTTTTATTTTACGTAAATAGAAATTATCGATTTTTTTATCTTACGTAAATTATCCCGTTACATGTATGTAAGATATATTTAATTTAAATTGTTCAAGTACGATAAATTGAATTTAAATTAACTAAAACAAACGCTAGTAACCATAACAATTCTTGAATAATATTTGATTCAATTACACATTTTACACAAGAAAGCACCATAGGTGACTTGGAATTACGCCAGTTCTAATGATATAATCCCTCTCCATCTCCCAATAGTTCCTCCATTCACCTTCTACGTCGCGATCATCAATCTCATAATAATCAAGAATAGCTTGAATGTCAAGTACGACAATTGTTGCTTCTGAAGTAAGTTGGATACGGCCAGTAGACAATTTAGATGTCATTTTCCTTGTAAGAGGCCTTCTTGGCCTAGGAACGACTGGGTAAGTGTCACAACCAGGTAAAAAACCCAACCTAGCGCCTGCAAGATCAATAAATTTCTGACGATTGATCATCACCCTTTCCATGAACTCCTCCCCAATTAAGAAATTCGGATTTCTACTGAGCAACTTGTCATAGCTTTCTAGGGTTGTTACAAATGAGGGATCGCAATATGGTGACGGCAAGACACCCATAATCTTAATATTTGAAAGATTTTGTAGTTGAAAAAAAAAAAGTACTATATGACTAAATCATAGGGATTTATAGGGAGTGTGGATAATGGTAGGATTAGGTTGGCGGGAGAATTAGGCGGGAATTTTTCATCAAATTAATTAAAAGAAAATGAGGAAGAAAACCTTCCAACTTCCACCGTAAATATTAGGTTTTATTTTTAAAATTATAAATAATTAAAAATAAAATATGAGTAAGAAATTAAAAATAATTAAAAGAAAATTAGGGAGAAAACCTTCCAACTTCCACCCACCGTAAATAGTAGGTTTTATTTTTAAAATTAAAAATAAAATATGAGAAAAAAATAAAAATAATTAAAAGTAAATTGAGATTAACCTTTCAACTTCCACAGTGAAAGTAGTTCAACACAGCAAACTCTAAGTTCATCAACTCCATCACCTTCATCTTCTCAAAACAACCTTCATCATTTAAAAATGTCGAATAGTTTTGATTTAAATGCTTTGTATATCGAGGAGGAGGGAGAAAACGAAGTCATTGACGAGAATGAAACAGCCACTGAATTGTTACGGCATGCAGCACATGTTCTGGAAGGCAATGAAGACAATCAACCAGCTATTGAGCCTACGATTGGTGCGGAATTTGAATCAGGTGAAAAGTTTGCTGCTTTCTGTTATACTTACGCTTATAAGACGGGGTTTGAACTTCATGTTCGTAGTAGCCAACTTTTGGCTCCCTTCAAGGAGCAGGGGGTACGTCGAAACGGAGTTGGGGATAAAGAACCACGATTCCACATGATGAACAAGATTAGGTTTATGTGTTCAGAGGGCAATATGACGAAGAAAAGCTCGTGTGTAACACCATTAAAAATGTATGTATTTGGGAAATTAAATCACGACAGTGGGAAATTTGTAATCTGTACTTGTGATTTGGTACATAATCACTGTTAGGCCCAGATTTACCTGGCCCGACCATAACCTGGCCTGACCTTACAAGGCTGATTGAAGGAAACGAAGACCGGACAAATCTAACTATTATTCAGCTGTTGAAGAATATTATGGCAAGCAGGCTACTAAATCCTGGAAGTGAAGCCTGATGGTCAGTACAGAATAGCTTGGCAGATTATTAAAGCAGGCTGGATTAAGAAGATAAACAAGGAATACAGTTGTATAAGTCAAATAACCGTGTCCTATTCTCAAGGAAGACCAAAGACTAATTATGAGACTACATCACCCATGAACTTAGACGTGCAAAAGAGGAAAAGGCTAAGAATCAGCTGGAGAAGAACCAGTCAACCGAATTAATAGAGAATGCGCCCTATTAATCCGGCAACAACCCCGACAAAAAAGGAGAACGTTGGGGATCAATGCAACGTTCATAATTATGGCTATAAATATTGTGATCTAGCATTTGTAAAGGGATATACAATTTATCAATAGAAGATTACTTCACTACTTATTATTTTTACGATCATCCAATTATCAAATTTGTATTCAGTTTACTCAAATAGCATAAGCATTATTCTTTTTACATAATTCTTTCTTTGTAATTCGTCTATAAATACTCCAAACATATAGAGCTAGATACCCATCTTATTCTTCAAACAAGCCGGACCCATTCAGGGAGAATCCTGCTAAAACAATTGGCGCCCACCGTGGGGCATCTAGTTCTTCAACCAATAAAATTCTCCTTATCATCTTTCATTTAATATTCACACACAAAAATGGTGGAACTCACCGCAGAACAACAATTAGCGGCCGCCTTGGCCAAAATCAAAGAATTGGAAACAATCCAAGAGAGGGCGGCTCGGTGGCAAAATCAATAGGCTGAAAGAATCTGAATCTAGCCTGAAGAAGAAATTGGAAAATCAGGCTTCGGGCTCCAAAACCAGATTCGAACCAGGAACCCCATTCTCATCCATTATCAAAAACATAGATTTCTCCAATTTTGGAACCCCGGAGAAGGATACATCATCCGGTACCCCAACCATTCCCAATGAAGAGACAAACAAAACTGAAGCAGCAATAATGATGGCTATGCTTCAGGAAATCCAAAAACTCCACAACAAAATAGAAAATATACCCGGAGTGCCGGACCACGTGGTCAAGTAGAAGTCGACAACTTTGCGATTCACCCTTTGCGGATGAAATTGCAAAGATTGATCTCCCAAGAAATTTCTTGTTCCGTCCATGAGAACTTATGACGGAACCTCGATTCACGAGAATCATGTTGCCATATTCAAACAAAAAATGTTGGTGCCTCAATACCCGGTGAACTCGAGGCAAGTCTGCATGTGCAAAGGCTTTGGCACAACCCCGACAGAGCGACATTACGGTGGTTCATCAATCTACCAAATGGTGGTATCAAGAATTTTGCGGAATTGATCAATGCCTTCAATCAACAATTCGCAAGTAGCGGAGATATGGCCAAGAGACCCGAGAACTGTTCGGGGTAAAACAACTTCCCGAAGAATCCCTCAAAGAATTCCTGGCGATTTGTCAAAGAAAAGGTGGCCATTCCCGGATGCGATGAAGAAACAACGGTAGAAGCATTCGAGCAAGGAGTCCCGCTTGACGGTGACATCTATGCGGATCGACCAAAAAAGCATGTCCAACCTTTGCCACTGTTCAATCCATCGCCCTAGAGCATGTCAGATTAGAAGAAGACCTCAACTTCAGGACGAACTCATCCGGAGGAAAGCAAGGCTATGGACATACTAACGGAAAAGCTCCTACCGAAAGGAGGCAATCCCGGATCGCACCCTATTCCAGGCCCGAACGATCCAAGTCAATATGGCACAAGAACATAAAGGTAACCTTTCTAGCCTTCCAACTATTCCTGAATATAACTTCTCTATTAATACTGCAGGATTAATCAAACGCTGAAAACCTGGGAGATACAGTCAGATGGCCAAAGAAATCCGACAACCCCAGGAAAGATCCAACAAGATGGTGTGACTTCCATCAGGACATCGGACACACCACAGAAGAATGCATCCAGCTCAGGAAACAGGTGGCATATCTTCTAAAGAAAGGCTACTTGAAAGACATAATCCAAAGACCAAAGAACAAAGATGAAGGACAAAACAAGAGAGACCCAGGAAGCAGCAGAGACCCTCCTCCTCCTCCTCCCATCTATGAAGTCAAATTCATAAATGGAGGATCAGAAATTTGTGGTCTAACCAGCTCAGCCGCCAAAAGAATATCCAGGGAGTCCAGACTCCAACCTCCTCCCAGGCCCAAGTCATTGCCTGCTATTACCTTTGATGACTCGGATCTGCAAGGAATATCAGATCTACACCATGACAGCCTGGTAATCACCATGCAAATCGGCACAGCAAAGGTGTCAAGAATCCTGATAGACGGAGGAAGCTCAATCAACCTGGTGATGCTTGACGTCCTTAAAGCTATGAAGATAGATGAAGGGAAGATCATCAAGAAATCCAGCGTCCTGGTTGGATTCAGTGGAGAAACAAAGAACACCTTGGGAGAAATCAGCTTGCCTACCTACGTGGAAGGCGTGGCTTCATATGAGAAATTTGGAGTAATGGATTGCCTATCCTCGTATAATGTAATCCTGGACAGACCATGGATCCACAATGTCAAAGCAATCCCATCAACATACCATCAATGCGTGAAAATTCCAACAGAATGGGGGATAACCACCATCAGAGGAGAACAAAGGACGGCTCAGGAATGTTACACTCAGGCTTTGAAACCCTCAAAGTCAGGTAAGTCCCTTGCATAGCAATTAAAGTCACCTGTCAGGGAAGAATATATAGCACAAACACAGATGGAAACAGGAGAAGTCACATTAGACCCGAGAATTCCCCGACAGAAAGTACTTGTAGGGTCAGATGCACCCGACTCAATCAGACCAAATCTGGTCAGCTTTCTCAAAACTAAAATGTCTTGTTTTGCTTGGTCACATTTTGATATGACTGGTATAGATGCTGATGTTATTACTCATAAGTTGAACATTGACAAATCCTTTAAGCCTGTACAGCAAAAGAGAAGAAAATTTGCTGCAGAAAGGCACGAAATCATCAACCAAGAAGTTGACAAGCTACTGGACATGGGAATGATCAGGGAAGTAATGTACCCTGACTGGCTTGCAAACGTGGTAGTCGTCCAAAAGAAAAATGGCAAATGGAGAGTCTGCGTAGATTACACTAACTTAAACAAAGCCTGCCCAAAAGATCCATTTCCCCTACCACACATCGATGCAATGGTAGATGCCACTGCAGGCCACGAAATGTTGACATTCATGGATGCCTCCAGCGGATTCAATCAGATAAAAATGCACCCAGCAGACCAGGAAAGCACAGCTTTCATCACTGAAAGAGGTATATATTGTTATACTGCTATGCCCTTTGGATTAAAAAATGCAGGTGCAACCTACCAAAGGCTAGTCAACATGATGTTCAAAGATCAGATAGGAGACACCATGGAAGTCTACATAGATGACATGGTAGTCAAATCAAAAAAGGCAGAAGACCACGTCAAAGACCTGGAAGTAGCCTTTCAAATACTGGAAAAATTCAATATGAAGCTCAACCCACAAAAATGCCACTTGAGTCTCAAAGGCGAAAATTCTGGGCTACATGGTGACAAAAAGAGGAATAGAAGCCAGCCCTGAACAGATCAAAGCTATCCTGGAGCTAGAACCACCAAAGACAGTCAAAGACATACAAAAGCTGACTGGAAGAATAGCAGCCCTGAACAGATTCATTTCAAGATCATCAGAAAGATGCAAATCGTTTTATAACCTGCTAAGGAAGAACAAGGACTTCCAATGGACCCCTGATCATCAGGCTGCCTTTGAAGACTTGAAAATATATCTATCCTCTCCCCCCTTGCTGGCAAAACCAGTCAAAGATGAACCCCGACAAGTATATCTCGCGATCCACAGAAATCTTCTTTGTCGGTGCGATCCTGGTCAAAGAAGCGGACGGACAACAGACCTGTCTATTATGTAAGTAAAAGTCTACTGGATGCAGAGATCAGGTATGGCTTACTTGAAAAATATGTTTTAGCTTTAATTATGAGTTGCACAAAATTAAGACCATATTTTGAAAGTCACCCAATAATAGTCAGAACCAATCTTCCTATCAAGTCTGTACTTAGGAAACCAGAATTGTCCGGACGAATGTGCAAATGGTCAGTCCAGCTAAGCACATACAATATAACATTTGAACCAAGAACAGCAATTAAATCACAAGCATTAGCTGATTTTGTGGCTGATTTTAGTCCAACCCTAGAACCCGACCTAATAAAAGAAATAAATGAACTGACCAGCGACCAAACAGACCTAGAATGGACCCTATTCGTCGACGGTGCAGCCAATATGAGGGGCACAGGACTGGGATTAGTACTAAAATCGCCACAGGGGGATAAGATAGTACAGGCTATAAGCTGTGCATTTGAGGCTACCAACAATGAGGCGAGAATATGAAGCCCGATAGCGGATTAAAGGTATGTATTGACACTGGTGTGCAAAACCTAAAGGTACGTACTGATTCCCTCCTTATTTCCAACCAAGTAAATGGGATATATACTGCAAAAGACCCCAAAATGATGCTTTATCTGGATGTTGTCCAAATTTTAAAAGGTAAATTTCAAAAGTTTAACATTGACCAAATTCCCAGGGATTTGAATACCCAGGCCGATGCTCTAGCCGGCCTAGGATCCAACTTTAGTCCCCTTGACTTCGACAAAATACCCATCGTGCATTTATTAGAACCTGCAATAAATAAACAAGATGAGAGTTTCCCAATCTACATTGCTAATTCTTGGACAAAACCTTATTATGACTGGCTACAACAGGGAATCCTTCCCTTAAATAAGCAAGATGCCAGAGCACTAAAAATAAAAGCTGCTTCATATACTATTATTGACAACGTGCTTTTTAAGAAATCGCAGGCGGGCCATACCTCGATGCCTGGAACCACGGGAAGTGAGCGAGATATTATCAAAATCCATGAAGGATCTTGTGGAAATCACAAAGGTGGAAGAAGCCTGGCAAGCAAAGTACTCGAACAGGGTATTATTGGCCTACCTTGAGAGCCGATTGCACTGGATTTTAGCTCTAAATGCAAAGCTTGTCGATTCACGGACCATATATCCATCGACCATCTGTGGAACTACATTCCATATCCGCACCATGGCCATTTATGAAGTGGGGCATGGATATAGTAGGAAAACTACCTCAAGCGCCCGGACAAAAGGTTTTCATGTTAGCAATGACTGATTACTTCTCCAAATGGATAGAAGCTGAATCATACAGGCAAGTTAAGGAGAAGGATGTCATAGCATTCATTAAACACAACATCATATGTAGATATGGCATCCCCTCTGAAATAGTATGTGATAATGGCACGCAATTTGTGGGAAAAAGAACAATGACCTTACATGCTCAATGGAACATCAATCTAGTAACATCCACACCAGGATATCCAAAAGCAAACGGTCAAAGCGAATCCAGTAATAAGGTGGTAATCAGTGCATAAAGAAAAAGCTGGAAAAAAGGAAAGGCAGATGGGCTGAAGAACTCCCCCTGGTCCTTTGGGCTGACAGAACCACACCAAAAACATCCACAGGCCAAACCCCCTACTCCTTGGTCTATGGATGTGAAGCAGTAATCCCAGCTGAGGTGGACATTCCATCAGCCAGATGCACCCTGAATACAATCACAAGCAATATACCTCTAATGGAGGACACTGGACCTAACGAAGAGCTAAGAGATGCGACAAGATCGTTAGCGACATACCAAAAAAGAGTTGCAAAAAGCTATAACAAGACTGTCAAAGCCGGGTATTCGGGGTAGGAGACCTTGTCCTCAGGAAAGTATTCCAAAACACAAAAGAAAAGAATGCTGGCAAATTGGCCCCAACCTGGGAAGGTCCCTACCTAATTGACTCAATAGCCGGCCAGGGAGCCTACAGATTACAAACCTTGGAAGGCGAAATGATCCCAAGAGCTTGGAACATTGCACACCTAAAATTATTCCACATACAAAATATATTTCCCGGTTCAGGTATAACTTTTGTGTTCACATTTCCTGCCCAACTTGATATGAAATTACATGTATGATACTTGCCATTACGTGAATAAATGCAATATATGATTTCTTTAAAATTACGTGCCCAAGTACTGATCTATGTTCCCATATTTTTACCAAGTAGAATCTTCAATACTTGTTTTTACATACTGCATTCTATTTAAAACAAATCTTAAAGATTGGGGGCCACCCCCACCAACATTCAACTAATATCCAACGATATCCAAAATTCGATTGCAAAACAGAACCTTATAATATCGAGCTCAACTTATCATACAAAACCTGGAAAATCTATTCCTGGATTGTATAAAATAAATGGGTAATAAGCCCTCCCAGGCGAGGCAAGGGACATAAGCCCTCCCGGGCAGCAACGATCCCACCCATAACACGTTAAACTGGCCAGATCCAGCACAAAAACTAGCCTGATCCAGTTGAATAACTGGCCAGATCCAGTAGACATTCAACATCACCTTTTGAAAACACAAGAAGAAAATTTGACCAAATATTTATTCATCCAAAATAAATGGCCTTACCACACGCCTAAAAATTTTTCCATTCCAGGACATCCCCCGAATGGGTCAAAAAAAAATGTTTTCTAAATATTCATTCCAGGGACATTCCCCCTGGATAGACCAAAACCAAAAAGAAAAACAAAACTAAGCTACTTTTGAGCCAGTGACCGACTCACAACCATCCGCCATTTCCTGATCATCAGACTTTGCCTTGGAAGGAGGAGAATCCACTTCTTCTTCTTGACCTATATTGGCCAAATCAGGATATTGAGCATCCAAAGCCATCTCATCCCGGTCCGGATTCCAACCAGCCCGGTCAGATTCTGGATCCCTCATAGCATCGACCCGGCCTTTCCCAAAGAAATACTGAGCAGCATCAGCCAACTGTGCCTCCACCAACTCCTTTTCAGCAGCAAGCTCTTCGTTTTTTTCTTAACTGATCTTGCATTGCCTGCTTCTCGACCTCCAACTCTTGCCGACAACCTTCTCGGCGTTTTTGCGCCACCTCACAAACTACAAACGACCACGACCGCCTCCTTAGTCATTGTCCCCAAATCGAGATTGAAGTACCACTTCATTACCCCTGGATGTGTGCAGATCACGGTTTAGCCTATCCAACTTTTCCTCCAAATTAGCAACCTTGGCCTGGGCATCATTGAACTGACAGGCGGCAGCCAAACCAACATCCAATCCCTACAACAGAATGAAATCAATCAGCCAAATACAAAAAAAAAAAAAAACACATAAACAATTAAAAACATTCCCTTACAACCAACCTCCTTAGCCTGAGAAGCAAGTTCAACAGCCTTTGTTACGAGAGAAGCCAGAATAGAAACCACCCTGGTAGACGACTCAAGGGTACTAGCAGACAATAGCTGGCCGCCCATCTTTTCAGAAAACTCGTTTATCTGTGCCCGGGCAGCATCCATATCATCAACCCTGGCGGGCACCTGCCTTATACTCCTGAGAGGCTGAGCCTGAATAGGCTCTTTCTCTCCCTCTTTCTCTTCCAGGATCACGTCTTCCCTCTTCCTTTTTTGAGCCTGGACGACCTCAGGCGATACTATCTTGGGAGGATCTTGAAGAGGCTGAATCTCAGAAACCAGGATATCAAGCGTTTTGTCGCTCCCACTAGCTTCCTGGCTCTTGGACTGTTCAGCAATCCTAGCCACCCCAGCCTTCAAATCCTTTGCAGAAAAGCTGGCCAGCCTAGCAGAAGACCTAAATACTGAATATATAGAAAATATACGTGAATATCAAGCAAAGAACGACAGGAAGATAACGGCCAACATAAAAGCATACAGAAGACGTACAGGAAAGAGCAGTAGAACTAGGCTTGCCTTTGGGTACTCTAACCCCAGTCAACTTGGTCTTCATATACCGGGGCAACAACTCCCTGCCCAAACTAGTTGGCCAGGTCCTCTCCTCCTCAGGAATAGCAAGGAAAGCTTCTATCCTGGAAACAGCCTCCTCATCAAGGGGATCACAACTCCAATCAGGAGCTGCAAAAACCGTCAAAGTTACACAAGTAAGAATCAGAATCCATTAATTTCATATAATATATATTGCAAAATAAAAAGTACAAGGAACCTACCACTCTCCAAGGGAGGAAATCTCAGATAATCAAAGCCTGATCCCAAAGTCTCAGTCCGGACAAACAGGAAAGTCTTTGCCCAATTCTTATCATCTCCAGAGTCCAGGTTAGTAATTAATGGAGACATTTTCGATTTTATTCTCAAATTAAAACGGCCATCAACAGGATTTTTCATATGATAAACTGCCTTGATATCATTAATAGTAATTACAAGATTATGTTTAGCACATAAATTTTCAATAGAATGGACAAGTTTCCAAACCATTGGCATAATCTGAAAAGGTGACACCTCCATAGCACGAATGGTATCAATCATCAAGGGAGTAAAAGGTAACTTACGACTGCTTTGAACGCCCATTCAAAAATACGAGAACCACCAGGTGATACCCGATTAGCCCGACCGGACAAGACTCAGGGATCCATACCTCGGTAGATTCAGGAATTATTTTCTTCTCCCTTAGAATCTTGTCATAGTTTGTTTTTAGTAAATTCTCCTCGGGGAAAGAAGAATCCAGAGATTGAAGGGCGGTGAAAACAGAATCCTGGTACTTAAAAGCCACGACGACGGCGGAGGATCAATCTCCATCACCTCTTCTTCCCGGACGTCGTAGGTTCGAGCTCGCAGCGCCAGCAGCCTTTCGAGATGCGGGCGTTTTTGGCTCCCATATCTCTGAGTGTTTGATTTATTGTGATGAAATTGTCGAGAAAATATAAACTAGCAGAACAGGATTGCTGAGAAGAATTTGAGAAGAATTTGAGAAGAATTTCAGAAGAATTTCAGAAGAATATTTAGCAAGGAAAGTGGAGGAAATTTGGTGAAAAATAACCTTGCCCTAAATACCGTATTTATAGAAAATCTATAACGGTGTGAAAACCCTAGGGATTGCAAAACTCTCAGCATGACATCACCTAGCCGTTATAGTGTTCAATGGTAACTAGGAGTCTAAGAGTCATTGATTAAGTGTAAGTCTCTTTATTATTCAACCCGGTAAAATTGACATCTCACCCCTGGCCTGATCCAGCACGGGTAAAATGTCAAGGGGCAATTGTTAGGCCCAGTTTTACCTGGCCGACCATAACCTGGCCCGACCTTACAAGGTGATTGAAGGAAACGAAGACCGGACAAATCTAACTATTATTCAAATTTGTTGAAGAATATTATGGCAAGCGAGCTACTAAATCCTGGAAGAGAAGCCTGATGGTCGATGCTGAAATAGCTTGCGATTATTAAAGCAGGCTGGATTAAGAAGATAAACAAGGAATACAGTTGTATAAGTCAAATAACCGTGTCCTATTCTCAAGGAAGACCAAAGACTAATTATGAGACTACATCACCCATGAACTTAGACGTGCAAAAGAGGAAAAGGCTAAGAATCAGCTGGAGAAGAACCAGTCAACCGAATTAATAGAGAATGCGCCCTATTAATCCGGCAACAACCCCGACAAAAAAGGAGAACGTTGGGGATCAATGCAACGTTCATAATTATGGCTATAAATATTGTGATCTAGCATTTGTAAAGGGATATACAATTTATCAATAGAAGATTACTTCACTACTTATTATTTTTACGATCATCCAATTATCAAATTTGTATTCAGTTTACTCAAATAGCATAAGCATTATTCTTTTTACATAATTCTTTCTTTGTAATTCGACTATAAATACTCCAAACATATAGAGCTAGATACCCATCTTATTCTTCAAACAAGCCGGACCCATTCAGGGAGAATCCTGCTAAAACAATCACGATTTGAATCCTGAGGTTAGCCGGCATGTAGTCAATTATAGGCACATAAGCGAATATTTCAAGGCCAGGTTGGTGTTGAACGACAGAGCTGGCATACCAATTACCCGGAACTTCAACACATTAGTTAGGGAGGTTGGAGGGATTCATAATCTACATTTCAATGGGCAGGACGCGAGAAACTTCATCAACAAATGAACGTCGCAAAAGTAGGTTTCGTGGTGACGCTAAAGAGGTCTTAAATTATTTTGAGGGCTTAAAAGAGCAGAATCCAGATTTTTACTACGCTGTTGAAAGGGACGCGGATAATAAGCTGTTGAACATTTTCTGGTCTGATGCACGATGTCGTGCCTGTTGGGAAATGTGTCCTCAACAATAGTGCGATCGTATGATTTAAATATCATTATTAAATCTCATTTTAAAGAATACAATTGGGAAGTATTTATACTGTCAACTGGTCAACATATATCGGTAATGATTGGCTGACTAGAGTTTGACATTACTGTCGTGCGACGGTGGTGATCAGTTGACCCCCTAGGTCATACCTATAGGGCAATACTCTTAATTGATCACTTAATTAATCGTATAATGTTACGAGTTAATTAAATTACT
Organism: Silene latifolia; assembly: GCF_048544455.1. Taxonomy (NCBI): domain Eukaryota; kingdom Viridiplantae; phylum Streptophyta; class Magnoliopsida; order Caryophyllales; family Caryophyllaceae; genus Silene; species Silene latifolia. Next base: position 143,012,414 of record NC_133526.1, read on the forward strand.
TGAAAAATTGACGGACGATTTTGGAAGTAAAATTTACGTATCAAATTGAAATGTGATTAAATGAGATACGGTCTGAGTAATCGAATTGTATCATTACTCGGATGAAATTATTGTTTAAAGAAACAATTGGATTTGAATGAATTATTATAAATGCGATTTATAAACGGTAAAATATTTTGGTACAAGTAATTATGAATTACTAAGTCGATTTTTGTATATGACGTATTTTTATTAATGCGTTGATTTTTAATATGTTAAAAATACATAACAAATTTATGTTACATATGACATGTGACATATTGACAATTGACAAAAATAAAATGGATTTCATATTATCCATTTGGACCGAAATATTGGACTTAATTAACATATTCTTATAATGTTAATTAGTGTAGTGGAAGATGTAATCATTCTTTTTACACTACGCATGCATACCTAGTGCTTCTTGTGGAAGAGCACCTAGCCCATGCATTGGCCTTCCTCTTCCACCCAACCGGTTTTCCCTTGGATAGAACAAGGGTGCTTTTGCTTAAATTATTATCATTCTCTATATGCATGTTTTTGGTAATAATTTTATTCATTCAATTCACAACATATTATTTTTAGAGAGATAAAAATAATACTCTTCCTACTTACTACTCCTACCCGGTTTTAGAGAGTAAAAACCAAACTTTTTTGGTTCAATTTTTCACTAGATTAATATTATACTAGCTCAAATAATATTAATTAGATTAAGAGTTAGCTTTGGGTATTATTCCTAAGGAGAGATCCTACACTTGGATCTTGTTCTTCCATTAAAGGAAAGCTCAAGAACAAAAGAAAAGGAGATTTCTTTTGTGCCCCATTAAACCGAAATTCCATTGTAAGGATATGATTTCTTCTCTATTTTATTATATTGTTTGCATGCATAAAATCCGTATTTAATTTTATGACGAATTAATTTCAACATATATGAGTATGTTAGTATGTATAAAGATCTACATTTCCTTTCAATCGGTATCAAGAGCCACGGTTGTTTGCATGCAAATCGGTTAAAAGTTTTTCCGAGTTATAAGAATAACAAATAAAACTTGTAAAATTTGTGTTATTATGATATATCACGAAATTAATCCATGCATGTTAATATTTCTGGTCCTAAAATGTTTTAGGATAATTTGGTTAATTTTTCGGATTTTTATTGTTCATATTTTACAATAATGACATTTAAATGTGATTTTATGAGTAAAAATGTCATTTTTGGTCTAAAATTAGCTATACTTAGAATTTTCCATTGATTTTTTGATATGTTGTCACATATATTATTTTGAGATAACCTGTAAATTTTCATAATTTTTGGACTTGTTATGCTCGAAAAATGAAGTTTTCATTATTAAATTCGGATTTAGGTGAAAAATAGGTTAATATGTGTTAAATTTCGAATCTGGTCATAGAAAATTAATATGTTGTCACATGCAATTTTACAAGATGTGTGTAAAATAATTGGCTATAAAGAAGTCTTTTTGCATGATTTATGGATTTTTGAAGAAAAATAGCATAAATAGTGACATTATTAGTGGAAAATTAATAAAACATAATCTATGACTTAGGAAAAACGTCTAATGTTGCATTTTATTATCTTTTTCAGATCTAAAATTGAAAAGTTAATGAAAATAATTTTTCCATGTTTTTATGATTATTTTATTAAAAAATCGATAAACCGCAACATTGTTTTTCCGGAAAACTTTCGAAATTTTTAACCTAAGATTTTGAACATTATGAGTGTCATGGAAATTTTCCAGAATGTTCATGAGTTTAAATTTCAAATTTTGAATTTATTTGAAATTTTGTGATTTATTTGAAGTATATGGCTTATTTTTGTAATTTTTGGTCCATTTATGAACAATTTTATAAAATAAGGGTTAATTATGGTCAAATTATTAGTGAAGACTAAATTTTGAGTCCTAAGAGGTTAGGGTAATTAACTTATGCATAAATATGAGTTTATGTATTTTTGCGATTATAAAATGTTGAAATCACGCAAATCCGTAAAAACCGAGTAATATACGATATTGGCTATTTAAAGGCGATTTAGCATTAAAATTGAGCATGTTCATACATATTATAATGCTGCATTTTCTTTATGATTGTCATAATTTTAATTTATGTAATTTTTGAATTATGTAATTTTACTTAGTATGGCCTTAGATTTTAATTGGTATTTCCCGAAATGTATGGGAATATCGATTCGGTTGTAATTTTATTGTGATCTCGTATCACCGTTTTGTAATTTAATAGATTTATTTTATTTTAGTTACAAATGTATAATAGGAAATTATGTAATTTATTATGTAATTTTATTCATTCCGGAGTTCCAAAAGACGGATTTCTTCAAGAATGACGATACATAAAGACGGTGTTACCTCGAGATGCGTGCCACAACCGAAGTTCAAGGGACCAATGGAGTTGGTTTCCGAATATGTAATAGTTGAATAGTTTTTCTATTTTAGGAAAGGCCATACTAGGATTTATTTATCTTTATGCTTGCATTTTATTTTATGTCACATGCATCGCTAAATCGCCATAACTAAAACATGCAACTTTTTTTTTTTATCGAGTTTTTCGACCGTGTCAATTCGAATTATCGTAGTTCACCGCTTTAGTTCACTTAAAACGTGATAGATAATAAATTGGCATGACCTCTCGCTAAAACAATTAATTGAGACATAGCCTTACCAAATAGTAGAAACCATGAAAACCTATTTCGCGAGGGAGTGCACTCGGCTACCCCGGGGTACAAACCTTGTTACGTAGGGGAAGTGGGTGATAAATTTCTATCCACCGAATTCATGTTGATGAGGGTTGCATCGGCTACCCCGTGCCCAAGTTGATGTGGGTTTGGATAATGGACACATTTATTCGAAATTTGGATTGAACTCAACAAAAGTTATTGATAAGGGTTGCATCGGCTACCCCGTGCCCTTGTTGATGTGTTTTGGGCTATAGATAAACATTAGAGTAATTTTATCGACCAAGAGTTCTAAAAGTAGAATCGATTAAAAGGTTAATCCACCGAGTTATATTGATAAAGGTTGCATCGGCTACCCCGTGCCTAAGTCAATATGAATTTGGGTCTTGGAATCATTTATCATAGTTGGGTAGAGGTCACTATGTAAATGCTTTACTTGTTATTTACAAGTATTTATAAAACGATAAATGTTAAAGTTTTCCACTATTCCGTTTTTATATTGTTCTATTTCTTTGCCACAATTCATATACGATATCATTTCGTTTTTGATTCAAATCTCCATTAAAACATCGTAACTAAAGACAAATATGAATTTGCTTCTAAAACCTCAAGTGAACCATTTCTAAGGATCTCTTGTAAAGAGTATAGATAAAGGTTATTCATTATCAAACAGGTTTTTGATTCTTGACTAACACATCTACTTACAATGGATTGTTATGTTTCATATACTTAATTGAATTAAGTACCTTGAATTGATAAATTGTTTTGGTAATTAGATTTGTTGGAATTCATAATTGACCAAAATAACGCAACCACTTCAACGAAAGTTTTAAGACTAAAACGAACAAATGAAGAGTAATCTTCATGAATTCAATTTTGCTTCTCAAAGCAAAGACTCATTGAAATGAGTGGGAGCATTCTCTTAAACCGTTAAGATGAGGACGAGGTTCAAGAAGTAAAGATTATAATGGAATTGATACAAGGTAATGTTAAAGGTAAAGTTGTTGAGAATGACGATACTAAACCTATCAATCCCAACCGATAAAGTTTCCATTGTCTTAAATGTTGGACACGAGAAAGGAAACTACCCCAAATTATTGAAGAATCAGCAAGTTAGTTGTGGGACATCTAATGGGACCTTCTTCTTTAAAAAGTGTTTATTTGATTAAACATAAATTTTTCTAGTGCCACTTCGTCAATATTAGAAACCAGTGGAGGTTTTCATCATTGTATTCGACACATAAGATGATTAGAATATGACGACTAGCAACAATAATGTTGAGAGATAGAGTAATTGTGTACTCAATCTAGTTTTTGGATTTAAAGTTGTACTTAATTGTGACTATTAAGTGCATAAACTCTAAATAAGAATATAAACTTGTTAAGATACAAAAGAGGTTTTCACTTTTGTGACCCTATACACCACGATTTGATGTATGGCTAGCCCATTATCAAGGTGATTATATTCTAAACCAAACTAGAATGATATATCATGTAGATGATGTAAGATTTAAACTGGTAACCCAAGATTAAACCTTAAATTTTGGAATGATGAACGCAAAGAGTTATCGAGTACTCTTGAAACCATTAGATTGTTAATGGTATATGCGTATCTTGTATTCAAAGCAAGATGTCTCGTGCCTTTTGGTTGAAAAGGAGATCGAGGTTGTAAATCATCAATCCAAAATAGGTTGATCATTATCTTTTACCAACGATTTAAGTTGACACTAATATGTTCACTTAATAAGGTAAATAGAGAAATCTTTGAAGAATTTCAAAGAATTCAAGGAATCACGATTTAGTCGTGATGGGATTATCAAAGTGAAGACTTTGATATAAGCCAAATGAATTGTGATATAGTATCACAAATTAATCTCTCTTAACACGCATTATGGGATAATGTATGATTGGATAAGAATTCAAACGCTATTCGATAAGGTTTGGACTTCGATCAAGTTACTTTGAGTTACTTGATCCTTTTGGGGATTTTATCATCTTTGTCTAAATTATTTCTCCACTAAATCGAATCATATGAGATATGAAATGGTAAACGTACCATGGTTGTAAGTTTTTCACAAGAAACAAATGCTCATTTTTCCTCTTCAATTATCACGAGTACGACGGGTTTTGCGGCTCGTGAAGTCATCTTTCTAAAATACAAGTTTATTTTTAGAAGACAGAGTGGGAGAAATTATTCAAGAGCCACAAAGAATGCCACAGAGAATGTTATGTCGCAAGAAACTGGTCTTTCTTGGCTACATGAGACGTTTTGTGTAAGACGTTGTTTCTTCAAAACCTAGGAGGTTAAATTCGTCACTTGTTAAAAATGATGAATTCATGCTACTTTTAAGAAAGTAAAGAGCTTATAACTTACAAAACAAATTGTTTGATTCAAGTTGATTACTTCTGGAAAGTAATCGACAAAGGACTTACATAAGAGTGTTTAAGTCACAACTCAACACAAGGCTTAGAGCCATGAAATGAAAATCCAAAATAAAAGGCTTGATTAGTAACAAAGGGTTTTGCACTAATAAAGAGATATTTCATAGCAAGATTAGTTGCAAAGGGTTTTGCACTAATTGAAATGCTTAAGTCTATTTGGATCTTCTTAGGGATTGTGTTTCATTATAAGGTTATGAAATACACAAAGAAGTGAATCTAAAACCCACTTCTTCAATAGAAGCAATGTATTCAATACATGTCATAAGTTTTATAGATTCTTGCAACCCTAAGACAATGTGAAACTTGAGAGAGGGTCTTAAGTAGGACATCAATGAGTTAGAATCAACATTTTGATCATGTGATAAAACATTTCTCGATAAGTCGAGAAGTTGTGTTTATACATGGAGTTTAGTGGGAGTTACGGAAATTTTAATTAGTCCGATATGTGGATGACATATTGATCATTGCGAATGATTTAAGACTTTTGGAGTATTATAATACATCTTGAATATCCGGATTTATGAAGATAAATCCACATGATATTAGCGTCAATAAGAAGTCTTATGTTGATAAGATTCATGACTAGTTCAATTAAATTGAACATATTTGATTGATTTCATTTGCTTCCGCTGCCGAATCAATTAAAAAGAAATGATGTATAACACTTCATATGCCTTGAGTATGATGAATTGTTTTCAAAATCGAATTTAAGTAATCTTTACCAAGTAAGCTATAAAGATTACCCTTAAGTGCTTGCAGAAGCATTAAGGAAGTAAAGCAAAGTGTTTATGATGCAATATTGTGTAAGGGTGTTACACAAGTGACAATTGACAATTGAGATTGCGCATGGTTTCCGACAAAACCATAATCAAAACACACTAGGATGGTTAAGATACCATTGTGGCAATGTTAATTAAGAAGTAGATTTTCTAGAATCGTTCTAGGCAATAAAGAATAATGAGAGATATTTATAACGGAAATTGAGTACACTTGCGATCATGAGATGTGCAAGAGGATGAGTCCCGCACACTGTGAAAACAGTGGGAGCTATTCTTAGGCTAGAGGGCCTATGTCTTGATTGGATCTCGACACGTACTCAGAAAGTTTTGTAATGCAAATGTATACATTACAAAGGAAAACGAGTATGTAGTGAGGTTGAGTAAGGTACAAGAAATTGATAAAACCTACTAACCAAAGCCTTCTCAAAGGCTAAACATGATGAGTCATGTCATTTCAATTGAATTGAAATGAACAACTATGTACAAGATCAAATTAGATTATAGAACATGAAATAGTAATCAGGCATTGACTATTCATGTGTGATAATCACATTTGTCGTTCGAGTTTTATTTTAAAACTCTTTTATTATACTTTGTTACATCCAAACGGGTTGTAGGGACAATTGAACCCCGTTAAAGTGAACACGGATTAGCATAGTATTCGCCCATAGTCACTTGTATGAGGTGACGTCTCGAAGTGACTAGAGTGTGATACGATTGATGGCAAGTTCAAGTGCCATACAGTCATGTGAGATGACTAGTCGATCACATAGGCAGATGTTAGGAACACCTTGTCGGGCCTTATGACCGCTTATAGAGTTCTGGCAAATTTATATAGCCTGGTCGTGGCGAGAACTGCTATAGTATTCTAATGAGTCGATTCTTTTGACTAAAGACTATTCACCTAAGATGGCACGATTTGATTAACTTTGATTTGTGTTACTACGACCTTCGTAAATGGGGTCAAATGGGCATATTTTGGGTTATGATGGCTGTGGCTAGTCGAAGGGAATGAGTGCGATAGGAATTGTCCATCCCCTTGTCAGGGTTAAAACAATATCTCAGGGCCACTCGAGGAGTAATGAACTGGAAATGCGTGGCCACGCTCGGAAAGTATCTATGATAGATAAGTCCGGTCAATCAGTTATTCTCCAGATCGAGGAAACCACTCTCGATATGATCACTTGCAAGTACGACCTGAAAGACACCTTGCATTGAGTGGGAGATAGTAATAGGACAAGAGAATTGGTGATGCACACTTGTCGAGGACAAGTGGGAGATTGTTGGGAAATGTGTCCTCAACAATAGTGCGATCGTATGATTTAAATATCATTATTAAATCTCATTTTAAAGAATACAATTGGGAAGTATTTATACTGTCAACTGGTCAACATATATCGGTAATGATTGGCTGACTAGAGTTTGACATTACTGTCGTGCGACGGTGGTGATCAGTTGACCCCCTAGGTCATACCTATAGGGCAATACTCTTAATTGATCACTTAATTAATCGTATAATGTTACGAGTTAATTAAATTACTTGAAAAATTGACGGACGATTTTGGAAGTAAAATTTACGTATCAAATTGAAATGTGATTAAATGAGATACGGTCTGAGTAATCGAATTGTATCATTACTCGGATGAAATTATTGTTTAAAGAAACAATTGGATTTGAATGAATTATTATAAATGCGATTTATAAACGGTAAAATATTTTGGTACAAGTAATTATGAATTACTAAGTCGATTTTTGTATATGACGTATTTTTATTAATGCGTTGATTTTTAATATGTTAAAAATACATAACAAATTTATGTTACATATGACATGTGACATATTGACAATTGACAAAAATAAAATGGATTTCATATTATCCATTTGGACCGAAATATTGGACTTAATTAACATATTCTTATAATGTTAATTAGTGTAGTGGAAGATGTAATCATTCTTTTTACACTAGGCATGCATACCTAGTGCTTCTTGTGGAAGAGCACCTAGCCCATGCATTGGCCTTCCTCTTCCACCCAACCGGTTTTCCCTTGGATAGAACAAGGGTGCTTTTGCTTAAATTATTATCATTCTCTATATGCATGTTTTTGGTAATAATTTTATTCATTCAATTCACAACATATTATTTTTAGAGAGATAAAAATAATACTCTTCCTACTTACTACTCCTACCCGGTTTTAGAGAGTAAAAACCAAACTTTTTTGGTTCAATTTTTCACTAGATTAATATTATACTAGCTCAAATAATATTAATTAGATTAAGAGTTAGCTTTGGGTATTATTCCTAAGGAGAGATCCTACACTTGGATCTTGTTCTTCCATTAAAGGAAAGCTCAAGAACAAAAGAAAAGGAGATTTCTTTTGTGCCCCATTAAACCGAAATTCCATTGTAAGGATATGATTTCTTCTCTATTTTATTATATTGTTTGCATGCATAAAATCCGTATTTAATTTTATGACGAATTAATTTCAACATATATGAGTATGTTAGTATGTATAAAGATCTACATTTCCTTTCAGTGCCATGTACAAGGCTTTTGGTGACCCATCGTCGTTCGATAGTACATTCCTAAGCAACAGGTACCAGATGCCTTTCTGTCCATTCGTTGGAGTTAATCATCATGGAAGTACAATATTATATGCAGCGGCTTTAATTTCATACGAAGACACAGAGTCATTCGAGTGGGTGTTTGAGAAGTGGATGGAATGTATGGGGAGAGCTCCGACCGTCTTACTAACTGATCAATGTAAAGCAATGGAAGGGGCAATCAAGAAAGTGTTCCCGGAGACTAAACATAGATTATGCCTTTGGCATATTCTTCAAAACGCGGATAAGAATCTAAAAGACCACCCACAATTTCCTCAGATTGACAGAGATTTGCGTACGCTTGTACACGAGAGTATCACCGAGGAGGAACTACAAGATATGTGGGACGATTTCATGGAAAAATACAACTTGCGACGTAACAAATGGTTGAGGGGTGCATGGGATATGAGACAGCGATGGATGCTTGTTTTTTGGAAAGACACTTTCTGTGCGGGTATGTCTTCTACTCGGAGGAGTGAACAAACAAACAGATTTATTAAAACGTACATGAGCATAGAAACCGGCCTGATGCAATTCATGGAGCGATGCGAGGATGCCATAGAGAAAAGGTGGAGGGCGAGAAAGTCAATAACGCCAAAGACATTAAGAGCCCACTTAAATGGGATCCCATGATATTATTCGAGGATATCTTTAGTAAGGTCTACACAAACAAGAAATTCGGAGAGGTGAAAACAGAGGTATATGGTTGTATAAGCACCAATGTCGAAACTCTTCCAAATAGTTTGGGTTTCATCAAGAGGTTTAGGGCCACATCAAAAGTGACAGAAGCATTTTGGAAGAAAGATCGAAGAAGTTTTGAAGTGAGTATTGACACAATCACTGGTGAGTATAAATGTGGTTGTAAGATGTTTGAATTTAGAGGGATCTTATGTCGCCATATCATGAAGTGTCTTGATGTGTTGGACGTAAAAGCTATCCCAGACAAATACATAATCGAACGCTGGCGCAAGGATTTGGTTAGAGGATACGAAAATATTCGGGTTGGGTACTACAACCCGGATGAGTCAGAACGTGTTAAAAGGTCTCTTGAGATAACGGTAAAAAATGATTACATTAAGAGGTTGGCTATGCAAAGTGAAGGGTCTTCTGCCATTTATAATAGCGAACCGATGAACTAATCAAAGAGTTAGAGGCTCATCTTTGGGATACGATCTATAGATTCATTTGCGGCAGGTGGAGTTTCCTCAAAAATGTGGGGTCGTAGGAGACTACGACCTAGGGAGACTATAATAAACACACCTCAACAAGAAGGTGACATTAGAGACCCCCCGACAAGCGAGGGAATGGCAGAAGACGTATTGTCAAACAGACAAAGAGAAGGAGAAAGACAAATGATGAGGATCCGACAACCACTACGCTCCCCCCAAATACGAACCCAACCCGACATGTTCCAAACGATGATGCTTCATCCTTTATGAGTGGCTTTAGTGGTACACAAAATACTCCACGTTTTACACCGTCACAAAATACTCCGACGTTCTCCCAATCGCAATTTAGGTCACAATATTCAAATTCTCAATATTCTCAATATACAAATTATAGTCATAGGTTGTAAATAGGAAGTATGATTTTTTTTTTTGTATATCATTTGACTTCTTTAAACAAATAATGTATGATCAATCAAAAATTCAAAATCAATGACTATTTTCCTTAATTCATTTTCACAGTATTGAGTATATGTCTTCAAGTATTAGAATAGCATACGGTTAACTTGTGCAAAATTATGCCAAAAACAAAAAGAAAAACCCACAAGAGGATTCGAACACGAGACACTTAGTAAGGAAAACATGAACTAAGTAAGGAAACCACTGCACCCACTAACTTATACTGTCATATGTCCAGTCCTATATATATATATATATATATATAAGGTCTTTTTAACTTCCGGTCATGGATATTAGCAAATAAAATATTTATCAATTTAATTAAAATTTTAAAATAATGTGTATAAAAAAAAGACATAACTTACTCATACCCACATAAGCAAAAAAAAAAAGTACAATGAAAATTAATCATAAAATAAATTTAATTTTAATTTTTTTTTAAAAAAAATTAATTTAAAGAAATTAAATATTAAAAGCAGTGTGTATAAAACAAAACATTACGCAAAAAAATAAATTACAACGAAATTTAGGTATAATTTAAAATAATATAAGACAAAAGAAAAGGTATTATATGAAAAAATATTAATTGAAAAAAAAAATTAAAAAAAAAATTAACGTAAATACATAAACATACATATAAGGAATAATCATACCGTATAAAGAAATTGATACAATACGTATCAATTAACCGTAGCGTATACAGGACTGTGTACGTATATTAGAGGTATACATAAATATATGAAATATTAAAGGTATATACTGTATACAATAATACTAAAAATAATAAAAGGTATTAGTAATAAATAAGACTTAAATATAAATTAGGAGAGAAGTTTTTTTTAATTAATAAAATATGTGGCAAAACCGAGAACATTAATTAGGGGGGGCAATTAATGAAGGAATCAAGGGATTAATTAGATTAAATAAGATTCTTTAAATTGGACAAGTGGCGCGTCATTATTGGTGGTGTATGAGGGCCTCATACACCTGGTGTAACGCTACCATCTTCCTAATTATCCTAACACTCTTAGGACTTAAAAATTAGTCATCATTTAATTTTTGACAATAATTCAACTTGATTTAATTTTTATGCTCACTTTTTGACCTTAAAATCATAACATTTATGAAATTAATCCAAATTAAATTACAATAATTTTAAAATTTGAATTTTAAATTTTTGAACATTCTGGAATATTTACATGACACTCATAATGTCAAAAAATATGGTTAAAATTTTCGAATTATTCTTGAGAAAATATAGTTGCACAATTTATCGGTTTTATCTCATAAAACATCTAAAGTATCCAAAAATTAATCCAATCAATTTTATAACTTTATATCTGATAAGTGGGATATTTATGCTACCTAAAATAATTTTCTCATGCCATGCAATTTGTTTTAGCTTTTTATGCTAAAATAGTCACTATTTATGCCATTTTACACTAAAAATTCATAAATCATGCAAAATGAAATCATTTTATCTCAAAATTTATATACAGTGTGTAAATCATGTATGTGACAACATATTAAAGTTTCATGGCCTGGTTCGAAGTTTAACTATTTTTAACCATTTTACCTCTTTTAATCCATTTGTATCTCATAAAAGTCATAAATCATGCAATATTAATCAAATTATACGAGATTTTACACAAAATTTTTAAAATATTTATGTTAGGTCATATTAAATTTTCAAGGTTAGAAACTTAGCTTAACCAATTTTAGTCATTTAACCTCCATTTATGCCATTTTTATCTCATAAAAATCATAAATCATGAAATATTAATCACATTAATATAAAATTTTACATACAATACATAAAATATTCATGTGAGGTCATACTAAAAAATCACGGCCAGTAGTGAAGGTTAACTTATTTTAGTGAATAATAGTTCATTTTACTCATAAAAATGTAATAAAATCACTAAAAATCATTAAAATGAGCAATAAATTACCATAAATCATAAAAATGACCTAAAAACATTTTAGGACCAGAATATATAATATGAATTATGATTTCGTGACTTACTCTTATAAATCACAAATTTCTAGTTTTAATTAAGTTATATTTAACTCGGAAAAACCAAACCGATTATGCATGCAACATCCTATGCTCTGATACCACTTGTTAAGTTCATATATCTATTATTAGACTCTTCTAATAGTGAACTAATTAACTTCTTAATTTGTTTTTGATGGGGCATATTCTGCACCCGCTGACCAGTCAACATATTGAGCAAGGTCAAAGATATCCACAGCAAGTCAACGGCTTAGACAGCCTAACCGACGCAGCCTGTCGGCCTGTCTCTTGGGTCCCGGCTGGGGCAACTAGCCAGCCGAGGCACACATCCGCGAACTCATATCCAAGACCCCTCGGCGGTGAGTCAACAGGGCCCGCCGGCCTGCCATGGGTCCCTCGGCCAAGGGGTAGATCAGTCTTTCCACCTGCTAGCCACTTGGCCACTTGGCCACTACGTGACAAAAGGTGAAAGTCTATAAATACTCCTCAACTCTCATTGAGAAGGAGATCCACAATTTAACCTAAGAATCACTATTCATCTGGTAATATCTTCCTTATCTCTCTACAATATATACTTCGTCAAGTAACAACAACTTATCCCTTTAAGTTTACTGACTTGAGCGTCGGAGTGAGTTCGCTCGGTCCAAAGCCGAGCCCTCAGTTTGTTCATTGTTTCAGAAGACCGCAAGGAGGATTCAACCAAAGACGTCATTCTACAAGCACGGGTGGTAACAAATAACTGCTCTGGAATTACACCCGGAACAATTGGCGCCGTCTGTGGGGAAAGATACTAGAAGCTAGTCACATTCATTCCCAAACAAAAAAAAACACAAACAAAAACCCACCCAAAAAGCTAAGAAGATGTCGAAACAACCAGAGAAGGTGTTGGTGGAAAACGAATTCTACCAAGACGACACATTCCACAACTCAGAAATCGGGCAGTCCCCCACCGGCCGTATCACTGATACGACGAACGGGACGCCAAAGGAACAAGATATGCCGCGCCGCCGTCCGGTCACCATCATGGGACATGTGGTTGATGCGTGGCCCAAGCTACTCCTGGATATAATTGGTAGTACGCCGGCTCACACTGTCACACCGACAAGAGCGGCGGAACCCGTCCAGGAGACCAGGGCCCAGAATGTAACTCCAAGAGACTTGAACGGAGCACTGGAGGAAGCTGGCCCTGTCAAGACGCCGGGGGAGCCCAGAATGCTAGTGGTAGACCTGAGTCCTTCCCGCACTCGCGGGAGGACGGCGTCGCCGCAGCACCGACGAGGCATTCCCCAGAAGAGTGAAAGAAGTCCGACTCGCCAGAGTCGGAGAAGGAGTCCGACTCACCAGAGTCGGAGAAGAAGCCCGACTCACCAGAGTCGGAGAAGAAGCCCTTCCCGCCACGGGGAGAGGAGCCGGACTAGGGATGTGAGGAGCCGATCGCCGCGTGTCGTTCGACACGTGGTCAGACAGCCCCTCAGCGCCTACGTCCTAGATACCCGGTCTGCCGACTAAGTCAAGTTGCCACCCATAGCATACAAAGGAGAGGGCGACCCGACCGACCACACCGAGGCTTTCGAGTCTTACATGTCGGTTTGGGAGCAACCTGATGAGGTTTGGTGCCGAGTCTTCCCAACGACACTGCATGGGATGGCACAAAGTTGGTACAAGGGGCTACGCGATGAGTCGGTATACTGTTACGCCGACCTAAGGGACACGTTTTTAGCCCAATATTCTTGCAACAAGAGGAGGGCCGTTGAAACATCGGACCTCCTTACTATTAGACAGGAGGGAGGCGAGTCTCTCCGAAGTTATGTGAAGAGGTTCGACGCCAAGGTTCAGCAGATTCGTGAGCTGAACAGCGAACTGGCGGCCTTCGCGCTGATGAAAGGCCTCCCAAGAGGGGACCTAAAGAATGAGCTCATCAAGTGCGGCGGCCTGAACCTGGAGTCCGCCAGGAAGATGGCCGATCAAGCCATAAAAGTGGAGGACTATCACAAGACCTAGGTAGGCCCCAGCGAGGCCGGGCACTCAGAGAGAAAGAGCCGCCGGGAGGATAACCCGGATGAAGGACGCCGTGACAATAATAGGTCACGGCCTGACAGGCCCGCCAGGAAACAGAGCTCGGCGGGCGCCGGGGGAGGTTCGGGAACGTACTACTAGAAGCGGTACAGTGATCACACCCCCCTGGTCGTATCTGCCACCGAGGTCTTCGCCCTGAGCAAGAACGAGGGCCAAAAGTGGGAAAGGCCCCCCAAGCCGAAGGGAGACGGTGACACGAGCCAGTACTGTGAGTACCACGGCCACACCGGTCTCCTTACTGACAACTACCGGCATCTGAAGAATGCCATTGAAGAGCTGATCCGGAAGGGGAGCCTCGGCAAGTATGTTGCCAAAGGCCAAAAGACTGAGGCCGGCGGTTCAAATAAGAAATCCGTCTCTAAACGGATAAGAGTGATCCATGTTGTCATCGGGGGCAACGAGAACGGTGGGTCCGCTCATGGGCACAAACGGCACCTGAACGAGCTGTATCAGGCCATCAACTTTGTGCCCAAAACAGCGGTCCCCGCTTCCAACATCCCCGACATGACTATCGGGAAGAAGGACTACGAGGGAGTCGTCGCCCCTCACAGCGACCCACTTGTAGTCCACTTGGACATATCCAACCACCTGGTCAAGAGATGCCTGATTGACACAGGCGCCTACACGAACATCATGTTCAGGGAGTGCTTTCTCAACCTCGGTCTGAAGGTTGAAGACTTGAACCCCTGCACCAATCCGTTGTACGATTTTTCCGGCGGCTGGTACCCACCTGGGGTTGATCGATTGCCAGTGATGTTCGGCGAGGGAGATGCGGCTAAGAATATCCTAGCTGAGTTCGTAGTCATCGACGGCTCGTCCGCCTACAACGTTCTTATAGACCGAGTCACTCTGAGCGAGGCCGACGCAGTGATATCCATCCGGGCCCTGACACTGATGTATGTCTCGGACCGGGGGGAAGCGCATAAGCTCGTCTCCAAGGACGAGAAGGACGAGGTGGTCAACACCCAGATATCCGCCAGAGGGTGCAACATGCAATCCCTCAAAGTGGCAAAGAAGTCAGAGAAGGGGAAGAGCCCATCCTTGCAGCAGGAGGGCGATCCGATGAATACCAACGTCGGCATGGTTGAAGGAACCCCGACCGACCAAGAAGAACCGCATCCCGGCATATGGGAAATAACTGCTGACGGGTCCCCTACGGCGAACAGCTCAGGAGCCGGCATCCTTATCACCAGCCCAAACGGGGACGTGTTTGAGCACGCCTTGAAATTTACCTTCTCGGCCGCAAACAACAAATCCGAATACGAGGCGGTGATAAATGGAGTCGAGTTAGCTAGGGCTGCCGAGGCGGAGCACGTCGTGGTAAAAACATGCTCACTATTGGTGGCCAACCGAATCAGGGGAGAGTATGAGGCTCGAGACGACGGGATGGTAAGATACCTGGAAAAGGGTAAAAGCCGACACCGCCAAATTGAAGTCCTTCCAGATACGATACATTCCCGTGTCCGACGCTCTCTCAAGACACACCGGGACGGACATGGAGGGTGCGCCTTTGATAAGCCATTGGGACGGACAATCTCGGGAAAAATTTTGTATAGCGGCGGAGGTGCCCGAGACAACTGTGGGCACCCCGACGCATGTTTATATCTAAATGAAGAATCATCCAAGTTTCCATCAAAGTGTTCATTTCCCCCCCATAGTCACTATCAATAAGCGAGGCACGCCACGGCGATCACCCCAAGAAGTAGACGCTACGGCGATCACCCCAAGAGGTAGACGCCGCAGCGGTCACTCCAAGAGGTAGACGCCACGGCGATCAACATCAAGAAATAGGCGCCACGGCGATCACCCCAAGAAGTAGACGCTACGGCGATCACCCCAAGAGGTAGACGCCGCAACAGTCGATCCAAGAGGTAGACGCCACGGCGATCAACATCAAGAAATAGGCGCCACAAAGAGTCACCCCAAGAAGTATACGCTACGGCGATCACCCCAAGAGGTAGACGCCGCAGCGATCACTCCAAGAGGTAGACGCCACGGCGATCACCATCAAGAAATAGACGCCATGGCGATCACCCCAAGAAGTAGACGTTACGGCGGTCACCCCAAGAGGTAGACGCCGCAGCGATCACTCCAAGAGGTAGACGCCGGGCGTCGCTATAAGGAAGCAAAGGTCCACGACAAACACTACCAAAGACAATCGATACTCGCGAAAGCGATCGAACATGCCTTAGAAACGTTAAACACGGTTGAGATACGCACTATAAATCGCCTCGGCCAAACGAGGCGGAAACAAAAGAAGCGCTCAATTAATAACGTAAGAAGACAACTCAGACGACGACAAGAAAAGACCTCGGCCGAGCCAGAGGCAAAATCAGCAAACTCTTATTAAAAATGACAAACGGGTTGCAAGTGAGGAGAATACAGACGACGGCCGTCCCCATAGGGATAAGCCAAAACACAACCTACCAAAGGTGTACAAAATACAAAGAAAAGAAAAGCAAAAGATTACAGACATATCATTCAAGCGCCAAAAGATGGTAGGGAGGAAAGGCTTAATAATTGGCCCCCGAACAGCTGAAGCTATCCGAGATGCCGGGGGAGCCTGGTGATGACCGCCCGTCTCCCTACGCCTGTTGCTGCTTGTCATCAACAGCGTTAGCAGCGTCGTCCCTGTTGGGCGACTCAGAAGCTGTCTTCGCAGTCTCGACTTTCTCAGCAGCCTCAGCCTCAGCAGCCTCAGCTGCCCTCATCCTCTCCGCTTCCTCTTTGGCCGCCTTAGCCTCCTCAGCAAGGGCTGCCTTCTCCGCGGCCGCCTCTTCCTCCTTCTTCACCCTTACCTCCTCCTTGGCCTTCTCCTCCGCGACTTTCTCCTTAGCTTCGAGCTTATCATCAAACAGCTCGTCAAATTTGTCCCACGGAAAGGAGCCATCAAGAGGGAAGAGCTCCCCAATCACTTCCCTGGCGGCTTCTTCGGCCAGGTCCCGGTATTGGGCGCACATGTTAGGGAGGATAACGGTTTGGAGCGTCTCAATGTCCTCCTCCCTTTGGGTGATGATAGCATCCTTGTTCAACCACCTTCCCCGGACTGGAACAAGCCCCTAAATTCGTCCCTCTGCGTACGGTAAAGGTCGGCGTGCTTCGAACGAGGTCACGCATCTCCAGGCTTAGCGGCTTCGGCCCCGCAAACTCGGCCTTGGCTCTCTCGGAAGGACTTCCTTTTCAGCGTCCTCCCCGAGTTTTCTCTCGACGGGACGCCTCTTCAGACCTCGGCCTTGGCCCTCCTAGCCTCCTTGTTCGCCGCGTCGAGTTCCAGCCTTAGCCGCTCGAGCTGTGGGGCAGCTTCAGCCATGGTCTTCTCTTGCCCCATAATATGGGAGCCGGCTAGCTGAGTCCATTTCGCCAGTCTCTTGTATATTCTCATCCCCTCTGCTACAAGCTCGGTGGGGGAAACCTTCTGGAGTAAGGAGTCAACGGTGACATTTCTATCACCCGCCTTCTCAGTCGCTTCTTCTCTAATTGCCGCACAAAGGAGAACGGCGGCGCCGCCGACGTTGATCTACAAAAATTCAATTAAAACATCCGTGTCGGTATACATGGACATATCGGAGAGCTTGTCATCGAACGCCTAATGAACCGGCTAAGTCGAGCCACGAGATATATCGTACCATGCTTGGCCTTCTTGCTCGGAGGACGCATCTCCTCGCCGCGATTCTGACGATAGCGGCGGAAGCATCGGCGGCGAGGGTGGGCTCTTTCCTTTTACGGACAAGGGGAGACCCCTCCGCGTCGGAGTCCTCCCCATTGGTAATATCAACGATCACCACCGTCTCCTTCTGGACTGAAGGGATGGGAGGCGGAACTGATGTCGACGCCGTCGTCGCCGAAGGCTTTGTTTTCCGCGTTCGGCGCGGCATGTTACTAGCAACCTTCGCCTGGGCCGCCTCCACATTCAAGCCTTTCAGCTGCTGATCCATGAGATCATTCGGCGACGTCCTGCGATCACGGGCCAGAGCCTTAGGGTGCAAATCAGCAACGGTCTTATCCTTGTGCAACCCCATTCTCCGGAGGATATCCTCAGACAGGTCTGGTCCAAAGTGGTCTGCAAAGGAAACAAAGCAAGAGTTAAGTAGAAGTAAATCGAAATTCAAGAAACAGAAACATTGAGAGCCAAGATGGGCCTCACACCGACCCCACTCACCCTGTGCTAGGGCCGGTATGAGGCCGACGTGTGAGCGACTCATCCTGAAGAATGATCTGCGTTGGGGGAATCCATCTTTTCGGCACCCCACTCTTGTCCGCCTCAAAAAGCCTCATCGCCAGCCTCTCATCCTCATTAAGAGGGACCTTGCTGGCGTCCATCTTAAGCTTATTCCGGATGACCCATTTGTCATGCTCCGCCTTGGGCTCGTACCGCAAATTAACTTCGTGCTGAAAGGACCGGGGCAGCGGCTAGTCATCTGGCACCTCAACATACACCCACCGATCTTTCCAGTCTTTACAACAAGTAAGCTTATCGACGGAGACGTAACCCGGCTCCATTTGCACGCTGTACCATCCGACGCGACCAGGGAATGACGGTCGAAGGTGGTGAAGCCGACGGAATAAATTAACCGTTGGGACCTCCCCCTTGAAGAGACAGAGCCAGACAAAGCCGACTATGGTCCTAATAGCCAACGAGTGTAGTTGGGCAACGACGACATTCATGGCTCTAATGATGGCCATAACATAGTCATTCAGCGGAAACCGGAGCCCGTACTCCAAGTGCCGGATGTATACGCCGGTGCAACCCGGTGGAGGGCAACAAACGGCCTGACCCTCCTCAGGGATAACAATTTTGTATCCCCTGCCAAAGTAGAAATGGCCCTCGAAAAATGTCTCGCCGGAACAACTGGCGAACTTATGGGTCCAAGCACGGTCAAGGCGGACCTTACAGGCCTCGCCGTGATCCATGATGAACTGCCTCTCAACACCAGAAGGAATCCTTTCCTCACCGTCATCATCAATGTCTTCATCAGCTTCATCGTCATCCTCCCAACCCTCCAGAACTTTCGGGTCAACTTCGGGAGAAGGCGACCTAGGACCCCCGGACCTTAGCGGGACGGCGGCCAGTGCCTCCTCTTCATCAAGACGCGACGGGGAACCCCCCGGTGCACGGTTACTAGGACCAAAGATCAGCGAGAAGACATGATTCACAAAAACTTAACAATGAAAAAGTTAAAAATTTGTTTGTTTACCTTGAAGAAAAGTGCTACGCCGGAGTAATGATTCTGAAAGCTAGAGAGAAGTTTCGTCAAAGAGGGCTAGAAAGAAGAAAATTTTTGAGAAAATGAAATTAGTGGCCAATTTAAGGGATTAACTGCCCTATTTATAGGGGAAAGCCCATGAAGAAGGACCAATCAGGGCACCGCCCATGAAACGTCAGCCAATCAGCGAACAGACACGTGTCAGACATGCAACCACGGAATGTCAATCGTTGCAACAGTTGAACGTCAATCAATGCAACAGTGACCAAGCGTCTTCAACACGCCCCTTCAAATCTCTCTGCCCACTCATCTTCCTCAACAAACTCCTAAGTATCTGTTCTCCGCCGGCCACATGATCAACCAAGCTTGTCAGCACCGGCTGGGGGCAATCAAAAGCACACGGCGCTCACAACCTCGGTCTCGGCCATCACCACTTTCTTTTCCACATCTGATGTCCATTACACATCCATGTGGAGGGGGGATATGGTACGGCCTAAGCAGAGCCTCGCCGAGGTAGAAGAAGCCGGGGCAGGAAAAGGTCGTCTTACGCAGAATATACGCTCAACATACATCGGAGCCCATACCACGGCATAGACTACGCTGGGGGCAAATTGATGGGGCATATTCTGCACCCGCTGATCAGTCAACATATTGAGCAAGGTCAAAGATATCCACAGCAAGTCAACGGCTTAGACAGCCTAACCGACGCAGCCTGTCGGCCTGTCTCTTGGGTCCCGGCTGGGGAAACTAGCCAGCCGAGGCACACATCCGCGAACTCATATCCAAGACCCCTCGGCGGTGAGTCAACAGGGCCCGCCGGCCTGCCATGGGTCCCTCGGTCGAGGGGTAGATCAGTCTTTCCACCTGCTAGCCACTTGGCCACTTGGCCACTACGTGACAAAAAGTGAAAGTCTATAAATACTCCTCAACTCTCATTGAGAAGGAGATCCACAATTTAACCTAAGAATCACTATTCATCTGGTAATATCTTCCTTATCTCTCTACAATATATACTTCGCCAAGTAACAACAACTTATCCCTTTAAGTTTACTGACTTGAGCGTCGGAGTGAGTTCGCTCGGTCCAAAGTCGAGCCCTCAGTTTGTTCATTGTTTCAGGAGACCGCAAGGAGGATTCAACCAAAGACGTCATTCTACAAGCACGGGTGGTAACAAATAACTGCTCTGGAATTACACCCGGAACAGTTTTCTTTAGATCTAGTGCATGCATAACAAAAGAAGATTAATAAGAAAAATAATATCCCTTACATTATCATTTTCGGATTTATGGGCACAAATAAGGTCTCCTACCTTCACTTGTTCTTGAGCTATAATGAGTATTAGGATTATCCTCCAAAACTCTATATTAAGAGCTCTCCTCTTGATTGCACCCAAGATTTAACCCTTATCACTACTAAATAATATTTGCTAGATATTTATTTAGTAATCTACCTTAAAATTGATTACTAATACTCATATATTACACTAATAATATTAGTAATATCATTAAATAATTTGAATCAAAGCTTCTCAAGTTTTGTGAAAGAGAAATGAATATGTGAGAGAGTTTGCATGTGTATGAATGAGCTAAATTAAGAGAACAAATTCTCTTCTAAAAAGACATGGGAAAACCGGTGGGTGGGTGGGGGGGGGGGGGGGGGGTTTATATATTATCACAATTGTTTTATTCCATGTGATAGGTATGCATACCTATTAGACTAGGTAATTATTTTGTTTATTTCATCCCGATAAACAAACAACTCACTAACTCCTATTTCCTCCACCATTTTCGGTCCATATACATAAAATGGACTACCATTTTATTTTGTCAATTTGTCACTTGTCACACAATATGTCACATGTAGTATGTTACATGTTATTAATTAATTTAATGCATATTTATCAAATAAATATCATTTTATATATTAATTAAATTACATACAACAAATTGACTAGTGATACTTGATCACATAAATAAAATGGGTCATATAATTATAATTCACAACATCTTGTAAATTATAATTAACCATTCATTCTTATCTCTATTTTTTCTCAAACAATAAACAATTTTAGTAATAAAATATTTTAATTACTAAAATAAATCTTAGTTAATCACATTACAATAAGATATAAATATTATCTCTCACAAATTAAATTGTTCAATTTTAAGGAATTGATTACTTGTATCGTCATATAATTAATCAACTTTACTGATAAGGGCATCATCCTATAGGTGTGACCTTAAGGGATCAACTGACCACCACCGTCCTACGACAGTAACGTCAAACTCTAGCAAGCCAATCGTTACCGATTAATGTTGATCAGTTGACTATTTAATTTATCATCCCTTTTGTATTCTTATTATGAGATTTAATTATAATATTAAATCATGTGATCGCACTATTGTTAAGGACACATATTCCAACATCTATATCTATATTCTATATAATAAAAATATAATACAGAAACCGGCTGACATCAGTTATTACACGTGGCAACACCAAGTTGAACACATTCCCGCCCAACCCACTTCATTATTCAGACTAAATACTAAAAACAACACAAAGAAGCAGCGCTCTTCTCTGTCACTCTATTCATCCTAAAACACTAAAATTCATTCCCAGTAGTTTCACCATGGATTCACACATTCATATATGAGGTATAACAATCCTATCTTAAGACAAATTTTTCTTTCCTTTCTCAAATTTTTATCATTCAACCTTATTTGGATGAATATTTGAACCCTATTTGCAATTTTATACGATCAAATAATCAATTTTATACGATTTGACCTTCCTACTTGTTCTCTTTACCAATTATTTGATTGTAATTTGATGATTTTGTGCATGAACTTCAGTCACTTCGTTATTTTAAATATTGCTCCATATTATTCTGCACTTCTAACATTTATGAATTCATCACGAAACATTGATTGGTTTTGGTATACTGATTGACTATGTGTTTAATTGAGGAAAATGGTTTGTCCAAACACATACTTCTGATGGATTATTTGTTCATGCGTTTTGTCTTAGTCGATGACTTTGAGATTGCGCTGAAGGTGTTTGTCGAAATGCCACTTCATTGTATGTCTTAACATTCTTTGTAAGCACTGGTGTATTAATCAAGTGTTAGTGTGAATACTAGTCTAATGACCAAAATAGTCTTCTTTACTGTTTAATGGAACGGGGGATTCAACCAAATGTTATGCTAAATGTTGGATTGATCTACTCGGTGAATTAATGGTTCTAGACACTTTAGTTTTTGTCCAATAATATTGTATCAATCTGATACATTTGAACATTTTTAAAAGATTACAGAATATGATTTAGTTGCATTTATGTATAATGGACAATGATTAAACCCTTCGTTAGGATACAAAATGAAGAGGGAATGGGAGAAGGGGATGGCGGAGAGTAAAGGGAGTGAGATGGAATGCACTATGGAGCAATGGACTACTGTTATTTATTAGGATTAATTGATGGGAATAATCCGACCTTTACACTCTCTTCCCATAATAATCCAAGCTTTCATTAATCTCGTAGTAATCCGACCTTTTAACCCCATCTTCTTTAAATGCACCTATTATAGATTAGACTTGCTATAGTAGGTAACTAGCTGTATTCTCTTACTTAATGTCTCTCTTTTATTCATGTTGCCAATTTATTAGTCATTTTTATCTCAATTAATACGTACTTTAAGCAAATGAACCAAAGTCAAGGTGACCAAATACATCTAACATCCCAATCCTAGTTCGGTGCCAATACTGAATTTGTCATGGCTATTCATGACCTGCACCATCTTGCCAAGCCTCGTCCATCATCAACTACCCGATGACCACCATATTACCTCCTTCGTCAACCTTTAACTGACGGCACCACCACAACTCTCTAGTTAAGCCACCATGGTTCCACACTTCCACCCACCAGCCCAAAATCAACCCTCCACAAACAATCATCGACGGCACCATGGTCCACTTCCGTTTCAGCTATGGCCCAATCAGGTGCACCGTGGCCACCTTCAACCACCCGTAAATCACCAAAAAAAAGCACAAAATGATTAATCTAATGGCGATGAAGGAGATGACGCGAGAAGTATGAAAAGAGGAGAAAATGACTATGAAGGAAATGTTTGGTAAAGAGATTGACACAAATGGAAATGGAAAGATGAATGTTTTCTGATTGATTTGCAAGATGTAAGGGAACATTAAAGGACCAAAGAAATACTTCTGTAATACAAGCGAAAGATACATTGTACACTAGATAAATACAATGTATAATGAATGACTGATTTGCTTGGGAAGAAGATTAATTTGGTCTAACAGGAGATTAACAGGAGAAACCGAGAGAGAATGAGGGTGTGCCTTGTAACAGGACTAATAGAAAGACAACTAAAGAGAAATATGAATGATTAGTGACTTGGGCAACCGGCTCAACAGGTAACCTGGCTTTGGGTGCATTTAAAGAAGATAAGGCTAAAAGGTCGGATTATTACGAGATTAATGAAAGCTTGGATCATTATAGGAAGAGAGTGTAAAGGTGGGATTATTCCCGTCAATTAATCCTATTTATTTTCCATATCTTTGTATATTGGACAAAGTTCTACTTCATTTTATAGTAAAAATACATACTTCATAGTTGAAAATCATTAGGTCTTCCTTAAGACGGATATATTCTAAAAATAAAATGGGTTAAATAACACCCCTTGCATAGATGGAACAAATCTTTTATATTTTATTTGTCTTATGCGTGATATTTGACCCGTCTTAAGGGTTAAGACAGATATGCCCTCTTAAATGGGAATTTGTGGTTCAACATTTTATTGTTAGATAACAAGATTTTAATATGTATTGTAATTATATGAAGTAGTTTTTTTTTTCGAGATTATAGGTGCATATAGTTTGAGGAATTGAATAGTTTGGTAGCTATACAACATAAGATGCAACTAGAGGTGATCAAACGGCCCAAGTCCATTGGCCCGACCCGGCCCAGCCCACTTTTTTGAAGGGCTTGGGCCTTTTATTTTGGCCCAAAAAAGCCATGGTCCGGCCTAAAAAAGCCCAGTATACTTTTGGGCCGGGTTTGGGCCAAGTGGTTGGCCCAACTTTTGGCCCGGCCCGGCCCATATTTATTAATTAAAGAATATTTTTCTTATAAAATTTGTTTAAGTAGCGTAAATTTTATATATAATTCCTTATAAACTCATGTATATATTTATTGAGATTTAAAAGCGATGTTCACGTAACATAAATCATATCTACTAGATATGATTAAGCATTATAATGTGTCAATGATTGTCTTTTATTCTATTTTTGGAGATTAATTCATATGTATTTCATCATACTTTGTACGATTTTTTATACTAAGTGCACATTTAAAGTACATGTTGAAGGTATTATACTACTTATCTCGTTCGGTAAGTCGTAAATTTTAGGGCCCAAAAAGCCCATATAGGCCCAAAAGACCGATTTAGCCCATAAGGGCCGGACTTGGGCTTGCTAAATAGGCCCTCTCATTTGGCCCGGTCCGGCCCAACCCGCACATGTGGGCCATTTTTATCATCCCGGCCCAGCCCAAGCCCGCATAGGCCCGGCCCATGATCAGCTCTAGATGCAACAAAAAGCAATTTTTCATTGCTAACTTACATACTAATGGTTGGTCTAACCATACTATCTGAAATGTTACAAATGTAATCTATAACACAAATTCTTGTTTCAGACCGACACTTTTGGTCTTATTTGTCAGACGGATAAAATGTTGCTTTTTTTTAAGAAAATGTAACCAATTAATTCACAAAATGTTATGACTAGAGGTGTCATTTTTTACCCTGAAAATGATGTGAACAATAATGGTAACATGTTATCAAAAAATAACAACATTTTATTGTAAAATGATGATATGTTATCCGTCTTATTTCAGACCAAAAGCTGGTCTTAAGAAAAACCGACTGAATCTATAAAGGTCCTCGCATCAAAAAGCTTGCTAGCTGCATTATTTTCCAAACGGCTGTTTTCACTATTCCTTACAAATTTTACTACGTGATTTTTTTAAAACCCTTGCCTAAAATTAATTTTCGTTGAGAGCTGCCTCCCATCATTAGTGACATTGCAATCAAAGATCAACAATCAGTGACAACAAGACCATTATTGATTATGAGACTTGCAAGGACTAACCTTTGATTTTTTTTTTCCGTTATGTAATAGAGCAGAGTATATGAAGATTATTTTCTTCCAAATTTCAAGCTAAGATAAGATGCAGTGAACCATCGAGATTGGTTTTACTGCGTGTGGTAAAGATGATGGATATTTGAGTTGAAAATTCCAATTTTTGTTTGGCGTCTCTTTTTGTTTTAGATTTACGAAACTTTTTAAGTTGTATGAGTTTAAAAATGTCTTCTCAAATGATACTCATTAACGTGTTAAGTATTATACTTTAAAATCGAGCAGCTCAAATGTATCCATGAGAATTGTTGTAAGGTAACTAGACTGTTAATATTAATAAATGTTAGAAAATATGCGTACCTTAATAGCGGAATAGGTACGGTGATCGACGTGCCGACGTTCTGCCCACGAAAACCGATTCCGACGACTACTAGAGTCTCGGTGATAGTTCACATCCCAAGTTCCAAAAGCTCTTAACAATGGTGGCTTTGTTGTGATTGAACTTACTGTTATTGTGTTATAGTTGTTTGTTTTTGTCTATTGCTTATACATCGTCTTATTTATACTACCACATATAGGCAGTTACTAAGAGGAAGATTAATGATATTAATGGCCATTAATACACATTCAATGGCTCATTTATCTCAGCCTTAAAACACAACCATTATCACAAAGATAATGTAGTAACAGCCACAACTAATGTGGCCGTTTAATGCACAAATTTCAATACTCCCACTCGGCCACACATCCAAGTCAGAAGCTCCCACTTGGCCACACAACCAAGCTCATGAAAACACAAATCTATAAGAACTATCAACCACGTCTCATACAGGAAAATGGGGCGTGCGACCAAATAGTAACAAGTAGCGTTATATTAAGTCACCATCAAACTAACATAACACTTTCATAATAATGATTCCCCAAATCATTCAAACAACACCGCAGCATACACTGTCCCTTTATGCTATAACATGTTTCGTAGTTATATACACAATATAACCGCCGGCCGGGCTTAACATAGTGTAGTTGAATTGACCATTCCTTAGACACTAATGAAAATCCATCTCAACTCGACTGCTTTCCTAACATGACCCGTTGAACCAACGACTTTATGATTCTCCGAAATCACGCTAAAGTAGCAACATCAAATCTCAATTTCATTTCATAGCTCCAAGTCAAAGGGCTTCGTACCAAAATAGGACACACAAGTCCAAAAGGGCTCACACAGCAACAGATTATGGAATCATCTGTCACTCCTTACGGTCGACAAAACACACATAGTATGATATATGTGTCACAACATAGCTCCCACTACGATGGGCATATCACGCTTCTATGTCGTGCGAATCATAAGTCTAGATACTACACAAATATCTAACCCAAGCCACTAGATTGATATACTCAATATTCAATCTGACACATGTGATTCGGTTCAAAACTTTAGTATGAAAATAGGGTGTCTTCTCATACTTCGACTACAAAAGTCTCATCTTAGACTTACTAAGGCGACTCTATAACGAGTCAATATCTTTTGCGTACAACTTATGTACAAAGATAATCTCAACACTTACTAAGTGTTAAGTGACCCAATCTCATCTTGCCCACTACATAAGTGTCAAGGCGATTACCTCTGTGACTAGGCAATCTAAAAGCTTGGTGATATCTTATGTGCCTTATCATGGAACAAATGCATATGAACATTTTCCAAAAGATACAAAATCTTAATCCAAAAAATGTCCATTATCAAACACATCCACAACTCAACAAGATTAAAACTTAAGTTGACTATTTCACATAATTAGCTCAACACATGAACTAATTAAGAACACATCTTATAAAATAATGCGCCAACCATCTTGTTAGTTAATCTTACTTGATGACAACACTTAGTCCTATACAAGAACTGATCTACTCTTACCACAAAGGTAAAAGTTAAAATCACTTGATTACATATCATTGTACGTGTATAGGATCGATTTCGTAACAAAATACTTATCAATCACAAAAGTTGACGTTCAACCATGTACTAAACAAGGTACACATCAAAATAACAACTGCACTCTAGAACAAGAAATAATACCCTAATCATTTCTTGCGCTTGATCGTAGGTTTAGACATAACCAAAATATTATTTTCTTCTAAATATATACTAATATGTCACCAATTTACAAAGAGAACTTATTCTCCTTTATAATTTTGACATAACCATATTAATTCCATTACCATCCAATTAAATCATCACACAAATGATTTATGGAATTTGAAATATATATGGAAGATCATTCAACACATGAATAAGCTTGAAGGACACAAAATTTTATTATCTTAATCATTTGAGACAAAATCAATTGATCGATCCATGTATATAAGTTTTTCGAGCACCTTGATTCGAGAAAAATAGTATTTATATCTATTTGAAAACAAAATCCAAATAGATGACCAAACTTAGAAGAAAAGCGGAACAAATCCGATCATTTGAGAACATATCTCATAATAGTCTTAAAACTTACTGTCATAAACGCACATTGTCACAATGTCTATATGCTCTCATATTAACGATCTATTCTTATTACTTGATGAAGACTATCACTTACTAAAAGTGATAGCTCTCACTTACTAAAATGGTAACAACAACTGAATAGTTAGGACAACTCCCACTATCATAATGAGCAAAACATCTTAAGGATCGACCTTATGTTAATCCTTATAACTTAACATACAAGTTAATGTTTACTCTTTAGTAGAAAAACTCTCATCTTTACCTTGGATCATGGGACTACTCCAACTATCCAAAACTGAAGAGAAGTTAAACTATCCTTGGTGTCTCAGTTAGATCACAAATTCTCCCACTCACCAAATGATAGTTTTTGCATTGTAACGAATACAAGACAAAAGTCTACTAATCTTCACCAAACACTTAGGAACACATCCAAGTGAATATATATTGTGAGTCACTTAAACACAAAGTTTAACAAATGTTAAGACACGAATGACCAACCTCTATATTATCCAAAACTTATTTTGGAGCGAATAAAATTTCCTCAAAACACATTTAAGGAATCCTCCTATAAACCAAAAGAAGGAAAACTTGATCAATGTCATACTTCACTTAATTAACCATGTCAAGTGATGTACAATTCCTCAATTAAAACAACCTCTTGTCTTAGCGATTAGGAATTGTAAGATCAAAGCACATATTTTTCCTCATTTACACTTTGAACATATCAAAGAGTTATTCACAACCAACATATTTACTAAGAGTTCTAACTCTAAATTCAAAGTCGGTTTTTCACTATTATTATAAAATGGTTGAACATATCAAACACGTTATAAAATGATAGAACAATGAATACACGCCCATATGGCATGAATCATCTGAAATGAAGAGGTAAAACGGTCTCATGATGCTCCTTAACATCTAATTACCCACAAATAAAATAAAAAAAGATTGAAATATAAAGTTAAAGATAATAAACGTACATTAACATGTAATCAAAACAGTTAAACAAAGTAAAGCGGTGAACATATACATTATGACCAAACACATAGCCATAATGAACTATTAACAAGAGGTTAAATAAAAATCTGGTGATTTCCAATAAACTAATTATTGAAAAATAATCATGCACTCCAACTGCATAGAGAATAAACATATCAAAGTAGCACAAAGCCTCTTTGAAACACAGTTTAGCATAACTAAAACTGAATAATCCATTGACAAACAATAGATTAAATTACTACGAGTTATAAATATTCCCGCTCTCTTTCTAAATCCACAAAGGACAAGAATTAGCAGTAGATGCAAGAAACAAACATATAACTCGAATTGATGGAAATGATGTCATTTAGCTCGAATCTATCATGAATCAAATTAATATTATATCCACATTATTCTCTTGTCGACACTAAGTCAATCATATTTAACAATACCACATATTTGTCCTCAATAGTAAGAAAAAAAATATAGACCATTAATAATCATTTTGGGAGTCATTAACGCCAAGACAAATTCTTCTCCCATTTTAATAAGTTTGAGACTTTATTAAGGATTGAGTATACTGACAACGAAACATCAAGAGTTTTCCATTTTTTCTTATCCCATAATCAAATGGCCAACGAATCGCCATGGGAAAACAACTCCTTATGTCTGTCAATCCCGTGTTTAAAAGGTTCATCGTTATCTCACGTAAGAAAAAAAACGACGACAATCCTTAAAACACTTTTGGGTCAAGACACACAGTCTTGTTGTACCCCACGTCAAAACGAAATTGACTTACACCTAGTCTTACGCTACATAAGCTGTAAGACACATCTCAAAACTAATTTAATTGGTCTACATACAAAATACACAATTTTGCATGGATCAAACTTACTATATTTGAACAAATACTGGGAAAAACAAAAACACATATTTTCATAATCCTACTTATTAGTAAGATACTTAACCTCGATCATATAATAGTGATCACAATTTCTCCAAATCGTGATTATTAATAAGATACAAAATCTTATCACTCTATTTATCAAAAGTTCAAACCGCATCACTATGGTGAACAAATCACCAAAAAACACTTGTCAAACACAAGTATACGGATTAAGGCACAAATCCAAATTAAATTATTAAAACCCCATCATTTATATTGTTCGTTCGAAAATTTCGCTAAGCTCATAATCATCACAAACGCCATAAACGAGAAATTTCAATAATTTAATTAACAGCTTAAGATTAAATGAAACTAAATCACTTAATCCTTAAAAAAACAGCTAAACAAAATTAACCATTCACCCTTATAATATCGGCTAAACACATTAGCACGAAAAAGAATATCACTTAGATATTACATAAACACTATGCAAAACAAATTTGCATGTTGTAAAAAAAACTTGATCATAAAAAAAATGATAGTTTTAATGAATTATTGATACACAACTAATATGTTTCAATTCCTTCTATCTCTCATGTAAAAACTAATTTTACACGTTACTATATATCACTAAGATATATTGGGCTCTCTTATGTAAAACAAATTTACATGTACAGGTACATCACAAAGATATACATCATTTATGTAAAACAAAATTACATAAACTAATAATCTAATATATCACAAACATATAAGTTATTTCGTAAAATAAATTTACAAGAACCCTATATCACAAAGATATAAGTCATTTTGTAAAACAAATATACAATAATTATCATATCACTAAGATATGAGCCTTGTATGTAAGTTATAAAATATCACCAACAACAAATGTCAATAAGATATTTATTTTTCTATGTAATACAAAATTACACAATTTCACAAGATAAATAAAACGAAACGGATTCGCAAGTTTTAACTTTATCTTGCAAAACACAATATAGAGATAGTAATGAGTAGCATATACTAAATTGAACACGGAGTCGAATATCAGTATTTCTCATACCCATAAATCTGCTAGCCAAAATGCTTAAAATAAAAAATGTCACTAAGACAACTAAAATTTACAAACAAGGACAAATTTACGTGACTTGTAAAATATCACTTAGATATTACCATTTACACGTAAAATAAGTTTTATGAAACATATTCATAAAATATAATTAATATCACGAAAGATATTATCACCCACATAAAATAAATTTATATGGTCCAAGCTCAAATATATACGCGGAGTGTGAAACACATTCATAAAATATCGGGTATAACTAAAATCATATAAAACAAATTTATGTGACTCACGATCAACTTTATATGAAATATATTCACACATTTTTAAGCTTAGCTAAACATATTAGCATTATATAATGTCACTTAGACATTAGCAGAAACAAATTTACATAACATTTTATTAGTTGAAACAAATTCAACCAAAAACAAATTTACAAATTGAGAACAATATACAAGATCACATATTAAAACATGCAAAAAATACTTGTAATTGTGGAGTCCAAATGTACAATAAAGCCAAAAAGCTTCACTGCCTCTCGACCAACAGAGGGAAAAAAAACACACAAGTTTATCAAGTGTAACTGACACACAACTAATAATGTGTACATCTAGATAATTCTAGGTTAGTCAGTCAATCAAGGAGGTAAAATATAAAACCCAAAACCAACTTTCTTTACCAATCAGAAACCAAAAAATAGAAAAAAAAAACTTCTTCCCTGTCAAACAACATAACTCCTCTTTTCCATTGTTCTCTTAATATGGTTTCATCAATTAAGAAAACACAAAAATCCAAGAAATATAGTCACTATACAAAATACCATGATTTTCAAAGAAAGTGGAGGACTGATCTCCATCTTTTAATCAGAAAACAACGATTTGAAACCGTTTCACACAGAAGCAATTCCGAAACAACCGTTGTCACCATGTGGATCGGCGCCGGACAACTCATCTGAGGTGACTCACGCGCTCACTTATCATGGCCGGCGTTGGAGCGTAACACACACGTGTTCAATGCGAAAATGATACTATACAACCTGATTTCTGACACCGACTTTAACCAAACTATCACCACCGTCACAAAAAAAACGGCACCAGCACTAGAGAAAAGTTTGAGGCGACTCTCGCACTCAACGCGTGTCCAATACTGTGGAGCGTGACATACACGCGCCGTCGCACAGTCTTAAAAACAAGCAGGATTCACGCGGAACGAATCAAAAAACTTTTGGGGTGACAACCTCGGTGGTGCGTGACTAATACGTACCGATCAAGAAAATCAGAAGCAAGGCCGAAGGCGAAACCGGTACGACGATAGTGTAAATTCAAGTATTCAACATATTAATTAGTCAGATATGTAATTCAACATATGAATCGGTTATGTAAACATTATCTATGAAAAAAACAACATATTAATCATAAATGGGAGTTTACAAAAACAATCAGGATGATCGGAGAAACATGATTTAAAAATGAATTTTAATGTAATCATGTTTTTAAATTCGGGACAGAAGCCGAAACACAATCGGCTCTGATACCACTGTTAGAAAATATGCGTACCTTAATAGCGGAATAGGTACGGTGATCGACGTGCCGACGTTCTGCCCACGAAAACCGATTCCGACGACTACTAGAGTCTCGGTGATAGTTCACATCCCAAGTTCCAAAAGCTCTTAACAATGGTGGCTTTGTTGTGATTGAAGTTACTGTTATTGTGTTATAGTTGTTTGTTTTTGTCTATTGCTTATACATCGTCTTATTTATACTACCACATATAGGCAGTTACTAAGAGGAAGATTAATTATATTAATGGCCATTAATACACATTCAATGGCTCATTTATCTCAGCCTTAAAACACAACCATTATCACAAAGATAATGTAGTAACAGCCACAACTAATGTGGCCGTTTAATGCACAAATTTCAATAATAAACAAGTCTACTGAGCTATTAATTAGTAATCTTTGCTTTTGTAAATGAGTATTAATATATCAATCTGCCTTGAATCCATAATACGTGAGTACATCGTGGTTTATGAATGTTTGGCTTATTGTAAGGTCGTTATTTAAGAATTTGCAGATTATTTTATTTGTAGTTTCAGTTTTTGGTGAATGAGTATTTGCTTACCTTCTAAACTATATAAGCATGGTGGCCTATGAGGCTATGAGTTATGACATATGAGTACTTGGGCAAAAGACTAAACGATATTGGACACTTTAAAATGAAATAGGTAAACAAATAATCGAGACAGAAGCACTAATTCATTTTTGAATGAATAACTATAATAAATTGCCTGGTAAGATATTATACATTCAAACTAATACTGTATAATTTTGTAACAATAAAACTTCAAATTATCTGTGCAGTTCGTATATATGCCCGTGCAATTTTACATGGATTCTAAGCTAGTAAAATTATTATAGAGGAACCACTTAGACACGTGTCAACCTCACGTTAATTTTTTTCCCGCTCACTCACACAACCCTAAAAACAATAATATGCCATCATCACTCCACACACCCCTAAAACATATTTTCTTTACTAAACATTCCTCTTAGCCCTAATTAAGATATGACACTTCTATTGTTATCCTGCTATCGTCGCTCCCTCTTCCCCATCACACACCCCCATTTAATTGTGTCTACTCCTCTTCATATTCTGCCTCCCCATTTCCCTATCATCTAGATCCTTCATATTTTACAACTCCGCACGATTTATCGGTTGAGGAAGCAATTAGCAACGACTTTACCATGTTGCTATAGATGATCACAAGCTACAATTAAAGAGGTGATTATTAGTATCTGGGATATTTTATAAATAATACTCCGTAGTTTATATATATTTGCTACTTCAGGGGTGTCTTAAACCAAATGGAGGCCCGATGCGACATGGAAAAATGAGGCCCCAAATATAAATGCACAAGTATATTATACTTCGAGATTTGTATTGAACTTCATTAATAAAAGCTCGTAATACGGTGACCAAAATCGGAGGCCCGGTTCCCACGCCCATGGTTGCCCATGGCCTTAGACACCCCTGTGCTACTTATTGTTATTATGCTCATAATTTGTCTGACGATTTTGAAATACAAGAAGGATAGGGAATGATTGACGGCCCTTAATCTTTTTTTATCTATATTATTGTAATTTGAACGGCCTTTTGATATGGCTATTGCAGGGAATCTTTTGGAGCCAATATTATGTGAATAATGACTCACATAATGGCTGTGATTAAGGTGAAATAATATCCCATTAAATCAGTTTTAATGGCCATTATTTCTGCCTTATTCTCCTCCCCGTAACAGCTCTTTTGGAGCCTTATAAATAGTGAGTATTCTGTGAGAATACAACACACTCAATATCATATAAAGACAGTAACATACAATCACATAAAAGACACCATTGTGAGAGCTTTTGGAACTTGGGGTGTGAACTATCACCGAGACTCTAGTAGTGTCGGAATCGGGTTTCGAGGGCAGAAAGTCGGCACGTCGATCTTCCGTACCTATTCCGCTTTAAGGTACGCATATTCTTACAGTGGTATCAGAGCCGATCGTGACACGGCTTCTGTCCCGACACTAAATAACATGATTAAAATCAAAATTCGTTTTTATTTATTTATCATGTTATTCACATACCATATACCATATACCCTTGTATGTAAGCTAATGAAATCATATGTTGAATTTATAAACAGTTTACATAACAATAGTTCATATGTTATTCGTATGCCCCTAAAAATCTGTAAACAAATGACTCATATGTTGTTTTCATTAACAATGTTTACATATCGTAATTCATATGTTGAATTTATTAAGAATGTTTACATACATCATGTTTCTATGTTGAATTACATATTTGTTTAATTTATATGTTGAATTTATATCTACTGTTTACAACCCATCGTTAGTAGGCTCCCTATTAATTGAATGTTTACCTTGTTCACCGTCTTCTGTCTTTGTGACTGTCGGATATGTCCCGGCTTCGTGTGTGTCACGAATCACCCTCCGATAACGCAAACCACCATTAAGACCCAGATAAGGGGCGCGTGTGTGTCACGCACCGACACGGTCATGGCGCGTTGAACGCGTGAGTCGGATCATTCGATTCGTCTGGCACAGATCTGAATAACGATGGTGTTTGTTCTAGTCGAAAAAGGATATAGTTGATGAATGCGTTAGTTTTGATGGTACATACAATTGTTTCTACGTGAAACGATTGAAAACTGAGTTTTATTTATCATCGGAAAAAAATTAATGAATTTTATGAAGTTTTTTTGAATTTGCCATAAAATAATAAATGGAGATGGGTTCTTCATGAAGATAAATTCATCAACTGAAGGTGTTTAATAAAGGGAATTTGTTTCTGGTTTGATGTTGCGTGTAACAAAGGGGGAAGTGGGGTTTTATGTGTTTTTTACTATTTGTTTTGGTTTGTTCTGGAAAGTGTGATAGTGTATTATATTTATTCTCTTTGTTGACTTGTAAAGAAAAGTCTAGAACTTCACCAATTTTTTTTTTTATATAAATAATCATAGTGGGTTGCTAGTATGTGTTTTGTACACAAGTAAAATTCCTGTAAACCCACATGTTCAGTACGGCTGAGTGCTACACTGTATATATGTTTTTTTTTTTTTTTGTGTATTGACTTGTCGCATATGTTGCACAAGATCCTATTTTGTTACACACATTATTATTATCCAAGTGATATTATCATTGCTAATTTGTTTAGCTTAAATTTATTTATACGATTTTGTTTCGTAATAATATCATAAAGAAAAAGTTAAGTTTATAGAATTTTATTGTTTATGTCTTTTTGTGATGATTACTAGCATAGCGAAATTTTCGAACATATGACATGAATAATAAAAATCTTGGGGTAATTTAATTTTTTCAAACGTGCCTAATGTCCATTTGTTAATATATACTTGTAGATGGCTAAAAATATGGTTGGTGACTTGTCCACGACTGAAAAGCTAGATGGTACGAACTATGATATCTGGCGTAGGAAGATTCAGTATCTTCTTAATGAACGCGAGGTACTTGAAACCTTGACAACTACTGTGGCTAAGCCTCAAGAAACTGAGAAAAATGAGGATTTGGCTAAGTATAATGAAAACTTGAAAGCACATGATGAGTGGTTCAAAAAGGATCGTTCTGCACGCTTTACTATGTTGTTCTGCATGCACACTGATTTAATTGGTGAGTTTGAAATGTGTCCTACTGCTAAGGACATGTGGGACAAGCTTAAGATTTCGTTTGGTCAAACTTCGACAACGAGGCTCCGTGCCTTGAACCTGACGTGGATGGATTATTCGATTGATCCTAAACACAATGTGACCGAACACTTACGTGTCATGAGTGCCATGATACGTGATCTGAAAGCTGCTGGGCGAGACGTGCCCGATGAGGAACAAGTAGTGAATGTGCTTCGCTCTCTTCCCTCTGATACTGAGGAGTGGAAGAATTTCAAGCTCCTCATGTCTCACAGTGAAAATATCAAGACTTTCACTGAACTTTCTAAACATGTGGAGATGGAGGTGGAGCGTCAAAAGGCGCTCAAGCCACCTACTCCTGCTGCTGCACTTGTTGTTCATAATAAGTTTAAGAATAACAAGGGTAAGAGGGGTAAGAAAGGGAAACGCCCAACTAATACTCCTGGACCACAAGGTGGAATCCAAAAGCAACAAAAGGCTAAAGAGCCTAAAGAGGTCAATTTAGCGCGTGTGAAGTGCTATAATTGTGAGAAGAAAGGTCACTTTGCTCATATGTGTCCCGAGCCAAAGAAGGTACTTTTCTCCTCTAATGATCATGATTTGCTTGTATGTTCTCATGCATTAGTTGCTAATTCTCTTCCTAATTGGATTGTAGATACGGGGGCGAGCAAGCACATAGTTCGTGATCGTGATGGGTTTATGGACTATCATCGATTTTCGGTGGGTTCACAAACCGTCATGCTTGGGATCGGTAGTGAGGAAGATGTCCTTGGTACTGGTACCTATCAAATAAAGCTTCGTGGAGGCAATACGCTGCTTCTACATGATGCCCTCTATGCGCCTGGTGTGTGATGTTGCTTAGTTTCAGTAATTAATTTATTGAAATTAGGATTTGTTTTCAATTTTAAAAACAGTAGTTTGGAAATTTTGTATCATGGCGATGTGTTTGACCATGGTATTTTAAAGAATGGTTTCTTTGTACTAGACTTGGATGATATTTATAGTAATTCATCTTATGCTTTTGTTTCTCATTTTGATGTCGATTCTGAATCAGTTAAATGGCATGCTAGACTTGGTCATATTGGTCAAGAAAGGATGAATAGACTAGCTAAAGATGGTCTTTTAGACCGACTTACTAGGGTTAAGTTGCCCATATGTGAGTCTTGTCTAGCTGGTAAAGCAACAAAGAATCCTTTTAGTAAGGCTTCAAGAGCTCTATGTCCTTTAGAGCTTATCCATTCTGACATTTGTGGGCCTTTAAATGTAAAGGCTCGTCATGGTGTTATATATTTCCTCACCTTTATTGATGACTATACACGTTTTGGTTATGTGTATTTGTTGTCTCGACGTTATGAAGCACTTGATACGTTCAAGCGTTTTGTAGCAGAAGTCGAGAACCAATTGGATCGAAAAGTAAAAACTCTTCGAACCGATCGTGGTCGTGAGTAACTTTCTGATATGTTCAAAGGTTTTTGTGAGGAAAAGGGTATACGTAGACAACTTACGATTCCCCATACTCCACAACAAAATGGTGTTGTGGAGAGAAGGAATCGTACCTTACTTGACATGGTTAGGTCGATGATGGCTCAAGCCAACCTACCAATTAGTTATTGGGGAGATGTGTTGCTTACGGCAGCCTACATTCTCAACCGTGTACCAAGTAAAAGTGTACCCCTCACACCATATGAGTTGTGGTATGAGAGAAAGCCCTCTTTGGATCATTTACGCCCGTGGGGTTCGGCTGGCTATGTGCATAACCCGACTCATAAACATGGCAAGCTTGGTCCAAGAGCCACCAAAATGGTGTTCATTAGATATCCTGAGCATTCCAAGGGATATGTTATGTATGGTGAGCACCCAAATGGTGGCATGACCGAGATTGATTCTCGTAATGTCGCTTTCCTTGAGGATGAGTTCCCAAGTATTGGTGAAATTAATAAAGATCTCGAGTTGTATGAGTTACAACAACCATCTCTAGGTGAAGAGGGGGAATTTAGAACTCTCGAAGTCACCAGAGATGGTGAAATCCCATCTAATGATGTGAATGATGGGAATAGTACTCCCGTAATTCAAGAAGATGGAAATTTGCCTATTAGTGAAGATCCACTTGAAATTGAGGTAAGTCCTCAACCCTCAAGTGTAGAACATGAGATTAGTCCTCAAGTTCAAGATCTCATTTCTTTAGAAGATAGTGGGAGAGATTCTTCACTTAATGGTATAGAACGTAAGAGTGAACGAGGGAGAGTTCCTCGAAGATATTTTGATATCGAAGAGCGAGCAGCGTTCCTTTGTGCTATTACAGAGATCGATGAGCCTACTTCTTTTAAAGAAGCTATGGATTCACCAAATAGTAAAGAGTGGATGGATGCTATGAAGGATGAGATGGACTCTATGACAAGGAATGGAGTTTGGGAACTTGTTGACCTTCCGCCTAAACGTAAGTCAATTGGGAACAAATGGGTTTTCAAAGTTAAACGTAAAGCGGATGGGTCAATTGATAAGTTCAAAGCCCGATTGGTAGCGAAAGGTTTTACCCAAATTGAGGGTATAGACTATGATGAGACATTTTCTCCTGTGGTGAGACTTGCCTCTATTCGCCTCCTGCTAGCTCTAGTTGCCCATTTGGACTTGGAGTTGTTCCAAATGGACGTAAAGACTGCTTTCCTCAATGGGACGCTTGAGGAAGAGATCTATATGGATCAACCTATTGGGTTTGTCTCAAAAGGTGAAGATGGCAAAGTGTGTCATCTTAAAAGATCTATATATGGTCTTAAGCAATCTTTTAGACGATGGTATTTCAGATTCCATGAAGCTATTACTGAGTTTGGCTTCTATATGGTAGATGAAGATCACTGTGTGTATGTCAATAAAACTGCAAAGGGGATTGTGTTTCTCTCATTGTATGTTGATGATATACTACTAGCTGGTAACAACTTGGAGATGATTAATGCCGCTAAGCAGTGGCTATCCTTTGTCTTTGAGATGAAGGATATGGGTGAAGCTAGGTATGTCCTAGGCGTGGAAATTATGAGAGATCGTTCTAAGAAACTTCTTGGTTTGTCTCAAGAGTCATATATTAAAAAGGTGTTGGAACGATTTAATATGCATAATTCCAAACCCATTGACACTCCAGTTGAAAAGGGTAAAACTTTAAGCCTTGATCAATGTCCTAAAACAGATTCAGAAAAGAAACAAATGAGCAAGGCTCCATATGCTAATGCGATTGGTAGTTTGATGTACGCCATGTTGTGTACACGACCGGACATCTGCTATGCGGTTGGTTTGGTGAGTCGTTTCCAAAGCAACCCAGGACTTGCGCATTGGCAAGGAGTCAAGAGACTCATGCGTTATCTTCGTGGTACAAGTGATCTAGTCTTCTGTTTTTAAGGTGGAGACTTGAGGTTAAAGGGTTATTCGGATGCCGATTGGGGTGGTGATTTGGATGAGTCTAAATCAACCTCAGGATATGCCTTTATACTTGGTGGAGGTGCAATATCCTGGTGCAGTAAGAAGCAAGATTGTATTTCTTTGTCAACCATGGAAGCAGAGTATGTCGCTGCTAGCTTTGCCGTTCAAGAGGAAATGTGGCTAAGGTGTTTTCTCCAGGATCTAAAACTTACTCCTAAAGTTGATGAACCTGTTGAAATGTTTTGTGACAATACTGCTGCTATCCAGTTTGCCCAAGATCCTAAATTCCATAGAAAGACAAAACATATTAAGAGGCGTTATCATTTTGTTCGAGACGCCATAAAGAATAAAGAGATAGCCATTAAGTATATACTAATAAGATGATAGCTGATCCGTTAACTAAACCTATTGCTAGAGATGTGTTCCGAGCTCATGTGAGGAGCTTAGGTTTGCAAAGGTTTTAGTTTTTTAGCTTGTAATATTGTTTAATGTTTTTTCGACATGTATTGGATAATGGACTTGTATTAAGCATTCTGGAATAAAATTTGTTTTTTCTTCTATAAAATGTTTATGAGCATATGTTGCACGCTAAGGCACGTTGGAGATGTCACCAAGCTATATGATGCCTAGTCACACAGGTAATCGCCTTGATACTAGTGAAGCATCAAGATGAGACTGAGTCACGTTGGCACTTTGTGTGTATGGATGACGGAATTCATACTTGTGTAGTATAAGTAGTCTATTGACTCGTTGCATAGTCGCTTTAGTATGTCTAAGATGAGATTCTAATAGAGTCGGGTATGAAATACATGTCTTTCATAATAAAGCTTCTGAAACCGAATCTTGAGTGAAAGATTGAGCGTTAAGTATGCCAATCAGGTGACACGGGTTAGATACTTATGTAGTATCTAGACTTTTGATTCGCACGACATAGAAGAGTGGCATGCCCATCGTAGTGGGAGCTATGTTGTGACACATATATCATACTATGTGTGTTTTTTGTCGACCGTAAGGAGTGACAGATGAATCCTTAATCTGTTGCTGTGTGAGCCCTATTTTGATACGAAGCCCTTTGACTTAGAGCTGTGAGATGAAATTGAGATTTGATGTTGCTACTTTAGCGTGATTTCGGAGAATCATAAAGTCATTGGTTCGACGGGTCATGTTAGGAAAGCAGTCGAGTTGAGATGGATTTTTATTCGTGTCTAAGGAACGGTCAATTCAACTACACCATGTTAAGCCCGGCC
Organism: Silene latifolia; assembly: GCF_048544455.1. Classification (NCBI taxonomy): domain Eukaryota; kingdom Viridiplantae; phylum Streptophyta; class Magnoliopsida; order Caryophyllales; family Caryophyllaceae; genus Silene; species Silene latifolia. The sequence goes on from NC_133526.1 coordinate 143,053,336, forward strand.
GACGGTTATATTGTGTATATAACTACGTAACATGTTATAGCATAAAGGGACAGTGTATGCTGCGGTGTTGTTTGAATGATCTGGGGAATCGTTATTTTGAAAGTGTTATGTTAGTTTGATGGTGACTTAATATAACGCTACTTATTACATATTGGTCGCACACCCCATTTTCCTGTATGAGTTGTGATTGATAGTTCTGTGATAAAGTTGGCTGTGTGACCAAGTGGGAGGATTGACTCGGTTGTGTGGCCGAGTGGGAGTATTGTAATTTGAACGGCCTTTTGATATGGCTATTGCAGGGAATCTTTTGGAGCCAATATTATGTGAATAATGACTCACATAATGGCTGTGATTATGGTGAAATAATATCCCATTAAATCAGTTTTAATGGCCATTATTTCTGCCTTATTCTCCTCCCCGTAACAGCTCTTTTGGAGCCTTATAAATAGTGAGTATTCTGTGAGAATACAACACACTCAATATCATATAAAGACAGTAACATAGAATCACATAAAAGACACCATTGTGAGAGCTTTTGGAACTTGGGGTGTGAACTATCACCGAGACTCTAGTAGTGTCGGAATCGGGTTTCGAGGGCAGAAAGTCGGCACGTCGATCTTCCGTACCTATTCCGCTTTAAGGTACGCATATTATTACATATATATTTGATTATCTTTTTTTATATATTTTATGTTATATGCTTTCATTCATTTTTAGCTCTCTTGATTTATTATGAAATTCAACTCACTTTGTTACCCTCGATTTGTTTAGATTGATGGTTGTTGCTCTTACTCTTTCAATGAGGATGGTAATTACAAGATGAATTGTTGAGTATTACCATCCTCATATAATTAGTATTCATGACCAAGAGTAGACTAATATAAGTAGTAACCATTCCAATCCGTTAGTCATCCGATTTTTCATGTGTTTCGAATGAGTTAAATGAGGCTAACTAAGTGGTACGTATATACTATATCATAGGGAGGATAATGATTGACTGATTAATTAATTGACATTGGTCTTTTATCCTATCTATGCTGATTTAGCATGAGTTGGTCTAATTATGCTTACATATTGTGAGTATTTCGCATGAGTTACTCTTCTCATTCTCTCATATTATTGATTATTCGTTTTCGTTAATGCTATTTGAGAGTGAAAATGTTGTTTAAAGTAAGTTAGCTAAACACTACTTTTTTCCCAAATATTTATATAGTGGTGTCATTGGCTTGTAGCTTTATATGTCTTTCAAGTTCCAATGTTCCATGCATGAAATTTAGGATACCATCATTTTGTAAATTTCAGTTGATGTCAACACTGTTTTTGCTAATTATTCTATTTTTCTTAGGCTCCCATGTTCATCATATTTGATTATTCACTTTCTGATTTCACTTTTCTTATGTTTTAAGACACCAAGGGAATAAGGAAGACACATGATCCTTCACAGTTTAAGAGTTCTTAACCCACAAAATGTAATCTGTACACGAAATCTAACTATATTCTCAATTCGTTACAAACATGTTTATTCAAGTAGGTTCTAAGCTTCTTTGTTATAAAATTTTAATTTAATTTTATGACATCAATTTTATATAGTTTATTCATGAGTGAGGTTTCATGTGAAGATGGCAATTGTACCCATGCTTTTGTTTTCAGTCCAGTGCAATAGATTTGGGAGTGTACGTGATGCGTGCCCATTTTATACATTTATTGTGTTCATTTGCACGCATTTTTAGGCTATTTTGAGTAGCGTCAGCTACTATTCTCCCAGGAATTTGCTACTTTGTGTTGTTTTGTATTTACTGCAGATTTGAACCCGAAGGAGTATAACGAGCCAAAACCCGTCCCTAAAGTCGCATTATGGATACTAGTGAAGCTGAGTTCGAGAGAATCACGTTGAAGTGCGTGAAGACATGAGGAAGTATGCTAAAGTAAGGAATGGACGCTGCTGTTTCTCAAGAAAAGTCGATCGACAACTGCTGATGGTCGATCGACTGGCTGCGTTTGAAGAAAAAGTCGATCGACAGCCTATGATGGTCGATCGACTGGTTTGCTCAGAGGATAAGTCGATCGACAGCTTTTCTTGGTCAATCGACTATTTTGTTTATCAGGCCGTGTTGATTTAATTTGTTAATTCGGCCCATTAGTTGTTTAATTAATAAATCTCAGCTATCTCTATATAAAGACAAACTGAGAACAATTTTAGGTTATCTTTTATTTTGTGCAAAACACTGTTAGATGTTGCTTTCATTCAAGAATTACGGATCTTGAACTTGTAATCTTTCTTCTTTAATTCGTTGATCAATTCCCCTTTGTTCTACCTTATTCCTTCTTACTTTAATTCTTTATTTTCACTTTGGTTGTTTATTATTTTATGCTTAATTGTTATTCATATCCGTACGTCATGTTTAATTTCGTCGTTATATTTATTATCATTATGTTCGTAATTTCAATTATGCGTAGCTAATTTCCTTTTGCTGGGATTTAGGGGATCCGTGGTTATGTGACGGTATTTAATTAGGATATTAGATCTGGTGTAATTATCGTGTTTGAATTGTTAATCATAGCAATTAATCTTATTTAATTAGTTGAATGCACGCGGCTAGTTATTTAATCTGGTAAACTCCGACCTAGATCGAGAGATTGGAGAGAGTGAGACCGGCTACGAACAATAGAATACCCTAATAAGAGCGAAAACATATTAGAAGCATTCTAGGGCGAATAACAGACCGAGGGGACCTTTTCACTACCCTTCAGACCATAATTATGTTGATCTTTTACCTTTACTTTTGACCGTTGTTAGACCATGGTGAACCGGCAATCCTAGCTATCTCCCCTTATATTTTTAGACTCGTTCACTACTCTTTATTTCTCTACTTTTCGCTACCTTAGTTTAGTAATCAAACCCCCAGATTTGTTACTTAGACAGACTCATAATTAGTAGAAAGAACACGTTTGTCGCCCTGTGAATTCGATCCGGACTACCTCTATTGCATTAGTTTAGGCCGGTTGGTTTCTTTTTTATAGGTGTGCGATTTAGCCTGTCAAATTTTGGCGCCGTTGCCGGAGAGGCAACAATTTTTTGTTTGCTTATTTTAGTTTGTCTCGTCTCAGAGAACATTAGGTCCTTGAGACCGTTCTCATTTCTTTCTTTAGTGTTTTGTTTACGCCCACGTCTCATAGGTCCGACCATTCGACTCAGAACCAGACAAGACTTTCCAAGCTAGACTAAATTTTTGGAAGGAAGTCCGTCAAGCAGAAGACTTGAGTACGCTTGACGCCGCATACACCAGTTTTATTGCAGAAAATCAGTCTTTTGAAGGAGACACTTCAGTTTCTGCCACTACTACAATCATGCCTACTTTAGCAAGTCACTCAGAACCCACCCTTGAGTCAATTCCTAAAGGATTCAAAATCCCTACAACAGACAATGGAACTTTCGAAATAAGGCCATCTTACATTAATCTGGTAGAAAGAAATATGTTTGGACGGGGAGCTACGGAAGACCCTGCTACACATATGGAGAGATTCGTTACATACTGCTGCTTTATACCCTTAACTGCTGGGGTGACCCATGATCAAGTAAAACAGGTGCTCTTCCAATTTTCTCTGCGAGACGGTGCTGCAGAGTGGCTGCGTGATTTAGACATGAAAGATCAAGGGGTTACCGACTGGAACTGCTTAGCTCTTGCCTTCTACAAGAGGTATTTTCCGCCACAAAAGACAAATGCCTCGAGAAATCAAATCACTAGCTTCAAAAAAGGTTCCACTGAGGACTTAAACGAGGCATGGGTTCGTTTTAAGAGACTTGTTCATTCAGTTCCTCACCATGGGTTTCAGAAGTGGTTTCTCTGCAACCAGTTCTACAATGAGTTATATGATGACCATCGGGCTCTACTCGATTCTTCAGCCAATGGGAGATTCCAAGACAACACTGATAATGCCAATGCCTGGAAACTAATTGACCAGATAGGTACCCACACTGCCAAATATGGGAACCCCAGAGGTAGTATGAGAGGGGGAGGATCATCCGATGGAGCTGTTGTAGCTCAGTTAGAGGCATTAACTGCCCAGATTGCTGAACTGAAGACAACCCAATCTTTGGGAAACCGGCAGATAGTTCATGCCATGACCCAACAGGAAACCCTTTGTGAGCGATGTGGTATTGTATGTGCGGTTGAATTTATGAGCACCATAGAACATGTCCACGCTTTCCAGTCCTTCAAACAAGGTACACCATACTCCAATTTATATAATGAGAGGACTAGGGAGAATCCTAATTTCTCTTATCGGAGCAAGAATGTTCTAACCCCAACTCCACCACCGCCACAAGGTCATAACCCGACATACACTATCCCTCAGAATCGTGAAAATCAACCGCAAGGTAGTTATCAGAGGAATAATCAAGGAGGTCTACAACATCAGAATAATGACCTGTCTGATATTAAGGCCATCCTACAACAACAGATGGTGGCCTCACAGAAGCAAGAGGCCCTTATTACTCAGCTAATGGCACATAATAAGATGTTGGACAATCAAATTGCCCAATTATCCACTTCAAGTAGACAACCAGGTACGTTGCCGTCTGAGCCTGAGAAGTCATATGGCACGGCTAATGCAATTCATCTTCAAAGCGGTTACTTATGATGGACCCGTGATGTCTGCGGACGTTGAAAAGGTCATAATTGAGGAGTTAGATGTGGATGCGGAAGGAAAATACGCTGACGAAGCTGCTGTAACGTCTGAAAAAAGTCGATCGACAGAAATTGATGGTCGATCGACTAAATCTGCAGCACTGAACAACAACGAAATTGAAAAAAGTCGATCGACTGTGCCTGTTAGTCGATCGACTGGTCTGATGGTCGATCGACTTTTTCACCTAACGGGATTGCTGATCCGTTACCAGTTACTGATGGGACGTTTGTTAACACTGATAAAACGTCTAATTATGATAAAGGGAAGAGTAAAGCTGCTGACCCGCCAATCGTCATCAAGGTTCCTTTTTCGGGGCGCCTAAAGAACACAAAAGTCGAGCAGCAATTCGGTAAATTCTTGGAGGTCGTCAAAAATCATCAGGTAACTGTACCTTTTACCGAGCTAATTACCCAGACACCCACTTATGCTAAATTTATGAAAGATATTTTGACCCGTAAGAGGAGCTTTAGTGAAGTGGAGACCATTGCTTTTACAGAAGAGTGTAGTGCACTCCTACAAAGTAAGTCTCCACACAAATTGAAGGAACCATGTAGTTTTTCAATTCCCTGTACAATAAGCACTCATGTAATAGATAAAGCTTTATGTGATTTTGGTGCTAGTGTCAGTGTCATGCCCTATTTGGTTTGCGAAAAACTGAATATGGGGCATCTTAAAGTTACCAACGTGACCCTACAAATAGCCAACCGAACGGTTGAGCGACCTCTAGGTGTATTAGAGGATGTCCTTGTTAAGATAGGTAAATTCTTTATACCTGTTGATTTCATTGTGTTAGATATGGCTGAAGATACTCAGATTCCTATAATCTTGGGTAGGCCATTTTTGCATATTGCAGGGGCTATTATTGATGTCAAACAGGGACGTTTGACTCTTGAGGTAGGGGATGATAAGGTGGCTTTTAACTTATCTAGCACGCTGGCTAAGCCTATGATAGAGGATACATGTTGTGTTATAGACATTGTAGATGAATCTATGTTTGACTATTGGACGGGATCCCTTCTTGGGGACCCGTTAGAAGCTTTTATAGCTCTTGATGATTTTGCAGAGGATATACAGGTTGACTACAGGACGATGGAAGCTGCTATAAAAGGTAAGGAGTTTACTATTGAGAAAGGTGAGACGGTAAGTGCTATAATGGAAACCTCTTTTGCTGCTGAGGTAAAGATACTATAGTGTAAACCCCTTCCTTCTCATCTTAAATATGTATTCTTAGATGATTCCGAGCAATATCCTGTTATTGTTAATGCTAAACTTGATGATAACCAACTTTCTGCTTTGTTGGTCGTTCTTAAGAAAAACAGGAAAGCTCTAGGATACAGTTTGGATGACCTTAAGGACATCAATCCTGAAATTTGTATGCACAAAATTGAGCTAGAGGAAGGACATAAACCTTGCCAATAGGGTCAACGAAAGTTGAATCCAAAGATGCAGGATGTTGTTATGGCAGAAGTGATTAAACTACTTGATGTAGGTATTATTTACACCATTGGGAACTTCAAGTGGGTAAGTCCAGTTCAGGTAGTCCCAAACAAAGGAGGGACTACGATGGTGAAAAATGAGAAAAATGAATTAATACCAAATAGAGTAGTAACAGGTTGGCGGATGTGCATTGATTACAGACAATTAAATTCCGCCACCAAGAAAGATCACTTCCCCTTCCTTTTATTGATCAGATTATAGAAAGATTAGCCTCACATAAATTTTTCTGTTATTTAGATGGATATTCAGGTTTCTTTCAAATCCTAATCCATCCCGACGATCAGGAAAAGACTACTTTTACTTGCCCGCATGGTGTTTTTGCTTATCGCAGAATGCCATTTGGATTGTGTAATGTCCCCGCTACCTTTCAGAGGTGCATGATGGGGATATTTTCTGAGTATATAGAGTCTATTATGGAGGAATTTATGGACGATTTCAGCATTTATGGTAATGATTTCGATGATTGTCTGACTAACCTTGAGAAAGTTTTGCAACGATGTATTGAGGTTAATTTAGTGCTGAATTGGGAGAAGTGCAATTTTATGGTCAATGAGGGCATTGTCCTTGGGCACTTAGTATCTGACAAAGGTATTGATGCGTGCCTATTTCATACATTTACTTTACTCATTTGCACGCATTTCTATGCTTATTCAGTAGCGACTGGCTACTATTCTCCCATGAAGCGGCTACTTTGGGTTATTTTGTATTTTATGCAGATTTGGACCCGAAAGAGTGTAAACCAAGCCAAAACCCGTCCCCGGAGTTGCATTTGAGATACTAGTAAAGTTAAGCTTGGGAATGATCATCTTGGAATGTGTAAACATGTAAGGAAGCATGATAAAGTGATGATGGACGTCGATGTTCTCCCAGAAAAGTCGATCGACAGCCTATAGTGGTCGATCGACTGGTTTTGCTCAGAGGATTAATCGATCGACGAGAATTTTGGTCGATCGACTATTTTCATGCTAGGCCATGTTTGCTTAACTTGTTAATTCAGCCCAGTAGTCGTTTAATTAATAATTCTCAGCTATTTCTATATAAAGACAAACTGAGAACTTCATTAGGGCATCTTTTCTTTTGCAAAAAAACCATTTTACATGTTACTTTGCTCCTTCGATTTTCGGATCTAAACCTGTAATCTTTCTCTCTTAATTTCGGCAATTTCAATTGTTCTTCGTTCGTTATTTTTATTGTTGTTTTTTTTTATTGTTCTTATTTTCTCCGTTTTAGCTAGTTGAATATCTATTTATTTCCGTTATACAATTCTTAGTTTTCTCTTCTACTTCAATTGTTGTCTTTCATTTAATTATGCATAACTAATTCTCTTGTGCTAGGATTTAGGGGATCCGCAGTTGTATGATGATATTATGTTAGGTTATTAGGTTTAGCAGTTTACTCCGTCTGAATTGTTAATCATACCATCTGATAGCGGTTTGATTAATTAAGTTCACGTAAATAATTGACCATCTTGTTAAACCTTGACCTGGATCGAGAGATTGGAAAAGGCGAAGACTTGCTATGAACAATAGGATACTCTAATTAGGGCGAGAGCTACATTGGAATTCTAGGGCGAATAGTTGACCGAGAGGACCTGTTTAATTCCCTTCAGACCGTCTATTGCTGACCGTTGACCTTACCTTAGATCGTTGTGGACCGTGGTGAACCGACCATCCTAGCTGTTTCTCTCTATATTTGCTTTACACATTTCTTACGCTTAATTTCTCTTCTTTGCTTTACTTTAGTTTTAGTAAACAATTAAAACCCCCAATTTTGTGACTCAGACAAACTTAATTGACAATTAGATTGCAAATAGCCTCCCTGTGGATATGATCCCGACTTCCCTAGCTATATTAGTTAGAGACCAGTTGGTTTATTTTTGATTAGGTGTACGATTTAGCCTATCAAATTTTGGCGCCGTTGCCGGGGAGGCGACACATTATTCTATTTATTTTATTTTAGTTTGTCTCTTATCTCAAGGAACCTGTGTTCTTTGAGGCCGTTTCTCACCTTCCAGTGCTAGTTTTGTTTATGCCCAGGCCTTTCGGTTTGAACTCATACCGTTTGATCCAGAACCAGAAAGGACTCTCCGTGCTAGACGACACTTTTGGAAGGAGATATATCAAGCAGAATACTTGAGTACGCTTGATTCAACGTATGCCACATTTATTGCATAAAATCAATCTTTAGAGGAAGATACGTCTACTTCTGCTCCTACTACAATCATGCCGACTTTAGCTAGTCATTCTGAGCCTACCCTTGCCTCTCTTCCCAAGGGATTCAAGCTCCCCACTACGGATATGGGTACTTTCGAAATTCGCCCATCTTACATTAATCTGGTGGAGCGAAATTTATTTGGATGAGGAGCTGGTGAGGACCCAGCTAAACATATGGAAAAGTTTGTTAGTTACTGCTGCTATGTTCCTTTGGCTACGGGTGTGACTCAAGACCAAGTCAAACAAACACTTTTCCCTTTCTCCCTGCGAGATGATGCAGTGGAGTGGCTGTGTGACTTGGATACGGAAGCTCATGGTATTACAAACTGGATTTCGTTGGCTCTTTCATTCTACAAGAGAGACTTCCCACCCCAGAAGACTAATGTCCTTAGAAGTTAGATTACGAGTTTCAAACAAGGTCCTACTGAGGACTTCAATGAGGCGTGGGTTCATTTCAAACAGCTAGTATGATCTGTTCCACATCATGGGTTCCATACCTGGTTTCTCTGCAACCAGTTTTACAACGGGCCGTGTGACGATCATAAAGCCTTGCTTGATTCTGCTGGAAACGGGAGATTCTAGGATAACACTAATGATGCCAATGCCTGGAAACTAATTGATCAGATAGCTACTCACACAGCTGAGTATGGTAATCCAAGAGGTAGCAAAAGAGGAGGTGGTTCGGATAGCGCAATTGCAACTCAGTTAGAGGCTCTAACTACCCAGATTGCCGAACTAAAGACATCTCAGTCCTTGGGAAATCAGCAGGCAGTTAATGCTTTGGTTCAGCAGGAGGTCCCTTGTGAGCGATGTGGTGCTCATGGTCATGTTGCAGCTGGATATATGAGTACTTTGGAACAAGTTCATGCCTATCAATCTTTCAAGCAAGGTACTCCGTATTCTAATTTCTTCGCTGAGAGAAATTAGAATGGGTTTCATCCCACCCCTCCGCCGACCAATCCTTACATCATCCCACAAAATCGTGGTAATCAACCACAAGGGAACTTTAATAGGCCGCCTCAACAGCAGTTTCAACAGATGCAGCCTCTTCCTCAGGCTTTGAACAGTGATTTGTCGGACATTAAAGCTATGTTACAATAGCAAATGGCGGCTTCACAAAAGTAGGAAGCTCTAATTACTCAATTAATCAAATTGCTAAGTTATCGAGCCAAAATACAAGTAGGCAGCCAGGTGCATTGCCGTCTAAGCCTGATAAGCTTCATGAGACCGTTAATGCGATACATCTACGAAGTGGTCTTACATATGATGGACCAGAGATGCCCTGGGTGAACAAAGATGTTATTATTGAGGATCTGGATGTTGATGCGGAAGATGAATGCGCTGAGGAAGCTGCTGCCATGCCTGGAAAAAGTCAATCGACTAAATTTGCTGAAGTGGATGGTGGGATTGCTGGAAAAAGTCGATCGACAGAGAGTTTTCGTCGATCGACTGAAATTGATGGTCGATCGACTGGTGAGTTTGCTCGATCGATTATGACAACAGACGGAATTGCTGATCCGTCATCTGTTCCGGTTGGAACGTCTTCTACTGCTGATAAGGCGTCTATTTCTGATAAAGGGAAGAGTAAATCTGCTGACCCACCTGTAGTTATCAAGGTTCCTTTTCCAGGGCGCCTAAAGAATACAAAAGTCGAACAGCAATTTGGGAAGTTTTTGGAAGTCGTGAAGAATCTGCAGGTAACAGTACCTTTCACTGAACTTATTATTCAAATTCCCTCATATGCTAAATTTATAAAAGAGATTTTGTCTCGTGAGAGGAGTTTTGATGAGGTAGAGAGTATCGCTTTTACTGAGGAGTGTAGTGCACTCCTACAAAACAAGTCTCCACCTAAATTGGCTGACCCAGGTAGTTTTTCTATCCCATGTTTTATAGGCACCCATATTATAAATAATGCTTTATGTGATTTGGGTCCCAGCATTAGTGTCTTACCCTTCTCTTTAGCTCAAAAGATAGGTTTGACTGAGTTTAGATGCACAAATATGACTGTCCAAATGGCAGACCGTTCATGGTCGTGTCCTTTAGGGATCCTAAAAGATGTTCCTGTGCGGGTATGGAAGTTCTTTATACCCGTCGATTTTGTTGTTTTGGACATTCCTGAGGATACTCGCACCCCTATTATTTTAGGGAGACCATTCTTGCACACTACTGGTGCAATTAATGACGTATGAGCGAGGACTCTGACATTTAAAGTGGGGGTGAGAAGCTGACCTACACCCAATTTAGTGTCCGTAGGGCACCTATGCAAGTTGTACCTTGCCATGTTGTAACTGATAGTCCTACAGTTGAGTCATGTTCTGCTGTTACTGTGACACCTCCGCCCCATGCTGGGAGCAAGATGGAGGATCGTGCTTTTGTATTTCGTTCTGCAAGACATGACAGGTTGAGCTACCAGGATTCGGGAGGTGGAATTGGTGTGTTGAGTGCATTTTCTTAGGCTGGCGATGTTGATTATGGTGGACAGAAAGTAGATCCCTTGCCGCGTGCAAAGAAGGAACGACCACAAGCTAAATGTTGTGAGGTAGCCTATGCTGAGGGACGATCTTGTATTTTCAAAGCCAAGTTTGAGTGCTGGCCCAAGGTCAAGAATGCTGAGTGGACTTCATTTAGTCAGCAGCCGAGCTGTGCACCGCCCGATTGTTGATGACTTATGAAGTAAGGTTGAGCGGGACCTCAAAAACCAGCGCTAACCGGGAGGCAACCCGGATTGAATAAGCTTTGTTTTAGCAAAAGACATATTAGTTTAGTTATCGTTTGCATTGTAATTAGGATTTATTTCCGTTTGTTACTGAGACAATTGGGATACGTGCTTTGGTATTTGTTGGGAGATGTGTGCGTTATTTTCAGGTGCATCGGCAAAGAGGCGAGTCGTCTTGGCAAACTATACATGAAAGACGAGATTGTGCTGAGTATAAGGTGGAAAAATTCGATCGACAGGTGTGGATGCGGCCCACCTGCGAGCCCACTTCGATCTGTGGACACGCAGCGGTCTTTTGAAAGTCACGCTCGGCGGCGTAAAAATGCTTTCAACCGGATCGTTTTAGATCGGTCGGTTTTGTCTCGGTAAGGGTCTCGAAACGATTAGAGATGTTCGGAGTCGCCACCAAGAATTTGTGGGATGCTTGGAACCCGTTCGAAATCCACTTTATACCTCGGTCAAATCGAAGCACAAAGCAGCGTTTGACATAGGTACTAAAGATAAGGAAATCGTCCCTCTTTAGCATCCTATCTCTAGAATGACTCTCGTACGCCCTGGATAAGGTCGTCCACTATCCAAAGTTTCTGAGTAAGAGGTGAAAGTACGTATTGGGAAGCCCTTTAATCAGACACCCAATCCCGCCGCGATAGCGGCTCTCTTGATCGATCTTGGTCGGTTGAATGCAAAAGTTGATAAAACGGTTTAAATGCATGAATGCGCATCCAATAATTTAAACCTAACATGTGAGAGCTTTCTAATTCGGTTGATTTAATCCAAGTATAAAGTATAAGATGTCGAGTTGGATTAATTATTGATTTGCATGCAAGACGGAAATTAAAAATCCATTTACCAAATTAGGTTTATGGTGCATAACGTGATCCATTTGTCCTAGTAAGGCATTTTGCAAATGTGATTTTGAATAAGCAAATAGTCATCTGATCCGTCCTATATCCGGGCTAACCGGAGTCGGGATCGTCCTAGACGAGTGCTGGAAAGGGAACAGGCCCTGTACCAGACGGCTACATGAGGCGCGAGCCAGCCAGCGGTACAAGGGGCCTCCCCTGGTTTTGAAAATGAGAGCTGAAAGGCCTGTTTTAGGCGCGGGTCAACCTACGGTTATATGCCGTATTCTGGCCATTTAGAAAACGTTATAAAGCGTGTTGAAAAATGGGTATTTGAACCCGATTTGATTTGAAAGGGTCGTTTAGACCGCATTTGTTGATTTGAAGAACTAGACCCGAATAATCATCATTATTTTGACGATATTCGGTGTCGGGTTCGACTTGACTTGGATAGTTTTGAGAATAACTATGAACTAATTGTTTTAAGTTCACTTGAATGTAATAAGTCGATACTCATCATCGTACCCGGGTTAAAATCCGGCATGGTATGTAGAACCAAGGATGACTTTGTGTTGGTGACTAATATGTTTATTTTGAAAATGTAAAGAAATGATGAAAGGCTTTAAAATACCTCCCAAAATGTAAAGAAATGAAATAAAAGGGTTTAAATACCTTTTAAATGTCATTAACCAAATATTATCACCGAAACACGGATTTAACCGTCATAGTATGAGGAACCAAGGGTGAAAAATGTTTTATGGTTAAAACACATAAAATAAAATAAAAAGGTTCGAAAATATTTGAAATAGTAAAAACCGATTGTATATATGAAAATGAATTAAAGGGGAAAGACGAGAACAAACACGGTTGAGTTTTGACCTGGACACCCCATTGAGGCGCGGGCAAGCCGGCGAACCAAGGGGCTTCTGTCTCAGGCCAAAAAATCAGTTTTGGCTCGTTTATCCCATGTTTTGGATCGTATTATGCGTGTTTTACAATGTTATAGTCACGAAACAAATAAAAACGTGATAAAAGGAGGATTTTTATACCCTCATACTTACATGTTTGGTTATGGCGAGTGAGCGACGTAAGTGTAACAACTCGTTTGGTCGGAAAAAACTCGGTTTAAAACCGTTTTGGTAAGTAAAAAGAGTGTTTTAAGATTAGTGACGGTGTAGTGGTCGAAGTGGTCGTTCAAGTGATTTAATGCACGATGACGATACAAAACAATGTGTAAGGCTTGTATTTACGATCGGTAGGTCGTAAATACGCGTCGGATTGTGACTAAAGAAGTCGAGTCGAGAATTTTAAGGGAGAAAAGAGGGGGCGGACACTCGCGTGAGTTCTCAAATTGGGGCGTTTGAGGGGTATTTATAGGAGAATGAGTGGTTGTGTGAGTTTTGAGCGACGTGGCCCTGGGCTGCTCAAAGAGGCGCGAGCCACGTCGCGGGTCTTCGAGGCGTCTTGTCGCTTTCACACAAGAGCAATCATGATTTGTTCTATCCTAGGATTTGTAGTCATATGTTTGGTACTTGACCATTCATAAATCCGGGAAATCTTAGCATAGAAGGTTTGAAATGGTTGTTTTTTGTGGTTGACTAAGTTTGACTCGTTGTTGGAGTCGAGATTTGAATGTTTGACTCGGTTTTTGGTCTGGTGTCGGTTTTGACTCTAGTTAGTGTAATTGCGACCCCGTCGTCGTGCATTAAACACTCCAGGTATTTTTGAAATGTTTTGAAATGTTTTATTTTCGAAATCGTTTTAAGTTTTCCGACGTAAAGTTGTACACAAACTGTCGATCAAACATCGCGATTACAAAACATGTTATAGTACGATAATCATCGGGTGTTTGTTGGAGTCTCAGCAGATACTGGGTATCTACAGAGCCCCCACTTTGACTGAGGCTTGGACAGGGCGAAAGTCAAAGTAGAGCCCCCAGGTCAATCGAAGATTACAACCTGGAGACCCAAGCGACGTTGAGGTGGCTCGAAAGGATTCGGGCCAATGACCTGCCGTCGGGAAAGGCGACGCCAAGGCGACTCGAGGGTACGAGCCAAGGACTTGTCGTCGGGAACAGTTTAAAGTCTTTCGACTATCCGTGCGGGTCATTTAAAGTCCGTTAGACTACGTACAAAAGCTCGTCAGCCATAAGAAGGAGTCATACCTGAGGCATCTTCGGATACGTCCTTGCACGTTTGCGGATAAAGGCTCGCCAGCTGTGGTGCGTACGTGAGGAGGGCTCGCCAGCTACGATACGTTGTAAGGCTCGCCAGCCATGGTTCGTATCTGAGGAGGGCTCGCTAGCCGCGACGCGTAGTAAGGCTCGCCAGCCATGGTGCGTAGTAATGCTCGCCAGCCATGGTGCGTTTTTTTGTAAATTGTTTTGTGGCCGTGTTTGGTTGGATTTGGGCGGGGTTGCCCTTGTTTGGCTTTGCAGGTTGTTGTTTTGTTTTTTGTTTTTTTTTTGGATTTGTCCATTTTACGCCGTCATAATGCCGAAATTTCGGCTGACGTTTTTTTTATTTGCAGGAAAGTGTTCGGGACAGGCTGGGTCCCTTGCTGCGACTCTTGAGGAGTTGTTCGGGACGGGGCCGGTTAGTACTCCGGCTAGTGTACCCGCTGCAGTAGTGGGGGATGTTACCGAGGAGAGGGACATCCTGAGCAGACTGTTGGGGCCACAAGGGCCGTTGAGGAGCGTGGGGTGCCCGTCGTTGGGGCTACTGGCACTAGGAGAGCTCAGACTGGGTCTGAGGCTGGTATCTCCGGGAGGAGGGTTTCCACGAGGCAGCGTCGTCCCCGGGCGACCAAACGGACATTACGGAACGTCACCAGGGTCGTTGAGATGGGTCCTATCCACCACGTTGAGTCCTGTGGCCAGAAGAGACGGAGGGCGGAGACAGTTGAGGATGATGCCGACGTCGCGAGTTGGAGAGCTAGACGGGATACAGCTCCGCGGGGGCTGAACCTGCGGGTGGCGCCTGCTTGGGCCGAGGGTTTTGACGGCAGCCAGTTATTGCTTCGACTGGACAGACACATCTCTTACTGTGACCACGAGGGCTTAGTGAGTCGTGTCCCTCAATTAAACTTTTTTGAAGTGTCGGACCTGAATAGGCATTCTGACGTTGTTTGTTTTTTATTTCAGGAGATTGGCACCATGAGGACTTTCTCGGGCTTCTCTACCTATCTGGACCTTTATGACGTTCTCTGAGCCGGGACGAGGGCGTTGATAGAGAGGTCGGCTTTGGGGCCATTGGTGGCCGCTTGGCGGGATATTCACAGGTCTTCGATTAGGTCGAACTTGTGTCTGATCCGGGCCATGTTGGATCGGTACTGGGATACGACGTCGTCGTTCCATATGGAGTTCGGGGAGGTCGGTGTGACCTTAGAGGACTTCGCCATGGTATCCGGCCTTCCCTGCGGCGAGATTCCTGTTGAGTTTACCGAGACGCCGGAGAGAGTGTCTTCTCCTGCGGTTACTCGTCTGATCGGTACTGCTTTGCCGGAGCCTTCCGACATTACCCCGTACCTGATCGCGAGTTCGTACGTGAAGGACCACTTCAGTGGGAGGGTGGCAGGTGTTACTCTGGCGCCGTTGGAGAGTCCAGAGGCAGAGGTTGAGGCTGACGCGCAGGAGGCGCGGTTGTTGTTGTGGTACTTTTTGGGTGCCACGTACTTTGGTGACAAGAATGAGCGCTTGTCGACCAAAGTGATTCCCCTCCTCACTGACCTTGACACTTTGGGTCAGTTTGACTGGGTTACTGATGGGTGATGTCGTCGGGTCTCCCAATCAAACACATTTATAATTCTCAACAAACAACTAGTTAGTGGTAAGTCGAGGTCGATCCATGGGACGGTGGTTACTCAAATTATTCAATCTAATTATGGTTGTGCTTGGGGTTGTCACAATTATAATGGGTTGATGATTCTAATCTAATAAAAGCAATAAATAAACAAGCAACAAAAGGAAAGATGTAAACAAATGACTAAAAATACTAGGGTGTCATGGGGTCATAGGGGATTCATGGGAGTTTATCATACAAACATGTTCTCAATTATAAGCAAGGAATTATTGTTGTAAAGGAACCGAGTTGCTTTATGTCTTACGGTTCTTAGGAAGAGTTGGGTCCCGGAGCCGAATCGATTAGATTAGACAACACCTACAAGTCGACTTACTTTGCCCCTAATCACTTCTATGCATGGTCTAACAAGACTCGAGTTGGTTTATGTCTTATAAGTCAAGTTGAATAGATAAGAGATGGTTGTAAATGCAAGGATTCATGGGCTTAGCATTTCATCAAACATAACATGTGCATAGGTTGACATCACAACAAGCAAGCAAATTAATTATGTGAATATATTAGATTAAGCATGAATCAATCCTCATGTTGGTTTCCCTAATTACCCATTAATCCTAGCTAAGAGACTACTCACTCTTATCAATTTTAACATGCTAACAAGGTTGTCAATCATATTAACAAGGCAAAACATAATGAACAAGTAAGAAAGATTAACAATAATTAAAATAAGGATTAAGACAATTATACCTATGGAGGTTCCAAAATAGTAATGCAAAGAATAATAGAAGTACTTGATGATTGATGGAAAGTTGTCAATCTCCCAATAAACCCAAATGATCTTCTAATTACCCAATAATAAACTTGAATTACTCAATAATAAACTTGAACAATAATTAAGGAAAGATTAATGTGTAATTTGTGGAAAGATTAAAGAGTAATCTATTCTAATCTACTCCTAATGAAAGCTTAACCTAATCTAAAGAAGGATTGATTTAATCTAATGAAAACTTCATTAAGAGAGCTTTACAAATGGGGTATATATAGTAGTGCATCATTAGGTTAAGCATGGGTAAATTAGTAAATAACAATGCTAATTGTTGAGTAGGGAAATGCTCCTCTCAAAGAAAGATGCGAGTCTCCTTTTTGCTAGTCTTCAAGAAATATGCGCGGATTGCAGATCACGTAACAAGAAAAAGCTTCCTGTCAAACAATACGCTCGTCCCGAGCGAAATATGAGCATCCTGAGCCTCAACCCGAGCGGGTTGAGCTGTATCATGCCTTACTTGAACTCGGATTGTAAAACGGACGTCATTTCCTCATCCGGACTCCTATTGGGGTGATTGAAAAGCCTAGACCGCTTGATTTTTCGACGCCGTTTCATCTAGCATACTTTCACAGCCAAAGGAACAACTATCAGTTTGTTTCCGAGCAATTTCTTCTTGCATTGACTTCCTTCTCGTCATCCTTGCTTTTTAGCCTATGATCCTTCTATATACTCTTTATTCCTACATCCTTGGTCATCATTCTTGCCACCTCTTCATACTAGTTCATCCAATATCGTCAAAAAGCTTATAAATATGCACGGGAGACGGGAATTTCCGCATAATTACCTTCTTTCCAACAAAACATACGAAATGCACTAGGAAAGCAAAATAGAAAGCATTTGACAGAAAAAATGGCTATGGAATGTTATAATAGTATACAAAATAGGCTCAGTTAGGGGACTAAATGTGCGCAATTATGTGTCACATCAAATATCCCCAAACCGAACCTTTACTCGTCCCGAGTAAAGAGGTGACTAGAACTAGACCTTTATTTAAACTATCCTAATAATATAGCCGATGTGAGACAATTAGCAGGTCTCACTCCGCCCCTTCAACTCACAATAAGACAACCATGAGGTAGGATGCCTTCTTGCAAGGCAAGGTGGGTCTTGCCAAAATGGCGACACATCCAATCATTAAAGCACGTAAAATCAAGTAATGGATGCATCTACAAAAGAATAGCCACTTTCCTCATCTAAGTGGCGGAAATTATCTAAAGGGGAAGCAATTCAAGGGTACACATTCCATTATAGATATAGTTTCTTCAAACTATTAAGCCTAGAAGGATACCAATAAATCACCTCAAAGTTGTGTCAAGCTAGGGTACCTTTGTCCTCAATCGTTAAATGCTTTTGTCAAGAGTAGACTCCCTATGATGTTAGAAACACTGGAGGATCGCGGAATTCCCCTTCTTGCCTAGACAAGAAGAAGGGTCGTCCCCTCTCTACCATGCACAAAAATGGATATGATGGATAAAGGGATCAATAGGAATTGAGTTTCATTTGGGAGTTTGCTTTTGTTGTTGTTTTCCCCCCCCAATTTGTTGTGGCATATAACATTTTGAGAACACTTTCTTGCCATTTTTTTGATGGTTGGCATTTCAATACTTGACAATTTCAACTTTTTTTGCATTTCTTTTGAACATTTTCAAAGTCACCCCATTTGTAGTAACGGTGCTTATATTTGAAGCATTAGGAGTCTATTTTTGCTTCTCTTTTCATTTGATGCATTTGCAAACTTTTTGGCTTTTCATTTCATTTCTCAAATTTGACCAATTTTTGTGCCCATTCCTTTTGATGACAAAATGTATGGTAGAACATGGATGAATGATGGTTGCATGGTTTCAAGGGTCACCTTGGAATAAACGGCAGCCAAGGAGTTATCACACCACAAGGTACTCTTGACTAGGCCTCAATCCATGGGTCAAAGGATACTAGCATAACACATCCTAGGGTGTTTTACAAGTATTCTAACAAGCAAAGTCTTAAGAAGAAAAAGCATCTACTAGGGCCTATGTACACTTGTCAAGTTTCCCAAATAGACGGTTTCACAAAATTTTTCTAACATGCAAACTACATGCGATGATGCAATTAACATTTATACATCTTAATGCATATGCTTCTACCAACTAATATGCCAAATAATCTAAATGCAATCCAAAATTCACATTGTTTTTACCGCATCAATCAAAATAAAGCCACATAGTCATTAACATAAAGAGGAAAAAGGGGATTGGAAAGATCATACCATGCGGTCTTCTATATCCTCATGTCTCGGATGTGGCATAGTCGATCAATGTGAAAAAGGATGAACAAACACAATATATACAAACAATATATGCAAGACTAAACTACAAAGGAAATGAACATGTTTTTGGATTTTTCAATTTTTCAAATTTTTTATGGGTTTTGTTTTTATGAATTTTTTTTTTTTTTTGGTGAAATGTGAATTAACATTAATAATCATGATCAAGTACATCACCATACATGACCCTCAGGTCATCAACACTACTAGCCTAGCAAACCAAGTTGGTCTAGCCAACTTTGACACTTGACCTTACTAAGCTCTATCTTTTGTACCCGCACCCTCATTACAAATTTGATATCTTTAATCAATATACAAGGATGAGGCACATACAAGTTCACTCTACTCTTGTTCCTACTATCCCAAATCCTATAAATCAGGCCACTGATAGCCGCCATTACAATATGTTTTTTCAGCATAGATTTGCACCTCCATTGTAGGACCCATTGTACCACATTACCCTGCCAAGTGATCTTCAGCCAAGACTGCAAAAGCTTCATACAAATCTGACTGTAAGAGCAATCAAAGAATAGATGAGAGTGCTTCTCATCCTGCAACCCACACAGGAAACACATTCCAGTAGAAGAAATCCCAAACTTTTGTAATCGATCTTGCGTGAGAAATCTTTGATGAACAAAGATCCAAGAGCTGAAATTAAACTTGGGTAGACTAACTCTATTCCAGATAAAAGGAAGCCACTACTTCTTCTGGTGAGCACCTAGCAGCCAGTGATAGACATGGTGAACAAAATAACTACCTTGCCAAGCGCCAGTCAGGAAACCCGCTTTCAATTTCTCCTTAATTTTGCAAATTTGCCTCCATGTCCAACTAGCATTACTAGAAGGACTATACTGCCACCAGCCACTCTGTTTTATATAAATATTGTGTACCCATTTTACCCACAAACTGTCCTTCTTCTTAGCAATCCACCAAGAATACTTCCCCGGACAGCAATGTTCCTCACATGGCAGTTCAAAATGCCCAAACCACCTTTGTCACAGGGCAAACAGCAATGCTCCCATGCAATAGGTGGAGCATGCTTATACTCATCAGTTCCTGCCCATAAGTAGTTCCTACATACAGCTTCCACCTTCTGAATCACACCCTTTGGCAGTAAGAAAATACGTGCCCAGTAGCTGTGCATTTGTGTCAACACAGTTTTCACTAGGACAAGCCTACCAGTATAGCTAAGATGCTTGGTACCCCAACCTCTTATCTTTGCCACAATTTTATCCACTAGCTTATTGCATTCAGCCACAGTCAGCCGTTTGTGAGAAATAGTAATGCCTAAATATCTGAAAGGGAGTGTCCCTCTCTGAAATCCAGACAACCTACTGATCTGTGCAGCAATCCCAGGAACTACACCATTCATATACAGGTCAGACTTGTCCTGGTTGACCTTCAAACCAGATGCATCAGAAAAAGTTAAGAAGGCCCTCATCAGTAACGTAACAGAACAAACATCCCCTTTGCAAAACAGAAGCAAGTCATCAGCAAAGGCAAGATGACTAAGCTTAAGAGCCCTACACAAAGGATGGAACCTGAATTCATGCCTGGCAGTCACTACATCAAGGATTCTGGTCAAGTATTCTAGGCAAATGGTAAAGAGTAGGGGTGACATAGGATCCCCTTGCGTTTTTATGAAATTAAAATACATATTTTTGTGATTTTTCGAAATTTTTCAATTTTTATGCATTTTTGGAATATAAATTCCCATTCCCCACTTTATTTTGGACATTGTCTTCAATGTACATGTAGGAGTAGGAATGAAAAAGAAATACATGTTTTTGGATTTTTAAAGTTTTATGGAAATTAAAGTGCAAATACAATGATATGATATGAATGAATGCATGCTCTAACTAAATGCAATTCTATATGGCATATATAACAAATGAATGCAATCTACACTATACTAGATGATGCATGCTAAATGCTTAAGTCACCTATGATCAAACCTCCCTAAACCGATTTAAACACTATCTCTAGTGTAGAAAAGAATAGGATTGGTCATTAGTGATTATGCATGAATTCTAGTCTATATGCAACTAACTACATGAATCATGTGAGATATATTACAATGCAACTATACTATATGAACTAACTACTGTAAATGTAATATGAAATATAATATAAGTGCAAGCCTAAACTATATGATATATGTATGTTGCTTCATGGTTTAACCTCCCCAAACCGATTTTAAACACTATTTATAATGTAGGAAGAAAGGGGTTTAATCATGAGGCAAATACATAAATGCAACTATACATGAGAGATAGGGAAAGAAAAGGGTTCTTACAATCATTGTAGGAGATGAATATGGTAGATAGGAAGCATATATAGCCATGACACGAGCCAAATAAGAGAAAAAGATAAATTTTAGCCTGAACCCGCTCGGGTTAGGATTGACACACTCGGGTTGAAAGTGAACCCACTCGGGTTGATATGAACCCGCTCGGGTTGGCAGCTGGGATGCACATTTTCTTCAGAATCCGCGCAGATTCTTGGTCAGAGAACTTTTGCTTATTTTCTTGTCCTTCAACCCGCTCGGATTGGTCTCGGGATGCGCATATTTTGAGAAATTTCGACCCAACACCTTTCTCATGATAACAAAGTTACTCACAAGCCCAAATTCTCCATTTTCTTCATTTCTTTACATTTTCCATCTTCTCATTTTCATTAATTTCCTTCAAAAGCTCAATTAAAATATGAGATCTCCCCCTTTCATCTCTCATGCAATTTATTAAATAATTGCAAAACACTAAATGCACATATATATAAATTAATGGTTATTAAGGAACTCCATCAAACAAAAGATTATCAATAAATAATTTCATGGAAGATTATCACTAGCACTCACGTAGAAGTCGGTCAAATTCTTGGGAGTGAGATATAATAGGCATGGATAACAACACAAGATTATGCAATGAAATAATGCCCAAGTAAAAGACCGAAGAAGCATGTCAAGAACATTATGACAAAAATCATAAGAGAAATGATGGATGGAAGGAACATGAAATGGGTAGTTGGTTGGCAATTCACTCAACTCATCCTCCAAATAGTCAAAGTCACCACATTCAATGCAAGTACTCTCATTATCATCCAAGGTGATTTTAAGGGTGTCTATTTAGGGTTCCCAAATGTCCTCATCATATTCCTCATCCCAACAAGGTCCATTATCAAAGGGGTTGTCGTAACAAGGCTCACCAAGTTCAACACAATTGTCTCCCTCAAATATGCCATTCTCAAAGGGCGAGTTTTCACTCAAGCTCACATCCATATCATTCTCACTTTGCCCATTAACATCAAATTCCATGGAGGTTGATTTCATTGAAACACAAGAAGAGTAGGATGACGGCATCCAAGCATTAGTTTCACAATCAAGAATGTACTCCTCCTCATCATCACTCTCCTCATCTAGCACTCCATCTTCCCAAGGTGGGGTAATTTTGTGGGCATAGTAGGTTGATTCAAGGTTATAGGAAGGTTTCTCATCCTCACAAATCTCATTTTCATCATAGTTTTCCTCAATAAATTTTTGAAATGTGGTTTTTATCGCTTCTATACCTTCCTTGGCACTTTCAAATATGTCATGTATAGTTTCCTTGAGACAATGAATGGTCATGAACTCAACAAATTCCCAAAATTCCTCACAACTCATCTCACATATCCTACCACCACTCAAGTGAAATGCCAAGTTGCGGATCTCAAGGTTCATGCCATTATAAACAACACAACATGCTTCATAATTTGAAAGAGTAAAACCATGATGCCAAGCATGAGTCATATAATCTTCAAATCTTGCAACATATTTATCAAATGATTCATTTTCATATTGCCAAAAAGTGAATGTAGACATGTTGAGCATATGAAATAGAGCAAGTACAAGAAATAAATTCCCAAGGAACCAAAATTCCTCAAGAAGAAGCACAACTAAAACTAGACAAAAGAACAATTCAAATAAACAACACCGTCCCAGGCAACGGCGCCATTTTGATGGGTGATGTCGTCGGGTCTCCCAATCAAACACATTTAAATTCTCAACAAACAACTAGTTAGTGGTAAGTCGAGGTCGATCCATGGGACGTTGGTTACTCAAATTATTCAATCTAATTATGGTTGTGCTTGGGGTTGTCACAATTATAATGGGTTGATGATTCTAATCTAATAAAAGCAATAAACTAGCAACAAAAGGAAAGATGTAAACAAATGACTAAAAATGCTAGGGTGTCATGGGGTCATAGGGGATTCATGGGAGTTGATCATACAAACATGTTCTCAATTATAAGCAAGCAATTATTGATGTAAAGGAACCGAGTTGGTTTATGTCTTACGGTTCTTAGGAAGAGTTGGGTCCCGGAGCCAAATCGATTAGATTGTACAACACCTACAAGTCGACTTACTTTGCCCCTAATCACTTCTATGCATGGTCTAACAAGACTCGAGTTGGTTTATGTCTTACAAGTCAAGTTGAATAGATAAGAGATGGTTGTAAATGCAAGGATTCATAGGCTTAGCATTTCATCAAACATAACATGTGCATAGGTTGACATCACAACAAGCAAGCAAATTAATTATGTGAACATATTAGATTAAGCATGAATCAATCCCCATGCTGGTTTCCCTAATTACCCATTAATCCTAGCTAAGAGACTACTCACTCGTTATCAAGTTTAACATGCTAACAAGGTTGTCAATCATATTAACAAGACAAAACATGATGAACAAGTAAGAAAGATTAACAATAATTAAAACAAGGATTAAGAGAATTATACCTATGGAGGTTCCAAAATAATAATGCAAAGAATAATAGAAGTACTTGATGATTGATGGAAAGTTGTCAATCTCCCAATAAACCCAAATGATCTACTAATTACTCAATAATAAACTTGAATTACTCAATAATAAACTTGAACAATAATTAAGGAAAGATTAATGTGTAATTTGTGGAAAGATTAAAGAGTAATCTATTCTAATCTACTCCTAATGAAAGCTTAACCTAATCTAAAGAAGGATTGATTTAATCTAATGAAAACTTCATTAAGAGAGCTTTACAAATGGGGTATATATAGTAGTACATCATTAGGTTAAGCATGGGTAAATTAGTAAATAACAATGCTAATTGTTGAGTAGGGAAATGCTCCTCTCAAAGAAATATGCGAGTCTCCTTTTTGCTAGTCTTCAAGAAATATGCGCGGATTGCAGATCACGTAGCAAGAAAAAGCTTCATGTCCAACAATACGCTCGTCCCGAGCAAAATATGAGCATCCTGAGCCTCAACCCGAGCGGGTTGAATTTGTCTCGAGCGGGTTGAGCTGTATCATGCCTTACTTGAACTCGGATTGTAAAACGGACGTCATTTCCTCATCCGGACTCCTATTGGAGTGATTCAAAAGCCTAGACCGCTTGATTTTTCAACGCCGTTTCATCTAGCATATTTTCAAAGCCAAAGGAACAACTCTAAGTTTGGTTCCGAGCAATTTCTTCTTGCATTGACTTCCTTCTCGTCATCCTTGCTTTTTAGCCTATGATCCTTCTATATACTCTTTATTCCTACATCCTTGGTCATCATTCTTGCCTCCTCTTCATACTATTTCATCCAATATCATCAAAAAGCTTATAAATATGCACGGGAGACGGGAATTTCCGCCTAATTACCTTCTTTCCTACAAAACATACGAAATGCACTAGGAAAGCAAAATAGAAAGCATTTGACGGATAAAATGGCTATGGAATGTTATAATAGTATGCAAAATTGTCTTAGTTAGGGGATTAAATGTGCGTAATTATGTGTCACCTCAGTTACGCTGGCCCTGGCGAGTTTCACCCGGTACTTGCACGCGGCGGTGCGTCTAGAGTTAGTGAGGGACGGTAGTGCCCCTGCTTTGGTTGGTCCCGGCCTCATCTTTGAGGTACGAGTATTTTTTGTAGTTATTTTTTGAGTTTGATTTTGATTTTAATTTTGGCAATTTTTGAGAAATTGGCTGATTTGTGTTTGCTGTGTTTGATTACAGGCTTGGTTGTATGCTTACTTCACCCCTCTGCGTCCGGGGACTACAGGCAGTGTTCCCTCGACCTACCCTGCTGTGAGGGGCTGGACGGTGGCTCGGAAGAAGTCGATTAAGTCGACTTACGGGGACTGCAGGCGCCGCGTGAACAAGCTTCGGATTGCTAACGTAAGTTCTCGTTCTTTTCTCCCCCTTCTTTATAGAAATAGATAGAGATAAGATGACTAGGTAGCTTATGAAGCCCCCAGTCGGCTGAGTAGCTTTGTCTTGAATGCAGTTTGTTGGGCGGCCTTGGGAGCACTAAACGGGCGTACCGGCTGCCATCAGGGAGCGTTTGCAGCCTCACAGCTCCCTGCGCTTGCACCTGGAGACGGCGATTGAGCCGGTTTGGTACCTGGGCGAGCGTTTGGCTCGTCAGTGCTTCACTGAGACCTTCGACGTACCGGTCGACCCGCCTAGGGTGTTATTCCAAGAGTCGACCCCTGATGAGGTTGAGGAGCACCTTCACGGTCAGGGAGGTGAGGAGCTATTATTACGGGACGTCGACTACGACACCTTCCGGTTGTCGAAGCTTGCCTGGTACCCGATCGAGGTATGTTTTCCTTTGTTCTTTTGTTTTCATTGCCCCTTTTGATAAGAGGGTTTGTCATCTTTGATACGGATCCAAATGGTAGGGAGTCGACTTGTTGATGAGGACTCAGCCCCCAGCTTTCCCGGCGGAGACTACCTTTCAGGGGCCGGGCGGTGAGGAGCTTCAGTTGCGCTTACCGGAGCCTGCGGTTGCCGAGGTGACCGACGCCGGCATGGAGTGGAGGTTGATCGTCCTGAGGGTGAGTTCCTGACTTGAACATTTTTCCTCATTTTGGGCTTTGCCTTGCATTGTATTGAAGGACATTTTTTATTTGTAGGTGACGACCGTTAGTCATCAGGATTTATGGCGGATGGCTAACGACTGGAGGGCGCTTGCTGGTGACCTGACTACGAGGGAGGCTCGGCTTTCTCAGGTACTTTTTGTGTGTTGCTTTTGTCTATTTTGTGTTGCATTTCATGTTTTTAGATCTTGATGATCTGTATTGCATTTTGTAGGGAAATGCGGATCCAGCGGAGCTTGCTCGGGTCTGCGCTGAGTTGGATGCAGCTAAGTCGATGATCGAGGCCCAGGGCTTAGGGATCACTTGTCGGGACCAGGAGTTGAGGCGTCGTGAGGACGAGTTACGAAGCCGAGATGCGGAGATTGCCTCTCTGAGGGCTCAGCTGGCTGCAGCGGAAGAGCTTCACGTCGAGATGGAGCGTGAGACCCTGGAGAGTTCCCCGGAGAGGGAGTCTGAGCAGGTGGTAGTATCTGCGTTGGCGGCGACTCCTCGTGAGACCAGGGCTGGTCCGACGGGAGGCGTTGAGTAGTTGTAGTAGCTTGTCCGTGTCTTGGACTCTTGTCTGTACATATTTACATTTTGCGTGAGGCAGTTTGTATATATTTGTTTTTGGATTATGGTTCATTTGTGATTTTTGGCTTTTTTGTGTTGTGTTTCGGAGGAGCGCTGTCGGCTGTCAATTCTCCTTCTATTTCATACTAGTCCCTGCATCGTTGGTGTAGAAAACATGCAACAGATAGCAAATATACATAAACGTAAACACGTAAAAGCATTTGATTTATCCAAAAAATTTGGAATTTAAAATGATATTTGAAAATTCCGCGACAAATCGTCACGTTTAGATATCAAAAGGAATTGATTTGAAAATTGAGCAATTAACTCGTGTCGTGAATTAAATTGTGTTGAAATTGTTGAAATTGATTTGTGACTTGAAAAATTAAAACTCAAACCGTCACGGATGAATTTTAGAAAAGATTTTTACAAGTGTATTTGATTTTGAGGTCAAGACTCAAATTTGTGAGTGCTTGAAATTTGAGGAAAATCGATGTCGTGTTATCAATTTTAAATTTTTATTTTGATGGAAAATTGTGAAAAAGCGAAAAAAAAAATTGTAATTTCGACTGACATGGAAACGATTCGTTGCGGATCGGGGCGACTAGACCTTCCCCCTTAAAATAAAAAGAAAGAAAAAATCCGTTTGTTTAAAGCTGCGTCATGGAAACCATGTCGGATTTCGTAAAACACGAAAGCAAGGAAATGTGAGTGTGAGGAAACACAAAATGTCATGGATCATCCCGAACAGGCGCGAGCGTCCTGGTGGGAGGTTTGAGGTGTCAGGAGAAAACACAAGTTGAAAGAGACAAGTCAACAGCGGGGATCCTGGGGAAGGCCCAAAGAGGCGCGAGCTGCCTGGCGATGGAAGCCAGCTCTCCCCTTTTTCTAAAAAATGCGCTGATCATTTTTGTATAAATAGTGATGTTTGTGCTTCATTGTTTCATCATCCGAAACACAAAAAAAACATCTCTACAAAACTTCTTCTTCTTCTTCTTCTTTCATAAAAATATTTCATGGATGCTTTTGAGAATGCATTGCGACAATGGTGCCCGGATTTGTCGCCTCCCGAAAAGTATCAACTCATTTGCATGGGGGTTGGTCAATTGTTGGTGCTCCGTCAAGTCAAGGTGTAACCTTCATTTCTTGAAGTATGTTCTCGGTTTTGGGATTCGAAACACCATGTTTTCGTTTTCCCAAAAGGTGAAATTTGTCCTCTTGCCGAAAAAGTTGGAGCCATTGGTGGGTGGCCGGGTTGTGTTCCGGCGCTTCCTCCGACTCGGTTGTGCTACAAGGAGAAATTCCGTTCCATATTGGGTTTGTCGACAAGTCAAGTCAACTTCCTCCTTGCTCCTCATGGTGTGGATATGTTGGCTCTTATCAACATCTTTTCAAACCGATTAGATGTCAATGTTTCGGAGGTGGCTAGGAGAAGGGCTCTTGCCTTTTGCCTTGTCCATGTATACCTCTTTGTTGATGCTTTGAAGAAGGAGGGGCCTAAATGCTATGGTAGCATGACCCTTGTTCATGTGGTCGAGCAAATGAAGCATGGTAGAGATCCGTCATGGTTAGTGCTTGGAGAGATCATCCAAGCTTTGGACAAGGAAGGCTCTTGTGAAGAAGCTCCCTCATTTGGGTCCCTAAGGATCCTTCAAGTGTGGCTATTGGAGAGGCTAAGGTATGTAGAGCCTCCGATCCTTCTTCTTACTCCTTCCGTCACCTTACCATGAAGAAGAAGTTGTACCCGGATAGTTTTGCTTCTACCGAGGCTTACTGGGCCGCAAGCTTGGCGGAGGAGGGTGGTCCTCACATCCGTTGGGTGGTGCCATGGTGGCATTTGAGGTCCTTTACGGGGTTGCCCACTTCGGGTGCTAGTCCTCGTTCTTTGATGGTGGTGGGTTTGAAGGTTACTTCCTTCATTTATCCCGAAAGGCTCATGAGCCAAATGAGGCATCAACAAAAGGTGCCCGCTTAAGATACCCTTGTCCAAGAGAATGTTTTCCGGAACTCCGAGCTTGTGGAGTTCTTCGAAAGATGGTGGGCCACTCGGCCGCTTTGGGAGGTACCAAACCCCGTTGCTACGACATCGGTGACTCCCACTTATGTCAAGTCGTCACGTGCTCCGTCCTTGGAAGAGAGGTCCAAATTCCGTAAGGACGAGGTTGTCGACTTGAAGTATCGAGAGGTTGGCAAGGCCAACCGTGCCTTCTTTGAGGAGTATGTTGATGGAGCTACCCCCGATGTGATAAGACCACCGAAGAGGAGGAGTTCCGGCCCCAAGAATACGGTGGGCCGTGCATTGGCTCTTTTTGGGTCGAACATGGGGTCTTGTGCTAGACCGGAGGCCGTCGCCGTTTTAGATCCGTTGAGGATCCGTTCCGAGGAGGAAGTCCATGCTAGGCGGGCCAACAAGAGGAACAAGGGGAAGATGTACCTCGAGGGAAAAGGCAAAGGTAGAATGGAAGAGTGAAGACCTCCATTACCCATTTTATTATTATGTTGTATTAGTGTTGTGAGTCTTTATTATGTTGTACTAGCTAGTTATTGTGTGTATTTGTGCTAGTTTTATTATGTGAGGTGTTTTAGTCGACACCTTAGCTTTGACAAGTTGTAGACTCGCCGAGCTTTATTTGTTGTTGAAATCGTAATCCCTCCCATTATTAATTAAATAAGAGGATTGCTCGTGTCGAAAATTGTAAACGCTTGTTTCTTCTATCCATTTTGTAAAGGCAATTCGGCATGAATCGTCCTAAACATTTGCACTTGGGAAATGTAATTTTTTTGGGAAGGGAGAAAGGCTTATTTTTGTATTTTGTGGGAAAGGGGAATGTTTTTCCCTTTTCTCTTTTTTTTATGAGGATGTTTTTTGTATGTAGGGATGTTTTTTTTATTATGGGGATGGTTGTATCGTTCTTGTGAATGAAAGGACTTCCTACATATTCGCCCGAAGAGGTGAAATCAAATCATGATCGTAGTTCAAAATGTTTTGTAGATTTGATTGGGTTTTGTGGTTGTATCCCTCATGCATAAGAGGGATTGCCTACGTATCCACCTGAAGAGGTGAAATCAAACCATGCTCGTAGTTCTGGGGGTTTTTTTGTTTTAATGCAAATGGATGTTGCCTTTGGCGGATCAAAGGACCTTTGAAACGGGCAAGGTGCCGCAACTTAGACTCGATAAAACATGCAATATCAAATCAGAACGCGTTTGAGGAACTTGACTTGAAAAGGGTTAAGGTGGACGCTAGTTGTAAAACTAGGCTTGGATCGTTGGTTGCTATGGTTCAAGGGTAGTATCTCTTGAGTTGGTCTAGGTTGGTCGGGTTTGTAAAATCCTCCCCATCTAGATCACTCAGTCTCACTGCGCCCCCTGAAAGTATTTTCTTGACCAGGTATGGCCCGGCCCAGTTGGGTTTGAATTTCCCTCTCGGATCGACGGGTGACGGTGCTCGAACTGACTTGAGGACCAAGTCGCCTTCCTTGATGTTCCTGGGGTGGACCTTCTTGTTGAACGCCCGCTGTATACGTCGTTGGTATAGCTGGACGTTGTGCAAGGCGTTGAGTCGTCATTCATCTAGAAGAGTGAGTTGTTCGTACCTTTGATGGGTCCATTCCGCGTTAGGGGCTTGACTCTCCAGTAGGATGCATAGAGAAGGGACCTCTAACTCTACCGGTTGAACCACCTCCATACTGTATGCTAGGTAGAAGGGTGTGGCGCCTGTCGGTGTTCGAATGGAGGTTAGGTATCCCCAGAGTGCGAATGGGAGTTTGCTCGGCCAATCGCGGTAGTTGTCTTGCATCTTCTTGATAATGGTGATAAGAGTCTTGTTCGCTGCCTCGACCGCTCTGTTGGTTTGGGTACAGTAGGGGGATGATCGATGTCATTTGATTTTGTATTTGTCTAGCAAGGCCTGAGTTTCCGCCCGGAAGTGAGAGTCTTGATCGCTGATGATCTCATGGGGTACCCCACATCTGTAGATGATGTTGTTTTGGATAAACTTGGCCACTTGTTTGGCGGTCAAGACTGCATGTGACTATGCTTCTACCCATTGGTGAAGTAGTCGATGGCGACGAGGACGAAGCAATGCCCCTTGGTGCCTACCGGGTTGACTTTCCCGATGATGTCAATGCCCCAGGTTGAGAAAGGCCAGGGCGATGTCATGGTGTATAAAAGGGATGGTGGTATGTGCTGTATGTTAGCTAAGTTTTGGCAATTGTGGCAATGTTTGACGTAGTTACGCAATCAGCTTCCATGGTGGTCCAGTAGTAACCTAGCCGCATGATTTTCCGGGTAAGCATCATTGCGCTCATGTGAGGGCAACATTCTCCGTCGTGGACCTCTCCCATGACGTTTTTGGATTTGTGATGGTCAACGCAAAGGAGGAGAATTCCTTGGGGTGTTCTTTTGTATAGTTGATTTTGGTTTATCATGAATTGTGATGCAAGTAAACGGATGGCTCTTTGTTCTCTTTGATCAGAGTTGGGAGGGAATTCATTTTTGGTTTTGTAGTTGAGGATGGCTTGGTACCAAGGTTCATCATGGCTTTCCTCGTCGTCGTTGATGGCACAAATGTGGGCTGGCTCGCTCCTTCTCTTGACACATAGGGGCATTGATGCCATGTCGTCAGGTATGTTGACGAGCGCGGCAAGTTTTGCCAGGGCGTCAGCAAATTGATTTTCCTCTCGCGGCAAGTGGAAGTAGTCGATTTGGTCGAAGAATTCGGCCTCTTGATTGATCTTTGCTCGATAGGGAGCTAAGCTGTCAGATCGGATTTTCCATGATCCGGACACCTGATTGATGATGAGCGAGGAATCGCCGTGGACCCTCAGCCTCTTGATGCCCAGTGTGATGGCTGCTTGTAGGCCGATGAGACACGCTTCATATTCAGCGTCATTGTTGGTGACGGCGAAGTCTAGTTTGACCAAGATCGGAACATGTTTTCCCTCCGGTGATATTAGAAGGATTCCTACCCTGAAGCCTCTCAGATTAGATGCACCGTCGAAGTATAGGTCCGATGCGCCGGAATCAGCACAAAGGTTGTCTTCGTCAGGAAGTGACCATGTGTCAGTCGTTGGATCCTCGTTGACGGGATTCTCTGCTAGGAAATCGACAACTGCTCTTCCCTTGATAACCTTGAGGGGTACAAACTTGAGATCAAATTCGGACAGCATGAGGGTCCACCTAGACAGCCTTCCATTTAGTACGGGTTTTTCGAAGATGTATTTGACCGGGTCCATCTTGGAGTAGATGTGGACTGTGTAGCTGAGCATGTAATGCCGCAGCTTCTTTATTGACCATACTAGGGCAAGGTATGTCATTTCCAATTAGGTGTACCTTGTCTCGTACTCAATGAACTTTTTGCTGATGTAGTAGATGGCTCGTTCTTCGTTGCCGACCATTTGTGCTATCATTTCTCCCATGGCTGTGTCGGTAACAGTCAGGTACAGGGATAAAGGGATCCCTGGTTGAGGTGGCATGAGGACAGGAGGTTTGGATAGGATTTAATTTATCCTGTCAAAGTCCTTTTGACAGTCATCGTCCCAATCGGTGTGATCGGAGGTGCGAAGTTTCTTGAATATTGGTTCACAAATCATGGTGAGCTTGGCAACGAAGCGGCTGATGTACTGGACCTGACGAGAAATCCTTGAATCTCCTTCTCGTTCCTAGGCCGAGGCATTTGCTGAAGGGCTTTGATTTTGGTTGGATCAATCTCAATGCCTCTTTTGCTGACGACATGTCCCAAGAGTTTTCCGGAGGTGACCCCGAATGCACACTTCTGAGGATTTGTCTCATGATATATTTCCGCAGACGAGCGAAGAATTTTCGGAGAGCGTTGATGTGGCCGTCCCGCTCTCTTGATATGACGATCATGTCATCGACATATACCTCCACCTCCTTGTGCATCATATCATGTAGGAGAGTGGTAGCGGTTCTTTGATAGGTAGCCCCGACGTTGATGAGACCGAAGGGCATGACCGTATAGCAATATGTACCCCACTGTGTAGTGAATGCAGTCTTGTGTATGTCTTCCTCAGCCATTTTAATCTGGTTGTACCCAGCATACCCGTCCATGAATGATAGGAGAGCATGTTCGGCAGTATTGTCCACCAGAATGTCAACATGTGGCAAAGGGAAGTCGTCCTTTGGACTCGCCTTGTTCAGATCCCTGAAGTCGACGCAAACCCGAATTCTCCCGTCTTTCTTTGGTACGGGCACAATGTTGGCCACCCAATCAGAGTATTCAGACACTTTGATGAAACCAGCCTTGAACTGTTTATCGACTTCTTCCCTGATTTTCAGGGCCCATTCGGGACGCATCCGGCGTAGCTTCTGCTTCACGGGTTTAGCTCCGGGCTTAATGGGTATCCGGTGCTCTGTAATTTCCCTGTCAATCCCGGGCATATCTCTGTAGGACCAGGCGAACACGTACTTGTATTCGTGGAGGAGGTCAATGAACTGTTGTCTTTCCGAGGGGTCAAGGGTTGTCCCTATCCTAAGTTCTTGAGGTGTGTCGTCGGTTCCTACGTTAATAGGTTCGGTCTCCTTAATGATGGGGGTTCTAGTTTCCCATTTGTCAAGTTCTTTGGCTAGGTGAGGTGGGTAGTCACTCAAGTCAAATTCCTCATAGTCATTCAGAATTACATTGCAGTTAAATTGAGACGAGTCATAAACAAACTTAGCGTTCATTAAGTTGACACGAGCGAAAAGCTCGGAGAGGACAGACATCTCGTGGTCAGTCAGAGGCGACACAACAGAGGAAGTGGCCCCTGGAACAGGCTCCAGGTTGTCACCTTTCGTGGGAGTGGGGATGACCCTAGTAGCCTCAGCCTCTGAATCAGCCACGACCTTGTGATAAAATAGTGGGGAGGGGACCTTGACTGGGACATCAGGAGTGTTAGGAGCTATGACAGACTCTGACTCCGACTTAGACTCAGATTCTTCTTTACTTCCCTACTTGAACATAGGGCCTTCTCCAGTTGTGATCTTGAGAATACAGCTTTGGCGATCGGTCCACTTGACGGTCTTCCTCCAGCCCTGTGTAGCTTTCTCCGAGTCAGTGTCGGAGATCATGGCTGTTGGGTCGAATTGATTGTCCTTCAGGGCGATGTTAATGATGTCCTCATAGTCGAGGTTCTTGATGTTATCTTCTCCAAAGAGGAGAGTGACAGCTTGTCCGTCGAGGCATGACGACGGCTTAGACTCGGTTGAAGCAGCTTCAGTGTTGTCGCGGATGAAGTAGCAGTCCTGGAAGACTTCCACACCCGGGTATCTGGCCTTGGCCACAGGGTCATATATCGGCTCTGGAAAGCCATAGTAGAGCTATGATTCTCTCTCGGGGAAAAAGTATCCGTTGAGGGTCAGATGATAGGGACAGAGGATAACTCTGTGCTTCTTGCATTTCCGAACTAGGAGGTTCATCTCCTGGATATCTTTATCGGTAGGTTCATAGCCCAGTCCGAAGGGGATGTTGGGGACCTTAGCTTGTTTCAAGGGAGGTAAGGTGCTCTTCAGTGGATTGAGGGGCAGACCCAGGTAGTAACCCTGGCGCATCATGATACGGTTGTCCGTGAGGTTGGCAAACGGGTCACAATCAAAGGGTGTTGATTCATCAGTTATGGCATTCACGGCTTGGAATCCCCATATTTCATTGTCATCCTCCTCGATGGCTTGGGAGGCTATTCCCTTTCTCATGACGGCTTTGATCGGGGAAGCAGGAATCGTGATTGTTTTCCCGTCGAAGGGGACCCTGATTTTCTGGTGGAGAGTTGAGGTAACTGCTTTGACGGCGTGAATCCAGGGACGTCCCAGGAGCATATTGAAAGAGGCGTCGATGTCGACCACCTGAAAACTGGTTTGTCTTTCCAGTGGTCCGGTTGCGACGGCCAGAGTGATAAGCCCCGTGACCTTGCGACGAATACCGTCGTAGGTGCGTACTCCTTGATTTGTCGGGACCAAATCAGCTTTATTAATACCTAGCTTGTGAGCAGTCTTGAGGGGAATGACATTCACCGCGGACCCGTCATCTACAAGGACCATGGGCACATTCTTCCTGAGACATTGCACGGTAATGTACAGGGCAAGGTTATGGTTCGCTCAGAAGGGAGGGATATCTTCGTCGGAGAAGACGACTGGATTGTTCAAATCAGGGGCATCCCTCGTCATGTGCGCCACTATTTCTTCAGGGGAAGAGGTGGAGGGCACGGTTAATTTTCCCAAGCCTTGCAACAAAGCTTGTCGATGCTCAAAAGATGTCGCGATCAGTTGCTAAATTGAGATTTCGGCTTTTGCCTTCTGAAGCTGTTTGAGGATTGAATTCTCAGGAGCTCTTGGTTGAGTGTCTACGTCCGGGGCGACTTGGTCGTTTGTTATTGGAACGATCGTTGGATTTTTCGGGTTCTGATAGGGGCGTCCGGACCGGGTAAGGTGACCGATCTCTTTCGCCCGTTTCTCTTTCTCTGGGACAAGATATACATCTTCAACATCATCTCTCCAGATGCCATTGATTTCAGGATCTCGAAGGCACCTTGGAGGGGTATTCCTCAGCGGGCAGTTTTTGTGAGGGATATTTTTGTGAGGGTAATTTTTGTGGGGGTGATTATTGTGAGGGTGGTTATTAGAGGTGCATGCAAGAATGGTCGCGGGAGCAATCCATTCTGGTTTGGGTAGTTTTGGGCGCTCGGGGGACTCTCCCTCGGGCGTGGTGGCGGAGGATTGAAGATAAGTCGACGGTAGGCATCGTCAAGTCGGGTAATCCTCTCGGAGAGGCTGGCTATGGCTTCCTCCACCTGTTGGAACATGGTGAGCGTAGTTGCGGCACTAAACACAAATACCCCGTCCGAGGGATCTTTCTCCAAGGTGTTCACCTCGTCCTCAATTGGCAGGATGAGGTGAGAGCAGTCCAGAGTTGGTTCATCGTTGGAGATGGCGTGGATTCCCAGAGGATCTGTTTTGTTGTTTGGCTTAGTCGACGGGGGTAAAGGAAAATCCCCTTTCTCAATCATGTCTTGGATCATGTTTTTGAGTTTGAAGCAGGTTTCTGTATCATGCCCTTTCCCTTGATGGTACTGCCAGTAGGCATTGGGGTTCCAGAAGCGGGATTTCTTAGCATCGACCGGATCCGGCGTGGGTCTGATTGGTTATAACTTTCCCTCGTCCATGAGCCTCTTCAGAGCATTTGCATAAGTTGACCCTATATTAGTGAACACTCTTTGGGGGCGCTCAGCTCTCTTAGTAGATGGTTCAACGAGGTTGACCTCATCGATCTTGTTCGTTTGGCCGTAAGGGCGAGATCCGGTTGAGGTGCCTGGTAGCCTCTGCCAGTGGTCTTGGCCAAGACGCCTTTCCGGAGGTCATCTTCAATGCGTGTCCCCAGAATTTGCAGATCCTGGAAGGTCTTGATATTTTGATACCTCAGTAAGTTGGCATACACTGGGCGGAGATTGTTGACGAACTTTTCCACCAAAGTTGATTCACTCGGATTGCTGACCAGCTGAGTACTTACCCTCCTCCAACGGGTTAAGAACTCGGTGAATTCCTCCTTGTCGTTCTGGGTTAGGACCTCAAGGGTACGGGTATTGGCTTGGATTTCAACATTGTCGGCATATTGTTTGGCGAATTCAACTGCGACCTCATCCCAGGTAGTAAGGTTCTTCGGATCAAGGGAGTAGTACCACTGACGAGGGATCGGTTCCAAGGAGGACGGAAAGATCTGGGTGAAAATTTCCTGTTTGACCCCTTTAATGGCCATGTAGTCTTTGAAGGCACGGATATGATTGAGCGGGTCCACCACTCCTTTGAACTTAGGTACATCAGTTAGGGTAAAATTGTCAGGTAATTGATCCCCAACAGGTTCGAATCTTCGGTTGTTCTCAAGATGGTTATTGTTACCCCGAGCTAGGAGCTGTTCTTCCAAGAGCTTTAACCTCTTCTCAGTTTCAGTCAGAGGTGGAGTATTATGTTCTCCAGCTTCCTTGTTTTTCAAGGCGTCGATGCGGGTCTCGACGCGATCCAGGGTGACCTTAAAAGCGGTGAGCAGGCTGGCTAGCTGATCAGTCGTGACATCTCTGTTGTTATCATTGTTGTTGTGGTTGACAGACGAAGTTAAAGACATGGCCATGGCTCTGAGGCAAAAAAAACGGCTCACATTACAACTCAATTCGACACGGTTCCAAGACTGAACGCAGACAACACAAGGACGAGACAAAGATCAGACTCAACAAGACGAGGGTGACCGTGTGTGGTTCCTCGGTGCTGACTCGATTTATGACGTGATTGTGTTGACCGAACTTTTGACACGAGTCCAACATAACGGCGTGACGCCATTGGACGGGTCTTGTGGTGAGACGACTCATAAGTAAAGACCCATAAGTACGTTTGCTTCGAGTCGATAGACACGAGGCGGAATTGGAATGGTGGACTGAAGTTTTCGAAAATAGAAATTTTCAAAAAAGATTCATTTGTCGCTTTATGGACGGCTTCCGAAGATAGAGATCTCCGCAAGTCGATCAGTTGAAAGGGTTGTCTTAAGTTTATTTGCAAAAGACGGTTTGAGTTTGAGTCGGCTCGGAAAACAGTGTATTGTCTCCCAAGACGGTTTTTGAAATTCAAAATTGTATGTTTTGAAAATCGGGTTTGAAATGTTTGAAGAGGTCTCGGGGACGGTGTATGGTCCCCGGGATCTCGAAAGCGTATCGAGAAAAAGGTGTGTGCTTTTCTCGGGTTTTGAAACAGCCATTGTCGACGCGAAATGGGTTAAAATCCGTGTCTAGACGCGGCGATTATAACGGCGTAAAAAGGTGTTTTGAAATGGTTGTAAAACCCGAGTTTGAAAATCGTCATTACGACGGCCTAGAAAGGTGTGTTGAAATGGTTATAAAAACTGGGTTTGAAAATCATCATTACGACGGCCTAGAAAGGCGTGTTGAAATGGTTATAAAAACCCGAGCTTGAAATTCGTCATTACGACAGCCTAGAAAGGTGTGCAACGGTCGGCGAAAGACCGAGGTTTGAAACGGCCATTATAACAGCGCAAAAAGGTGATTTTGAAAATTTTGAAAATGACACGGAAGGACTTATGATCAAGTAGCACATAAGCACTCACAGTTTCATTATATTATGCATTATGCTGACACGGGTTTTGGCTTAAGAGAGTGGGTTACACACCAAGCAATCAAACCCCGATTTGCGAGAGGGATACCAATCCAAACAAAATGTGTAAGGAGGGTGCCCTAGCCTCGTGCTCGAAAGTGATGAAAGCTCTTTGAAGAAATAGAAATGTGTAACGTCAATGGTATGCTTGACTCAATCGGGATTCAAAACGCGGGGATGAGAAAACTCACGCCGACGAGACGAGCCAATTGGTCGAAAAGGGTTAGGTTGTGGGCCCGGACAAGGAACCCGACCGTGACCGTAATATCAATTAATGCATTCCAACCAAGACCTCGTTCGAGTCTCACCATCTAGGGATCACAAAGACTTAAGTGTCCTAGTTTTCCCCAGCAGAGTCGCCAATCTGTGGACGCGGCCCACCTGCGAGCCCACTTCGATCTGTGGACACGCAGCGGTCTTTTGAAAGCCGCGCTCAGCGGCGTAAAAATGTTTTCGACCGGATCGTTTTAGATCGGTCAGTTTCGTCTCGGTAAGGGTCTCGAAACGATTAGAGATGTTCGGAGTCGCCACCAAGCATTTGTGGGATGCTTGGAACCCGTTTGAAATCCACTTTATACCTCGGTCAAATCGAAGCACAAAGCAGCGTTTGACATAGGTACTAAAGATAAGGAAATCGTCCCTCTTTAGCATCCTATCTCTAGAATGACTCTTGTACGCCCTGGATAAGGTCGTCCAATATCCAAAGTTTCTGAGTAAGAGGCGAAGGTACGTATTGGGAAGCCCTTTAATCAAACACCCAATCTCGCCCGCGGTAGCGGCCTCTACTGATCGATCTTGGTCGGTTGAATGCAAAAGTTGATAAAACGGTTTAAATGCATGAATGCGCATCCAATAATTTAAACCTAACATGTGAGAGCTTTCTAAGTCGGTTGATTTAATCCAAGTATCAAGTATAAGATGTCGAGTTGGATTAATGATTGATTTGCATGCAAAACGGAAATTAAACATCCATTTACCAAATTAGGTTTATTGCGCATAACGTGATCCATTTGTCCTAGTAAGGCATTTTGCAAATGTGATTTTGAATAAGCAAATAGTCATCTGATCCGTCCTATATCCAGGCTAACCGGAGTCGGAATCGTCCTAGACGAGTGCTGGAAAGGGAACAGGCCCTGTACCAGACGACTACATGAGGCGCGAACCAGCCGGCGGTACAAGGGGCCTCCCCTGGTTTTGAAAATGAGAGTTGAATGGCCTGTTTTAGGCACGGGTCAACCTACGGTTATATGCCGTATTCTGGCCATTTAGAAAACGTTATAAAACGTGTTGAAAAATGGGTATTTGAACCCGATTTGATTTGAAAGGGTCGTTTAGACAGCATTTGTTGATTTGAAGAACTAGACCCGAATAATCATCATTATTTTGACAATATTCGGTGTCGGGTTTGACTTGACATGGATAGTTTTGAGAATAATTATGAATAAATTGTTTTAAGTTCATTTGAATGTAATTAGTTGATACTCATCATCGTACCCGGGTTAAAATCCGGCATGGTATGTAGAACCAAGGATGACTTTGTGTTGGTGACTAATATGTTTATTTTGAAAATGTAAAGAAATGATGAAAGGCTTTAAAATACCTCCCAAAATGTAAAGAAATGAAATAAAAGTGTTTAAATACCTTTTAAATGTCATTAACAAAATATTATCACCGAAACACGGATTTAACCGTCAAGGTATGAGGAACCAAGGGTGAAAAATGTTTTATGGTTAAAACACATAAAATAAAATAAAAAGGTTCGAAAATATTTGAAATAGTAAAAACCGATTGTATATGAAAATGAATTAAAGGGGAAAGACGAGAACAAACACGGTTGAGTTCTAACTTGAACACCCCATTGAGGCGCCGGCAAGCCGGCGAACCAAGGGGCTTCTGTCTCAGGCCAAAAAATCAGTTTTGGCTCGTTTATCCCATGTTTTGGATCGTATTATGCATGTTTTAGCATGTTATAGTCATGAAACAAATAAAAACATGATAAAAGGAGGACTTTTACATCCTCATACTTACATGTTTGGTTATGGTGAGTGACCGACGTAAGTGTAACAACTCGTTTGGTCGGAAAAAACTCGGTTTAAAACCGTTTTGGTAAGTAAAAAGAGTGTTTTAAGATTAGTGACGGTGTAGTGGTCGAAGTGGTCGGTCAAGTGATTTAATGCACGATGACGGTACCAAACAATGTGTAAGGCTTGTATTTACGATCGGTAGGTCGTAAATACGCGTCGGATTGTGACTGAAGAAGTCGAGTCGAGAATTTTAAGGGAGAAAAGAGGGGGCGGACACTCGCGTGAGTTCTCAAATGGGGGCATTTGAGGGGTATTTATAGGAGAATGAGTGGTTGTGTGAGTTTTGAGCGACGTGGCCACCTGGGCTCCTCAAAGAGGCGCGAGCCACGTCGCGGGTCTTCGAGGTGTCTTGTCGCTTTCACACAAGAGCAATCATGATTTGTTCTATCCTAGGATTTGTAGTCATATGTTTGGTACTTGACCATTCATAAATCCGTGAAATATTAGCATAGAAGGTTTGAAATGGTTGTTTTTTGTGGTTGACTCGGTTTGACTCGTTGTTGGAGTCGGGATTTGAATTTTTGAGTCGGTTTTTGGTCTGGTGTCGGTTTTGACTCTGGTTAGTGTTATTGCGACCCCGTCGTCGTGCATTAAACACTCTAGGTATTTTTGAAATGTTTTATTTTCGAAATCGTTTTAAGTTTTCCGACGTAAAGTTGTACACAAACTGTCGATCAAACGCCGCGATTCCAAAACATGTTATAGTCCGATAATCATTGGGTGTTTGTTGGAGTCTCAGCAGATACTGGGTATCTACAACAGGTGATTTTAGTCGATCGACTGGAGCTGATAGTCGATCGACTGGTTTTGATGGTCGATCGACTAACCTTGGTAACCAGTGTGTTTCTAAGAAGATAACGATCCCGATTTTGCTGTGGGTGATGAATAGTGGCAGCTGGCCACGACCTCCCTTGTTGTTGGCTGGTTTGGGGAGGTCATTAAATTGTAAGTTCCCATTGCTTCTACTTTCCTTTGCTTGTTTTCATTTCGTCCGCGTACCCCCCTTTCCCGTTATATTTTGTGACACGGCTATCGCAACCCTATCAAAGATAAAACCTAACGGTCTCAACTAAAATGTAGCAGAGGCAGTCGAGTATCGAATCCACAGGGAGGTAATGTAATTATAGCTGTCTAATTCTAATCCTATGGTAACAATTGGGGATTGGTTGAATTTGATTCTAAACTACGAAGTTGAAAGGAAGAGAAATAAAGTAAAGAGCAGTAAAGGCAATAAAATACGATTTAAACTATCAAGAAGAGAGGGACATGTCGGGATTTCGGTTCACTACGGTAGTCCAATAACTCAGCTGTAAATGATTCAGACGAACTAATGTGAGACAGATGTTAAAAGGTCCTTTCGGTCCACTTTCTATCCTAAAATACCAATAACTTAACTTTCATCCTCATTAGGGTAGTCTACTGTTTATAGCAGGCCTATTTAGTCCAATCTTTCGATCCAGGATTAATTTTAGCCAGATTAAAAGTTGACATAGAAGCGTGCACTCAACTAGGTCGGGAATTACAGTTAAATTGCTATAGTGACAGAGTCTCGTGATTAATTCATCTGATT
The DNA here is from genome assembly GCF_048544455.1 of Silene latifolia. Lineage (NCBI taxonomy): Eukaryota > Viridiplantae > Streptophyta > Magnoliopsida > Caryophyllales > Caryophyllaceae > Silene > Silene latifolia. The sequence goes on from NC_133526.1 coordinate 143,094,449, forward strand.
CATCTACTAAATTGTCATCTTTCTACCGCAGATTCCCTAATCCCAACATGAAGGAGTTTAGCTACTCATATTCTTAATTAACCTAACAGCAATTAATTTCCCAATAGTGAACATTATAAATAAACTAAAACTCGCAATAATGAAAATTAGGGCAGAGGAAATAAGAACACAAACGAGAATTTAAAGCAACAAAATGATTATTATTAATAAAGGAAGGGAAGGAATTACAATCAATGCGAATCCAGCGTAAAGAACAACTGAATCCGAGCAATAATAACCCCAAAGTAAAGTAACAGTGAAGAGGAATAAAAGTAACGTCGTAAAAGTTTTCTACTGTCAAAGGTAGAGTAAAGTATGATAAAAAGGTCATCTTAACCTAATTAACATAGGTTTAAATAGAAAAAGTAACTAAGGTTTGCGAAATAAAGCATCACACGGACTGATTAAAAGCCCATGATGACGAAACCACTCGATCGAGTGGATTAAAACCACTCGATCGACCAACTCTCCAGCAAAAGTTACTCGATCGACCAAGAAGTCACTCGATCGAGTAGATGGTCCTTGTGCAGCTTAGTGATCGAGTGAAATGTTACTCGATCGACCATCAGGGCATATGAAAACCACTCGATCGAGTGGCAGAGGGTGTGACAACCACTCGATCGAGTGACAAGACTTCATTTCAGCTCACGTCTGCATCTAGGTGCCTCGTAATGCGTGCAACGACGCTTCCAAATGCAGTATCTCACTCTGGGACAATCCCGTCTCCTCTAAATGCATGCAAAAAGGACAAAAAGGAGTATGGTTCCACTACTTTCGCGATCATTCCTACAAAAAGGACAAAATACACCAAAGTAGCCAATTCGGGGCAAAATACCATAAAAACAGTATAGAAATGCATAGAAATACGTGCTGAAATAGGCTAAAAAGACTATACATTAAGCACGTATCAAATCTCCCCAAACCAAACCTTTACTCGCCCTCGAGTAAACTCAAAACTAAACTAATGGAACGGAAACGATAACTCAGAGCTAGCTTAACTTGTCTACTTGAACCAATTTAATGCAACAAAAATCAACAGTTAAAGCCAAGCAGTCAATACGCAAACGAATTATAAGCTGTTCAGAAATAAAGCTGGCCTATCGACCTTGCAAGATCAACAAAACTGGACTCTCACGTGGTCACTCTTCTCTCATGAAGCAAAGGGCGAATGTTGTATGTAAAAGAGACAAGAAAAGACAGTCACTCACCTAACTGCGACCTACATAGCATGCATGCAACAAAAATGAAAGACAATTCAAGTACTAATGCACAAATTCCAACCGATAATGTCCGTCCTAGCCGAGGGTTTGCAAATAATATGGGAATAGTGAGGTTCAGGTGAGAAAAGGCAAAACAAGTTATGGAAATGTGGAGGTAAAAGCGTCAAGCTAGTTCCTAACAGGACCATAGTGAAACCATCCGGATCTCAACTGACTGAAAAACTAAGTACAAGTGCCCTTCATTTGGCACGAGGCTCACTAAACTCAAACACAATCTCCTAAAAAAAATATGGGATAGAACGGAGGAGGCAGACGGTCACAAACTTCCCTTTTCTAAACACCGTCTGAAATAACTAACTGAAACAAACAACCCTTTTCGATTGTACATCTTCGAACATCTTCTCAACTTCTTTTCATTTTTTTTTTTCATTTTTTTTTTGTCTTTTTTTTTTTTCTTTCTTTCTCACGTTTTTTCTTTCTTTTCTTTTTCAGTTCTTTTTTTTTTTCTTCTTTTCCTCCTTCCTCTATTTACACCAACTCCATACAATGAGATATGAGCCAAACTGCAGACGGAAAATCATACCACAAAAGGACATACTAAACTAGCTTGACTAGGCAGGCTTAATTTGGAATGTAACTAATGGGTCAAAAAGGCAAGTTTTGGCTAATGAGGAGCTAAATGGGTGAAAAATATAAGGAAAGGGAAATTTGCAAGACCCTCCCTGCATGTGACACCAACCACAAACCCGAATGTGTGCATTTGACAAGAAATTGAATGTCATAAATGTGCAAATGAGATGAACATGCTATGCAAGGAGTACTACTCTCAAAATTCCTAATGAACTGGTCATGAATGGCACCAGTTATGGCTCTAAAAACTCAGAATTTTTAAGTAGTTTGCCAATTTATAGGTCAAGTCTAAACAGTCAGCTTATATTTGAACAGAAATTCGTAGATTATGCGTATGACAAAGCTAAAAACTATCAATAAAGTGCAAGGCTCAAGTGAATTGACAAGTTATAGTGCATTGTCATCATGGGAATCTACCGTTTCGACTCAACCTATATGCAGAAATAAACGTGAAATTTTTTGATTTTTTTTTTGAAATTTTCTAATTTTTTTTTTGGATTTTTGATGGAAAATAAAGAACAATGCAAGCTGAAAAGTAAACGTGAATGCAAAACAAATGCAGATGCAGACTCAAAAGGATGCAATACCCTCCCCAAACCAAAACGGACAACGCCCTCGTTGTCCTCCAGCATACACCAGCAGAAAAATGGGGGATCGGGAATATACAACCTATAAATAAAATAAAAGTAATAAATAAAGGAGACAAAACAAAAGAGTAAGAAAACATACAAAACACGAACTTCCCCAAACCAACCAGAAAACTGGGGAAGTGAGTAGACCAGTAGCTACTCGCCGTCGTCGTCTCCATCTCCATCTCCCTCCCCCCGGTACAACGGGTCTCTCTCCTCCTCTCTCCTCTCCCGCTCCTCAGCGCGAGCTCTCTCCACCGCCACCTCGGGTCCTCGCTCTCCTCCTCGTCCTCGACACCGGGTACCCCTCACTGGGAACCTAAGAAGGAAGGGTGTGGCCAACCCTCGGGGATCGGTGGCCTCAGTGTCTCCGCAAGTGGTACTCGTACAGAGGGTGTAGTGTCAAAGCTAAGTCCCTCTCCATACGAGCCCGACGCTCTGCAAGCTCAATCAACAGATCAGAACTGCGCCCCCTTGGTCCTGGACCGCGGGCGCTACAAAGGGAGGAGGTAGTCTAAAAGTAGCCGGAAAGACCGGCTCAGTCTGAGTCTGGGTCTGGTCAGTGGGAGGTGGGGCAGGAGTAGGAGTAGGAGTAACAGTGGGAGTAGGGGTCGGATCGGGAGTAGCCGTGGAAGGCTGGGTACTCCCTGCAGGTGTAGACCCCTCTCCGGTCTCAACTCGCCGCTTCTTGGCGGTACCGGTGCATCGATGGGTGGTCGAGGCTGGAGTGGAAGGTAAAGTAGAGGCATGGCATGCAGACGGTGGCCCTTTACCACTGTAGGTAAGGGCTCAAGATGGGGGAGACTGTCGCAGGGTAAGTCGACAGACAAGCAGCCGTCAATCTTCCAAGTCTTATGGTCTGGGGTCAGCCAATGCTGAGAGAGCATGGCATCCAGACTCAGTAACCTCTCTCCTTGAGGTACTGTAGGTCACGTGGCCAGGTGGGGAAAAGGCGATGGGCAAGAATGGTGGCTATGCCACCGCAGGCAATGGTTCCCGTCTCCTTCTTCCCCTGGTCGTGGAGGTACTGGGCGGTGAGGTAGGCAATGTTGAAGGTAAAAGGACCCTCACAGTCGACATTCAGGTAACCACCCAGGATGGAGAGCTCGCGGTTCGTGATGTTATTCGGCTCCTTTCGGCCGAAAATGGAGCTCCCCATGAGTCTGAGAAAACAACGAACGGGGGGATGGTGGACCTGGTGGAGCTTTCGCTCCTGAAAACGGGTCTGGGCCAAGCACCGCCAAACCTGTTTGTAAACCTTTCTCGAGTCTGACGTCACACCCGAGGAGGTAAGGTCTAGCAACTTACCAAACTACGCTGAGGCATACGAAAGGTCCTAAGTTAAATAACCGGAAGGAGACTGAACGACTGTCGGGGTCAGTCTTATGTGCGTCTGGGGAGAAGGTGAAAGAACTGAGAAACTCGAGACTCAGCTCTAAGAAGGTGTGGCCCCTCATGGTAATGAGGCCAGGCATCCCCGTGACCCGTAATAAATCACACACTGACTCGTAAATACCGAGTTTCTCTAATGCCACTTTGTCTAAAAAACGAGAAGGCATGTGTTCACACTTCAGCAGGTTATAGAATTTATCGCGGTGTAAAGAATTGACGAATAATACCTGCGGGTAGTCCGGGTGAGAATCGAGGGAAGTGTCCCCTCGGATAGTAACTGTCTCAGAAGTAGGTGGATCGGCAGCTGAAGTAGAAGCAGAAGCAGGGGCAGCAGCTGTGGAAGTGCTAGCTGTGGTGGAAGTAGAAGTAGCTGGAGCTGGTGTGGCTCTGACTAGTCTACGACCTCGGCCTCCGTCTCTGGAACGCAAAGCAGCGGCCCGCTCTCGGACTGTGTAGGGAACTAAAGCGGCTCTGAAGGCAGCTGAGGCTACTAGTGAGTGTGCCACAGGCGTAGAAGTGGTGGCAGAAGTGGTGGCTGGAGTAGCCTGAACTGAGCTCCCAGCTGAGCTAGCTGGAGCGTAAACTGTCCCTGCAGCTGAGACAAGGAAGACTGGTGCTGCAGTGGTGACTAAAGCGGAGCTAGTGGCAACAGCAGGGGCCACTGACTCACTCAAAGGTGGACTGGAGGTGGTAATAGCAGAGGGTAAGGTACTCGACTCCATCCTGAAATCAAAGCAAGGGGCATGATAAGAAAAATGGCTGCTAACCGTGGCTAAAACAGCGCGTTAACCAGCATGTGACAGCATGTAAATCCCCTAAAAGTCGAAAAATTCGACTCTACAGCATAGCATTCCCAACAATCCTCAACAAATTCGAAATACAGTACGTGAGTGATGATAAATTGACAATGTAATGACTGCTAATGGAGACTAAAGATAGCATGAGAACTGCATATGACAACATGTAAGACTCCTAGCAGTCGAGAATTTCGACTCACAGAACAAGATTTCCCAACAATTCACAGCAAGTAATGGCGATAGGGGACGGAAAAAACAGTTAACAACAACAGCAAGTAAGAAAGAACTGAAGTTAAACAAAACAAGGTAGCATAGAAACCGTCTGACAGTCGAAAAAATTCGACTTAGGAGCCCTAATCGCGGAAATCTCACGCAAAATTCGAATTAAGCAAGCAACAACAGCAAGGAATTGGGATAAGATCATCAAGCAGCTAATTAAAGGCATATAAAAGCAATTAAGTCGAAAAAATTCGACTGAACATGGATTTTCGAAATCCTAATTTACTTCTACCTCATGAAATTCGAAATAGTTGAAATTAAAATGCAAGAGGAGGGAAGAAACACTTACTTGGTGATAGACGACCTACAAAAGCAAATAATCCTCAAGAATCAAGCAAAAACAAACGATTTTTCAGTCGAAAAACCGCAAACCCTAAATCCCTTTTAAAACCGCGAAAATGGAAACAAATATGGGTAAAATTAAGGGGCTTTTGAAGATTAATATGCAAGCAATGAAATGTAGGAGGTGGATTTGGTGATTTGGGCAAGAAAAAGGGGATTTGGGGGAGTTTAAATCGCAATTAGGGGTTTGCTTAGACGAAAACTAGGGTGAAATGAAATAGAAATAGGAAATAAAGAGTTTAAGATAGAAAACTCCCGTGTCCACTGTTCATTTCACTCGATCGAGTGGTTTTAAATCACTCGATCGAGGGCTTTTATGGTCCAGCAGCTTGGTCGAGTAGAATTTCTACTCGATCGACCAATCCCTCTTTTGGCTTTACTCGATCGACTGGAAAAACAGCTCGGTCGACCAAATTTTCACTCGATCGAGTACAAAAAGTACTCGATCGAGGACTTTCCTCTTGTAGACTCTTGAATTTTCGTCTTTTCTTCCTTGAATTGCGTGAAACTTCCCCAAACCTGCATAAAAACACATCCAAAAAATTCCCAAAATACCAAATACGCAAAAACACGGTCTATAGTCTTACGTCTATGCTAAAAATTGTCTAAAAACTAATTATCCTAATTAAAACGCAATAAAACAGGTTTAAAAAGAAATTCAAATAAATTATCTATTACAAAGTGTTACACGGGGCATTTCCCCGTTCAATTCTCATCAAATTTCAGTAGTCCCTTGGTGGGCTTCTGACTGGAGGACGTCACCTCAGCAACATTGACTGTCCTCTGCAACTTCCATGAGCTAACATTTGAAACAGTAGGAGGTATGTAGTTCCAATCCACGTAAGTTCGAACTTTCTTTGTCCTTGCTCCTCTGTCATCTTCTTTGGCATCCTTACTTCCAGTTTAATTGACGACAGTTGCACAACATCCTTTGACAACTCCTTTCTTGCTTTCATCTGTACCTGCAGCAAGGAAAACAGACGAACTTTCCTCCTTTTTGCTCTCAGTATGAGGCGGAGGGTTAACAATAGCAGCAATATTCTCCAAATTTTCATCTGGAGTGTCAATAATAGGACTAATAGAAGAAAGAGCATTGCAAGGCTGGGCTTGCATGGGAGCTCTCCGGAACTTGGACTGATGAAAAATCAGCTCCTCATCCCCTACCTGGAAAGTCAAGGTCTTTCCCCCGACGTCTATAACTGCACGGCAGTAGACAGAAATGGTCTCCCTAAAATGATAGGGGTGTGTGCATCTTCGGGGATGTCTAAGACAACAAAATCAACGGGAATGAATAATTTCCCGATCTGAACAGGTACGTCTTCTACTATACCTAGTGGCCGTGATAAACTACGGTCGGCCATCTGGACAGTCATATTAGTGCAACTCAGCTTTGTCAAAGCAAGTCTCTTGGCCATAGACAAAGGTAAGACACTTACGCTAGCGCCTAAATCGCATAGCGCATTATCAATCAAATGCATACCGATATGACACGGAATTGAAAAACTACCCGGGTCTGATTGCTTAGGGGGTAACTTATTTTGAAATAGGGCTGACCCTACCTCAGTCAAAGCTACGGTCTCACTGTCATTAATAGTCCTCTTACGTGCTAAAATTTCTTTAATAAATTTTAAATAAGAGGGTACCTTAGTCAGCAATTCAGTGAGCGGCACGGTGACTTCCAAGCTCTTCAAAAGTTCGACAAATTTACCAAACTGTTGATTAACTTTGGTATTCTGCAGCCGCCTCGGGAAGGGAACCGTGATTGGTATCTCGAGTCCCTTGTTTCTCTCTTCCAAAGTGTCTTCCGGAGCAAGTTCAGTATCCTTTGGACGCTTCTTACCTCTTGAACGAGGTCTTTCCGGTGATTTCTCGCTTAAACGAGCACTAGCAGGCTCTCGAATAAGCTTCCCGTCATCAATACCACTCGATCGACCAACTTCTTCAGTCGGTCGAGCAGTTTCTTCTTCAAAACCAGTCGATCGAGTAAACTGCCCACTCGATCGACCAACCTCATTATCTGCTTCACTCGATCGAGCAGAAAAATCGCTCGATCGACCTGTTTCTTCACCATTTCCACTCGATCGAGCATTAAAAACTACTCGATCGACCTGTTTCTTGACTGACAGCTCATTATTTCCGCCAAAGCACTGTTCATCATCAGTTACAGCTTCCCTAGGGTCTGATTTTTGCACTTCCGGTCCCTCATAAGAAAGACCGCTTCTCAATTCTATTAGATTTACCGTCTCATGTGGATTCTTCTCATTTTGAGTCGGTAATTGACCCAGCTTTCTCGAGGATTGATTCGCAGCAAGTTGGGCAACTTGAGTCTCAAGTGCCTTGAATGACGCGTCCTTCTGTTGTAATTGCTTTGAAATGGACTGCATCATAGACTTTAACTCACTCATTTCACTCACCCCACTTGGAGATTATGCACCTTGATTAGGAGGGTTGAAAGAAGGAGGCTTCTGATAGCCCTGTTGATTCTTATGTGGAGGAATATACGGCTGCTGGGTTGGAGGAGCAGTGGGATTGAGCACATTCTGATTGCTCCACCTCAAATTGGGATGGACGTTCGGCTCGTAATAAGTGTTGTTCTGCCTGTAATGTTGAAAGGCAGCGCATTGCTCAAAAGGACTGGGACAATGATCTGAGACATGCCCCTCTCCTCCACATCTTCTACAGACGAAAGGACCGTCTGTCATATCATTAACTTGATACATCCCTCCTTTGGAAGCTCCTCCCAACTCATATTTATCAAATCTTGCAGTGAGAGCTTCAAGTGCAGCTACAGAAGAAGATTCAGCAGCTCTTCTTTGATTTCCTCTCGAGTTCCCATATTCAGCTTTATGGATGGCCAAATCATCTATGATCTTCCACCCCTTGGTTGCTCCCAAGTTTTCAAAGAAATCGGCCATTGGTGCAGATCCGTAATAGCCCTCTCGATCGTCATACAGTCCATTGTAAAAATGATTGCACAAGCTCCATTTTTCGAAACCATGGTGCGGTATGGTTCGCACTAGCTTCTTAAATCGAACCCATGCCTCGTGAAAGTTCTCGTCAGGCCCTTGTTTAAAACTCGTTATCTGAGCTCTAATGGCAATAGTCCTCGATGCGGAAAAGTACTTCTTATAGAATGCTAAAGCCAGTGAATTCCAGTCAGTTATACCGTGGGCAGCTCGATCCAAATCCCTATACCACTCCCTTGCAGCATCGCGGAGTGAGAAGATAAACATGGTTTCTTTTATCGATCCATTGTCACGCCAAATGGGAGGGGGTATGGAGCAGCATAATCAATAAAGGTCTCCATATCTTTGAGCATCTTCGATTCTGCGCTCCCCCGAACTGATTTCTCTCGATCAAGCTGATATAAGCAGGTTTCGGTTCGAATTTTCTTGCCTCCCCTGGTAGTACAAATCCCTTATAGAGATCCTCAGCTGTCGGTTCAGAATGGCTGGCAATGGTTGCTTCTTCGGCCTTTTTTAGAAAGTCTAGAAAAGTAACGGTTTCAACTGATGAATTGGAAACTGGAGAAGATGGTGGATTTTCCTCGAACAGCTCGTTCTCGTAAAATCTAGAACGAGAGATGGGCTCTTCCTCTGACTGTTGGTCTTGAAATAATCTCCTCTTTACGTGCAAGGTTCTCTCAATCTCAGGATCGAATGGTAGTAGTGGACCACCCTGCGACCTGCGCATAAGAAGAAACTACAGACAGAATATAAGAATAGTCTAAGGAACGGCGTTCCTTAAACTGAGAAGGACTAAAAATAAAACAGCTAATAAATTGAACAATTGCCTCCCCGGCAACGGCGCCAAAATTTGACACGGCTATCGCAACCCTATCAAAGATAAAACCTAACGGTCTCAACTATAATGTAGCAGAGGCAGTCGAGTATCGAATCCACAGGGAGGTAATGTAATTATAGCTGTCTAATTCTAATCCTATGGTAACAATTGGGGATTGGTTGAATTTGATTCTAAACTACGAAGTTGAAAGGAAGAGAAATAAAGTAAAGAGCAGTAAAGGCAATAAAATACGATTTAAACTATCAAGAAGAGAGGGACATGTCGGGATTTCGGTTCACTACGGTAGTCCAATAACTCAGCTGTAAATGATTCAGATGAACTAATGTGAGACGGATGTTAAAAGGTCCTTTCGGTCCACTTTCTATCCTAAAATACCACTAACTTAACTTTCGTCCTCATTAGGGTAGTCTACTGTTTATAGCAGGCCTATTTAGTCCAATCTTTCGATCCAGGATTAATTTTAGCCAGATTAAAGGTTGACATAGAAGCGTGCACTCAACTAGGTCGGGAATTACAGTTAAATTGCTATAGTGACAGAGTCTCGTGATTAATTCATCTGATTCATCTATTAAATCATCATCTTTCTACCGTAGATTCCCTAATCCCAACATGAAAGAGTTTAGCTACTCATATTCTTAATTAAACTAACAGCAATTAATTTCCCAGCAGTGAACATTATAAATAAACTAAAACTCGCAATAATGAAAATTAGGGCAGAGGAAATAAGAACACAAACGAGAATTTAAAGCAACAAAATGATTATTATTAATAAAGGAAGGGAAGGAATTACAATCAATGCGAATCCGGCGTAAAGAACAACTGAATCCGAGCAATAATAACCCCAAAGTAAAGTAACAGTGAAGAGGAATAAAAGTAACGTCGTAAAAGTTTTCTACTGTCAAAGGTAGAGTAAAGTATGATAAAAAGATCATCTTAACCTAATTAGCATAGGTTTAAATAGAAAAAGTAACTAAGGTTTGCGAAATAAAGCATCACACGGACTGATTAAAAGCCCATGATGACGAAACCACTCGATCGAGTGGATTAAAACCACTCGATCGGCCAACTCTCCAGCAAAAGTTACTCGATCGACCAAGAAGTCACTCGATCGAGTAGATGGTCCTTGTGCAGCTTAGTGATCGAGTGAAATGTTACTCGATCGACCATCAAGGCATATGAAAACCACTCGATCGAGTGGCAGAGGGCGTGAAAACCACTCGATCGAGTGACAAGACTTCATTTCAGCTCACGTCTGCGTCTAGGTGCCTCGTAATGCGTGCAACGACGCTTCCAAATGCAGTATCTCACTCTGGGACAATCCCGTCTCCTCTAAATGCATGCAAAAAGGACAAAAAGGAGTATGGTTCCACTACTTTCGCGATCATTCCTACAAAAAGGACAAAATACACCAAAGTAGCCAATTCGGGGCAAAATACCATAAAAACAGTATAGAAATGCATAGAAATACGTGCTAAAATAGGCTAAAAAGACTATACATTAGGCACGTATCATTTTGCACTGTTGCTGATTGTTTGCTGAACACAATGAGGGCATTGTGTGATTTGGTTTGGGGAGGGTATCCATCTCTCTGTTTGCATCCATTTGCATTTTTATTGCATTTCCATTTGCATGTTTATTGCATTTCCGTATGCATTGTTCTTTCTTTTCCACTAAAAAAATTTGAAAAATTGAAAAATTTGAAAAAATTACAAAAACATGTTTTATTTTGCATTTTAGGTCGACTCGGAACGGTTAGATAACAATGATGAAACCGCGTCTATGCTTTTATTATAGCCCAAGCCTTGCTTTGCCATTCTTGTACGGTCGTTGCATAGTCTACGAGTTTGTGATCAACTTTTCTGAACGAATAAACTTGACTTAATATCGGCAACCTACTCAAAATTTCTGAGTTATTAGAGCTAAATAAATTGATGACATTCATGATCAGTTTCATGCTAGGATGAGAGTAGTACTCCTTATAAGACATGTAACATCAATTTGCATAAACATGATTTTTGTCTCTTAGTACCTGTATGCATTCGGGTTAGTGGCGGTGTCACATGTGGAGAGGCATCCTTTTTCTTCTTATTTTACCCTTGAGCCTCACATAGCCATATTGACTTGTTTTGACCCAATTGTTAACCACATTCATATATAGCCTACCTTAGTCAAGCTAGTACAGTTAATATTTTTGGGTACGTGTGTATCTGTCGATCTTGGCATATGTTTTTGTTGTGAAGGGTCTGAGAAGAAGGAAATGGAAGAATGAGGAAAGGAAAGAAGTTGAAAAAAAAAAAGAATTGAAAAAAAAAAAGAGAAAAAAAAACGTGAAAATGGAAAAAAAAAAAAAAAAAAAAAAAGAGGAGAAAAAAATTAAAAATCAAGTTGAAAAAAAAAATGATGGTTCACTCCTATGCTCTTGTTCCATATTATCTGAGGAGTAGTTCTTGTTTTGGTGTGTGAGTTTATGCCAGTTTTGGCATCGTTTCATCTTATATGGTTGGGTTGTTGAACGGGATTTGTTAATATTGGTTTCATTTTGGTACTAGCTTGGCTCTTACCTCCACATTTCCAAAATGTTTTGCCCCTTCTTACCCAATCACCTCACTTCACCATATTTGTAAGTCATCGGCATGTGATTTGGTCCTGTTTGGTTGGAATGCATATGTACGGTTGGTAGAGATAACTATCATGTTAGACTGCATGCATGTTCTTATAGGTTGCAGTTAGGTGAGTAACTATATTTCTTTCTATGTTACACTATATACTCACCAAGTTCTTTAATGAGTGATGAGCGACCCGTGAGAGTCCGATATATATAAGTCTTGCAAGGTTGAAGGTTCAGTAAGTTGTTTCATACGTATAACTCGTTTGCAATCGATTATTTACTTCGGTTTTGGCTACTTGCATTAAATTGGTTTGGGCGTATGAAGCATAATTAGCTCTGAGCTTGTCTACTGTTCCATTAGTTGTTTATGTCCTTAGTCTTTGTTTGCTTGGGGACAAGCAAGGGTTTGGTTTGGGGAGGATTGATGCGTACCTATTTCGTACATTTACTTTACTCATTTGCACGCATTTTTATGCTTATTTAGTAGCGACTGACTACTATTCTCCCATGAAACGGCTACTTTGGGTTATTTTGTATTTTTATGCATATTTGGACCCGAAAGAGTGTAAACCAAGCCAAAACCCGTCCCCGGAGTTGCATTTGAGATACTAGTAAAGTTAAGTTCGGGAATGATCATCTTGGAATGTGTGAAGACGTAAGGAAACATGATAAAGTGATGATGGACGCGGCTGTTCTCCCAGAAAAGTCGATCGACAGCCTATAGTGGTCGATCCACTGGTTTTGCTCAGAGGATTAGTCGATCGACTGGAATTTCGGTCGATCGACTATTTTCATGCTAGGCCGTGTTTGCTTAACTTGTTAATTCGGCCCATTAGTCATTTAATTAATAACTCTCAGCTATTTCTATATAAAGACAAACTGAGAAATTTATTAGCGCATCTTTTCTTTTGCGAAAAAAACAGTTTACAAGTTACTTTGCTCCTTCGATTTTCGGATCAAAACCTATAATCTTTCTCTCTCAATTTCGGTATTTCAATTGTTCTTCGTTCTTTATTTTTATTGTTGTTCTTTTATTGTTCTTATTTGCTCCGTTTTATGCTAGTTGAATATCTATTTAATTATTCTTTGTTTTCTCTTCTACTTCAATTGTTATCTTTCATTTAATTATGCATAGCTAATTCTCTTGTGTTAGGATTTAAGGGATCAGCAGTTGTATGATGATATTATGTTAGGTTATTAGGTTTAGCAGTTTACTCCGTCTGAATTGTTAATCGTAACATCTGATAGCGGTTTTATTAATTAAGTGCACGTAATTAATTGGTCAACTTGTTAAACCTTGACCTAAATCGAGAGATAGGAAAAGGCGAAGACTTGCTATGAACAATATGTAATACTCCGTATTTATATGTCTTGGGGTACTCTATCGAGTAGCCCTTACTCTGTCGAGTAAGGGTAAGTTGCGAAATAAAATAGTTTCTGACCTGTTGGGTACTCGATCGAGTAGCTGGGGTACTCGATCGAGTAAGGGGGTACTCGATCGAGTACCTTGGGTACTCGATCGAGTGTCCGGTTTTACGGGGAGTTTTCTCGGGTTTTGTTAATTATGCGATTAAGGTATTTAAACATAATCGTCATTGTTTTAAATCACTTTTACAAAACCTAAAACCCTGTTTAAGAGAGAAAGCGCCACTTCATCTTCCTAATCGCATTCTTAGCAATTCCGGAGTTCGACGGTCGGTTCGTGTCGTAGTTCGTATCGTTGAGTTCCTTGCGTCGAGGGTAAGCTTTTAATATAATTTTTATAATGTTTTGCTAAGTTTGGTTAAACCCTAATTTAGGGATTGGGGGTTTTTGTGCGTAGTATGTGATGTATAGCCTATATGTGTTATATGATAGGAGGAGGATTCGTAGAAGAGGCGTTTTGATACAAATTGTGTAGATACCGTCTGCTTGTTGTGCTTTCCAGGTAGGATTTCCTACTCGGTATTAGTCCCATAATGGGATATTGGTGATGTCTTTGTAGTTAGTTGTTTGATATGATGATTGTGTTGTGTTTGTGGTTGTGATTGCTTGTGATGGTTCTCGAGATGCGTTCTCGGTTGAGTGGGGTCACTTGCGGGAGTGGCTTCACGCCCTAGTTTCGCCCTCCGTGGAACCCGCCACTGGAGGGGATGTGCACATTAATGGGACAGGGTTATCACTCGGTATGATGAGCGGGGCTTAGGTGGGAACGCAGTGCGGTCCCCATCGGCGGGCTGGTCCAAAGGACGATCGATATTGAGATGATGGGAGTTGGTGGTGCGTGTGTGTGTGTGTGACGATTCAGTTTGTCTGTTTTATCTTATTATTGTTATCTATATTGATTGTGTGATTAGTACTGACCCCGGTGTTGTTTTGTAAACCTGCGGTGATCCATTCGGGGATGGTGAGCAGATATTGAGCAGGTATTGAGATGAGTACTGGGATAGCTGGGATGCCACGACATGACGATAGGAGTCTTCCGCTGTAGCCTTAGTTTATTTACTTTTCAGTTAGACAGTCATTTGAGAATATTGTATCGTACTTTGGTTTGGTTTTGAGGATTGTATTTATTCATTAAACCATTTATAATAAACGTTGTTTCTGTTTTGTCTATTTGATTATCATACCTCGGGCGACCGAGATGGTGATGTCTTCATACCTGAGTGGTCCTGGTAAGGCACTTGGAGTATGGGGGTGTTACAAATGGTATCAGAGCGACGATCCTGAAACCTGTAACCAATGAACTTAATGAACATAGGGAGTCAATTAAAATGAACCCGGGGTAAAAGTTGTAGGAGCTAGTGCAAAGGCTTGGGAGACGTCCTAAAGTCGCGGGGGTCGCCCTACAACTTTGAACCGGTCACATGGGGGAAGTGTTTGTCGTATGTGTGTTTGGTTAACTTGTTTACAAATGTGATGGATGTGTTGATTGATGGATGTTCGAATTGGAAGTTGAGGAGATGAAAGAAAAGTGATGTTATATATATAGAAACTGTTGATGAAATGATAGCATGTTGAATGTTTTACAACGTGGCAATTAATAGCATGATTGTTATGATATAATATGTGATTTATAAAGTTTAACATGTTAGCATATGACGTAACATGCGGGTAGCTTTTACGAATTAGTGTTACTCGATCGAGTGAGACTGACTCGATCGGGTGGGTTTTTGGCGATTTTGAGTCCAGAATCGAGTTTTGGGGCACTCGATCGAGTAACTAGGGGTACTCGATCGAGTAGGGGGTCACTCGATCGAGTAGCCTAGATACTCGATCGAGTAGGTAAGAGATCAGAAGGTCTGTTTGGTTCTGGAGTTTGGGTACTCGATCGAGTACGTGGGGGCACTCGATCGAGTAGCCCGTTACTCGATCGAGTGTGATTGGGAACTCGATCGAGTGGGTTCTGGGCATCGTGATTTCGTGTTTTGGGGTTTAGTACGTGTGTTTATGTTTACCCTTTCTTATATAGCTTCAAGATGCCGCCCAAGAGAACTGCTTTGTACGCGAGAGCTGAGCTTATGACCGTGGATGACATCGTTAAGATGTTAGAGCACCAGGACGCTCTTACTGAGACCCTAAAGAGAGTGAATGAGGACAAGGATAAGAGTAAGGAGAAGGAGGTTGATCATTCAAAAATCAGCCTCTACATTGCGAGGTTTAACCCGAAAGAATACAAGGGGGTTGGGGAGCCTAATCTGCTTGATAGTTGGCTGAGAGAGATGGAGAACATCTTAGACTTGGTTCATTGTCCTGATGAGATGAGAGTGGAACAGTGCGTTCTATCCGAGAGGGAGGCGGCAGGCAAGTGGTGGGATTCGGTGAAGGTGAGTGCTAAGGAGATATACACCAACCAAGGCTTACCTGCTATACCTTGGGAGGAGTTTCGTAGGGCTGTGAGGAAGGAGTTCGTACCGGAGCATGTGAGGAGTAAGTTGAGGGAAGAGTTTGATAAGTTTAAGATGACCGAGATGTCGGTGAGTCGAGTACTACGATACAGTTCAATGAGAAGTCCAGGTATGCTGAGGATATGGGTTTGAGTGAGGAGAACCTGGCATTGAGGTTTGAAAGAAGGTTGACTACCACGATTATGGATAAGTTACCCGTGGGGATCCTTACCGATGTTAAGGAAGCTTATGAGAGGGCCGGAAGAGCCGAGAGGTTGGTGGAGATGGCTCGGGAGAGGTCGGTGGTGACAAGAGGAAGTCGAGAGCGAGGGTGGTGGCCAATCGAATCACAAGAAAGGCAACCACAATCGATCTAAGGGATTTTCTCACTGGTCCGGTTTAGTCTTGGGGCTTCCTTTGGGCGTGGCCGTGGGAATGTGAGTAATAGTTGGGGAGTGACCTGCTTTGGTTGTGGTGGTGTAGGCCACAAGAGGCATGAGTGCACGAGTGCACCGGGATCTTTTCGAGACTGCGCGAGCTTCGCGAGCAACGACCGGGCCGGGATCATGGCCAAACCGGGAAGTCGGGAAGTCGAGTTACAGAGTGGAGGCAACCGCAACGGCGGTAATTCTTATCAGAAGACACCGACGAACAACAACAACAATCAAGGGTCGGGTGCTAAGCCGACCGCATCAGCCAGTACTGTCCAGGGAGGTGGGCAGAAGACCAGTGGCAAGTTGTTCATGATGGAGAAGAAGGCAGCTGAGGAAGATGCGCACGTTATCACCGGTACATTCCTTGTTAATGGTATTCCTACGTTTGTTTTGTTTGATTCGGGGCTTCTCGGTCGTTTGTGTCTTCGAGTCATGTAAAACAGTTGGGTTTGAGAGTATATGAGTCTGTTAGTGAGCAAGTTTTCATACCTTCGGGTGAGTCTGTATCGTGTGGGAGGTTGTTTAGAGATGTATCTTTGATAGTTGGGCAAGTCGATTTCCCTGTAGACTTGCTAGAGTTTCCTTTTAACGGTTTTGAGATGATAGTTGGGATGGATTGGTTAGGAAAGTATAAAGGTAAGATAGACTGTCATCAAAAGAAAGTGTCCTTAAGAGGTCCAAAGGGTGTTAGTGTGTCTTACCGTGGGTTCCTAGTCAAACCCAAAGTTAAGTTGATTGCAGCTGTCACCTTGAAGTCTTATCTGAGGAAGGGATGTCCGTTGATCTTGTGTCATGTGAGAGATGACCGGATAGAGAGTCCGACAGTTGATGAGATACCAGTGGTGGGAGAGTTTGCAGATGTTTTTCCAGAGGAGATTCCGGGGTTGCCACCGAAGAGGGAGATAGATTTCACCGTAGAGTTGAAGCCAGAGACGGGGCCAATCTCTAAGGCACCGTACCGTATGGGTCCTAAGGAGATGGAGGAACTTAGGAAGCAGTTGGATGATTTGATAGAGAAGGGATACATTAGACCAAGTGTATCGCCTTGGGAGCACCGATTACTGTTCGTGAAGAAGAAAGATGGGAGCTTGAGGTCGTGCATAGACTACGGAGCCGAACCGTGTGACGATAAAGAACAAGTATCCTTTGCCAAGGATAGATGACCTGTTTGATCAGTTGAGCGGTGCAACAGTCTTTTCTAAGATTGATTTGAGGTCGGGGTACCATCAGGTGAAGATTAGAGAGGTGGACATACCAAAGACAACTTTCACGTCAAGGTATGGCCATTATGAGTATGTGGTGATGCCGTTTGGGTTGTCTAATGCGCCGGCAGTATTTATGGATTTGATGAATAGAATCTTCAGACAGTTCTTGGACCAGTTTGTGGTGGTGTTTATCGATGACATCTTAGTCTACTCTAAGACTAAGGAGGAGCATGAGGAGCATCTGAGGATCGTGTTGCAGACTTTGAGGGATCATGAGTTGTATGCTAAGCTGTCCAAGTGTGAGTTCTGGTTAGAGAAAGTTGCTTTTCTGGGGCATGTAATCTCTAAAGATGGGGTAGCTGTGGATCCGGCGAAGATTGAGGCAGTGACAAAGTGGGAAGCACCAAGAATGTCGGCCGAGGTTAGAAGTTTCTTGGGTTTAGCTGGATACTACCGACGGTTCGTGAAAGATTTCTCCAAGATAGCTAGACCGATGACAGCGTTGATGAGGAAAGAGAACAAGTTTCGTTGGGATGAGAGTTGTGAGACGGCGTTCCAAACATTAAAGGAGCGTTTGACCACGCTCTGTCCTCGCATTGCTGAAAGGGAGCGAGAATTTCGAGGTTTATACAGATGCCTCGAAGAATGGGTTGGGATGTGTGTTGATGCAGAATGGTAAAGTGATTGCCTATGCTTCTAGGCAGTTGAAGCCTTATGAGGAGAACTACCCTACTCATGATCTGGAGTTGGGTGCAGTGGTGTTTGCTCTCAAGATTTGGAGGCATTACCTTTATGGAGCAATCTTTAAGGTATTTTCTGATCACAAGAGTCTTAAGTACATCTTCACGCAGAAGGAGTTGAACATGAGACAGAGGAGGTGGATGGAGTTGATTGGCGACTACGACATGGAAATCATCTACCATGAAGGGAAGGCCAACGTTGTAGCTAATGCTTTGAGTAGGAAGAGTGTACATTCCTTGTGTACAGCTCTATCCTTGATGAGGCTGAGGGATGAGGTAGCGAGCTTTGGGATACATATGATGCAGAAAGGAGATGCCATGGGCGATATGACAGTACAGATTGAGTTTTATGATGATATTCGGGATAAACAGGCTTTGGATCCAAAGATAGTGGAGTGGAGAGCTGGAGTAGAGAAAGGGACAGTGTCCCGGTTTTCTATTCATACAGATGGTAGTTTGAGGTTTGATGGTAGGTGGTGTGTTCCTAATGATGAGGAGTTGAAAAAGACGATCATGACAGAAGCGCATTGCACACCATACTCAGTTCATCCAGGTGGAGACAAGCTATATAAGGATTTGAAGAAAACGTTTTGGTGGCCTGGGATGAAGAAAGAGACAGCTGAGTTTGTGTCCCGTTGTTTGACATGCCAAAGAGTTAAAGGGGAACAGAGAAGACCACAAGGTAAGATTCGGTCTTTAGAGGTGCCTGAGTGGAAGTGGGAATCCATTTCCATGGATTTTATTGTGGGTTTGCCTAAGAGTCAACAAGGTAACAACATGATTTGGGTGATAGTGGATCGTCTGACCAAGTCAGCTCACTTTGTTCCAATGAAAGATACATGGACTAAGGCACAACTGGCTATGGCCTATCGAAAGAACGTGCTTAAGTTACATGGAGTCCCTAAGGACATAGTGTCTGACAGAGATGCGAGGTTTATATCAAGGTTTTGGAAGGAGTTGCAGGAATCGTTGGGAACAACTTTGAAGATGAGTACAAAGATTTCATCCTGCGACGGATGGGCGACGAGAGAACAATCAAGACTCTTGAGGATATGTTGCGAGCTTGTGTGATGGATTTTGGTGGTAGCTGGGAGCGAGGGTTGGACTTGATAGAGTTTTCTTACAACAACAGCTATCACACCGGTATTGGTATGGCACCGTTTGAGGCTTTGTATGGGAGGAGATGTAGGAGTCCAATCTGTTGGGACGATAGTCTTTGAGGCAATGGTTTTAGGACCAGAGATGGTGCATGAGATGGTGGAACAGTTTAAGATGATCAGGGAACGGATGAGAGCACCCCGGATCGACAAAAGAGTTATGCAGATCTACATCGTCGGGACATAGAGTTTCAAGTTGGGGACAAGGTTCTTCCGAAAGTGTCTCCGATGCGTGGAGTTATGAGATTTGGGAAGAAAGGCAAGTTAAGTCCGAAGTTTATAGGGCCTTATGAGATCTTAGAGCGAGTTGGGGAAGTTGCTTATCGTTTGGCTTACCAAACAAGCGTTGGAGAGAGTGCATAATGTGTTTCATGTATCGCAACTGCGGAAGTATGTGAGTGACCCGTCACATGTGTTGGAGGCAGAGAGCTTAGAGCTAGATGAGTCTTTATCATATCTGGAGGTGCCTAAGCAGATTCTAGACCGAAAGGTTAGGAAGACTAGGAGTGGTGAGACAGTTTTGCTTAAGATCCTCCGGGTCTAACCACGAGACCGAGGAAGCTACATGGGAGGCAGAGGATATCATGAAAGAGCGTTACCCTTTCCTTTTTGATCAGGTATGTATGGTTACGGGGACGTAACCTTGTTTCTTTTAGGGGGGTAGGAGATGATCGCGAGCAGTTTTTAAGAGTTTTGTACACCTTTTATAGGTAGTTTCGGTATGTTTGTCGGGATGAGTTGGGTTAGTATCATGTTTTATGTTATGTTAAAATTTTGTTTGGCTTTTGAGTCGGGAATGTTGTGGGAGTACCTTTGTTTGGTAGTGGTTTGAACTTCGGGGACGAAGTTCCTTTTAAGGAGGGAAGACTGTAATACTCCGTATTTATATGTCTTGGGGTACTCTATCGAGTAGCCCTTACTCTGTCGAGTAAGGGTAAGTTGCGAAATAAAATAGTTTCGACTGTTGGGTACTCGATCGAGTAGCTAGGGTACTCGATCGAGTAAGGGGGTACTCGATCGAGTACCTTGGGTACTCGATCGAGTGTCCTGTTTTACGGGGAGTTTTCTCGGGTTTTGTTAATTATGCGATTAAGGTATTTAAACATAATCGTCATTGTTTTAAATCACTTTTACAAAACCTAAAACCCTGTTTAAGAGAGAAAGCACCACTTCATCTTCCTAATCGCATTCTTAGCAATTCCGAGTTCGACGGTCGATTCGTGTCGTAGTTCGTATCGTTGAGTTCCTTGCGTCGAGGGTAAGCTTTTAATATAATTTTTATAATGTTTTGCTATGTTTGGTTAAACCCTAATTTAGGGATTGGGGGTTTTTGTGCGTAGTATGTGATGTATAGCCTATATGTGTTATATGATAGGAGGAGGATTCGTAGAAGAGGCGTTTTGATACAAATTTGTAGATACCGTCTGCTTGTTGTGCTTTCCAGGTAGGATTTCCTACTCGGTATTAGTCCCATAATGGGATATTGGTGATGTCTTTGTAGTTAGTTGTTTGATATGATGATTGTGTTGTGTTTGTGGTTGTGATTGCTGTTGATGGTTCTCGAGATGCGTTCTCGGCTGAGTGGGGTCACTTGCGGGAGTGACTTCACGCCCTAGTTTCGCCCTTCGTGGAACCCGCCACGGGAGGGGATGTGCACATTAATGGGACAGGGTTATCGCTCGGTATGATGAGCGGGGCTTAGGTGGGAACGGCCGCGGTCCCCCACGCGTGGCTGGTCCAAAGGACGATCGGATTGAGATGATGGGAGTTGGTGGTGCGTGTGTGTGTGTGATTCAGGTTGTCTTTTATCTTATTATTGTTATCTATATTGATTGTGTGATTAGTATCGACCCGGTGTTGTTTTGTAAACTGCGGTGATCCATTCGGGGATGGTGAGCGGATATTGAGCAGTATTGAGATGAGTACTTGGGATAGGCGGGATGCCACGACATGACGATAGGAGTCTTCCGCTGTAGCCTTAGTTTATTTACTTTTCAGTTAGACAGTCATTTGAGAATATTGTATCGTACTTTGGTTTGGTTTTGAGGATTGTATTTATTCATTAAACCATTTATAATAAACGTTGTTTCTGTTTTGTCTATTTGATTATCATACCTCGGGCGACCGAGATGGTGATGTCTTCATACCTGAGTGGTCCTGGTAAGGCACTTGGAGTATGGGGGTGTTACACAATAGGATACTCTAATTAGGGCGAGAGCTATTGTAACACCCCCATACCCCAAGTGCCTTACCAGGACCACTTAAAGCATGGAAGTGCTACCATCTCGGTTACCCGAGGCAATGTATATCAAATAGACAATAAAGAAACATACTTTATTAAATACGGTTAAAGTGATACAAGACCAAAAACCAAAACTGATAAAGTAAATACAACTGTTTCTCAAAACTGTCAAACCAGCTGAATTAATATAAAAGAATGTTTATGACACAGCGGAAGACTTCTAAACAGCTCGTGGCAGCTCAACCCAGCTATCCCATGTGCATCAACTCATACCTGCTCAATAACTGCTCATCATCCCCGAATGGATCACCACAGTTTTCAAAACATTTAAACCGGGGTCAGTTACTGTTTACATAAAACAATACGACACAAGCAATACAACAATCCAAACTGATCAACCAATCTCTATCATAACACCACACACCTGACTACACACTAAAGTATGTAGTCCTGCCAAAATACTCATCGCAACAAGTATTCCACACCGCCAGTGGGGGACCGCAGCCGTTCCCACCTAAGCCCCACTCATCTCATCCGAGCGATAAACCCAAGTTCCTAAATGTGCACATCCCTTCTGTGGCGGGTTCCACAGAAGGCGAATTAAGGGCGTGAAGCCACTCCCGTAAGTGACTCTACTCAGCCGAGGGCGCACCTCGCAAACTACAGACAGTTACACAATCCAACCACATTATACCACAACAATTATCAATTACCAAATCCGATATGATATTAATTAACAACAATGATCAAACACCAACAACACAATGTAAACAATAACCGAGTAGGGAAACCCTACCTGAAAAAGCAATCACCAAGATCGTCACAATCAGCTAATCATGATCGTTCTTCAACGAAATCACCTCCTATAAACACACAATCATACAATCACAATATAACATCAACAATAATCCCCAAACCCCCAAATTACCCAATTAGGGTTTCAACTAAAAATCAATGAAACGATATAAAAATCATACTAGAAGCTTACCATGTTGGAGTATGTGTCTTCGACAATAATGCGATCACATGTTTAAATCTCATGATAAGAATACATGAGGGAAAGTTATACTTTATTGTCAACTGATCCACATTAATCGGTAATGGTTGGCTGACTAGAGTTTGACATTACTGTCGTGTGACGGTGGTGATTAGTTGATCCCTTAAGGTCATACCTATAGGGTAACATGCTTAATTAATAAATTAATTAATTGTATTATGATAAAAGTTAATTAATCCTTTAAAATTAGATGATGTTTTTATTGTTTATGAAACAATTATAATTAGAATGAATAATATACTATGATTACAAGATGTTGTGAATTATAATTAAATGGTCTATTTTAAGTATATTAAATCATATATTGTTATTTATGTCATTACATGTGATGTATTTTATGTAATGATATTTAATATGTTAGAAATGCATTACATAAACATATGTCTTATAACATGTCACATATATCACACTACAATTGACAAAATAACAAAGTTAAAATGGAACTCCATTTTACAAATGGAGAACTGGTTTTCTCCATGTAGTGGGGGACAATGTTGCTTTTATCTTAATTGTTTAAGACAACCTAATTATGATTAGGTTTAGTTGTTTAGATATGCAAACCTACATTTCCTTGTGAAGAACAATTTGTAGAAACAAAGAGCATGCATTAGCCTTGGTACAATCCTTAAGGAGTAGATCTTGCAATTGGATCTAAAGATTTTGGGGCACTCGTTTTTTCTTAAAGAAGACTAATTTGGTAGGAAACCAATTAGTATAAACCTAATCGGCCACCATTGTAAGAATGACTAATTCTTCTCTTTTACTTAATTTGTTTTGCATGCATAAGATCTTATATTAGTTTTATGACTAAACTAAATCACTTAGTTATTAGAGATGTCTAATAAGAGGTATATGAATCTTTCAATTGGTATCAGAGCAAGAGTTGTTGCATGCATAATCGGTTTTTTTTCCGAGTTAATATGTTATCATTTAAAACTTAAAATTTGTGATTTATGAAGATAAATGCCACGAAAATTTTGCATGTTAAACATTCTATTCCTAAATTTATTTTAGGTCATTTTGATGATTTATGGTAATTTATTGCTCTTCAAAATGATTAGTTGTATTTTTATTACATTTTATTGAGTAAAATGACAATTAAAATGCTAAAAATAGTTAGACTATGATTCTGACCTTGAAATTTTTACACGACCTCACATGCATATTTTACAAATTGTATGTAAAATTTCATATAAAATGGTTTTATATAGCATGATTTATGATTTTTACATGTTAAAAGTCGATTAAATAGAGATATTTATGTTAAAAATGGTTAGACTTTGTTCCTGCCCATAAAAATTTAGTATGGCGTCACATGCAATATTTACACAGTGTATGTAAATTTTTAGATCAAATAATTTAATTTTTCATGATTTATGATTTTTAGATGTAAAAATCGAATAAATAGTGACAATTTTGACATAAATAGCTAAATTGAATTTTATGGCATGAAAATTTTTTCCAATATTGTATATATGATATTAACATCAGATCTAAAGTTACATGTTAATTTTCGTATGATTTTAACGGATATTAATTTTTATGGGATATAAATTGATAAATAACAACTTTAATAGTCAAATATATAAAAATTCGATTTTGCCTTAAAATTTGTCATATACAGGTTCTAGAAACTTGTTAAGAATATTCAAAATTTTAATTTTGATTTATTGCATAATTTTATGTTTAAATTTGAATTAAAGGGTTAAAATTATATTTTATACAATTTATTTGTGAAATAAATTAAAATAAGCTAAATGGCAAATTTTATTAAGATTTTGGGATGTTGTGAAATTTCCAGAATATACAAAATTATGATTTTTATTTTTTTCGATTTTTTATGACTTTTTGGGAATTATTTCCTTATTATTATGAATAATAGTGATTAAAGAGCAATTAAATAATATCAAGTTGAATTATTATCAAATGTTTAGTGAAGACTAAATTTTTGAGTCCTAAGATGGTTGGGGTAATTAACTTGGACATAGATGTGATTTATGTAATATTTTGTGATTTTAATAGGTTAATTGTCACAATAATCCATAAAACCGGACCATATATATACTATATTAGCTTAAATAGGGCGATTTGGCACATAACATGGCATGTTTTATACATATATTTATGCTTCATTTTTAGTATGATTGTCATATTTTATTTTATATAATTTTGAATTATGTAATTGTGGACGCGGGCCCACGGGGGCGCTTGGGAAGGAGAACAAGCGTTTGCATTTGTGGAGTCGCCACCAATTTATTGTGGAAAATTGGAAACCGTTCGAATACCTCGTGCCATGTCAAGACACAAAGTAGTGACATAGGCACCAAGAACTCGTTACCCTTAGCATTCTATGTCTAGAATGACTCTCATTGATGCCAATGAACACGGATGTTCACAGAGATCTGGAGTAAGGGGTGAGGGTACGTATTAGGAAGCTCTTTTGATCGAACACCTAATCCCGCCCGCCTCGATAGCGGCCTCTACTAATGATTAGGGAAATTATTCATACTCGATATATTGTCGATTATATGCATGCAATGCAACATCCAAGTTTTAATCCTAGCATGTGAGAATTAATTAAGTCGGTGAACAATTAATTTAGCAAACAATTAGGCGAAGTAGGAATTTAAGTTCAATTACATGTGAAGGCATACAAACAATGTGATAAAAGAAATACAATAAATACAATAAAGAAAATTACAATAATTACGTTGGATTAATTGATTTATGTCGAAAATACTTTTAAAACGGATAATTTGAGAAAAGAATAAACGAACAGATTATTAACGATAATACGAATAGTAGTTAATTACATACGTAAACTAATTAAACTAGGTCAAGGCAGAATGGAAGTTCAGAGACAGAAATCAACCTGGAACAGCACGCGCGCGTTCTAAAGTTTCTAAGGTGAGTTCGGGCGTGAAGCCGAATCGCAAATCGTTAATATTCGTGGGTGAGTTTAATGATTGATTATGATATTCGACTCGGATGAAAGTGATTTAATACATTAATTACATGTGAATGAGTCATAACAACGATAAAACATGGATGAAACGAATGTGGATGAATTAATTACATGAAAGATTGATCAATGACTTGGGAGAACTAAATAGGTTAAATATGACGAATTAATGAGGAACTAATGACGGATATGACAATAGACAGATGGAAATATACCAAAGATCGAATTCTAGAGATTCAATATGAATGAATCGAATCACTACAACCCGGATTGATTTTAATGACGAAAACCCGCAAATATTGGTTATAAGGGATTTAAGTCGGGATTTAATGACGAATTCAATATTAATGATGATAAATAATATGTTAAATTATTATGTTTAAGTCGTTATATCAGAGAATCGAAGAACGAATGAAAACAAAATAAAAACAAACGAATTAACAAAAGACGAAGGAAGAAGAAAGGAAGCAGGAACTGCGGCAGCCTCACGAAGAGGCGCAGTAGGTGCTGCGTCCCTTCGAAGAGGCGCAGCGGTTGCTGCGTCCTTTCTCGACGTTTGTCCTCTGATAATTCGTAAAAAAGGTTTAAAACATGGTTTTATAAATCGGCTTTAAGAATACTTTCGACATAAATCTTACATTAATGATTACAAAAAGTAAATAACAATAAATAAAGAAGGATTTACACCCTCAGACTTACATGTTTAACGAAACGAGATGAACTAAGTTTATGTTTTAGTGATGCTCGACTCGAATGTAACGAAAGTGCGCTCGTAAGAGGAAAACGATTAAGATTAATTAAGTTGATTATGGTGGAGTTGGTCAAATTGGTCGGTCATGCAAACGAGGCTGGTACTCAGAAAGATCTGAGCTTACGTGGTCGAATGTTCAAGCACGTAGGCGCCAAAAAGTAAAACGTGGTCTAGAATGCAAAGGAAGAAGAGAAGGGCGGACACTCGCGTGAGAAATATGAGGAGCGAAGGCTCCTATTTATACTAATCACATGAAGGAATTAGGGTTTTCGGAGAAACTTTGGAAGTGAATCTCGAAAAGATATGAAAATATACGAAAAATACGCAGAAAAGGACTTGGGAAGAGGCGCAGCAGTCACTGCGTCCCTTGGAAGAGGCGCAGCACCTGCTGCGTCTGTTCCCAGGTGGTTTCCTCCTACGGAAGAAAGATTTTCGTGTTTAATTTATGGAATAACGGATTAATCTTATTTTCCTTAATATTTTGTATGAATATTACGGGAAATTCTTTACCAAAGATTAAAAGATTGTGAAATAAGGAATAGAAATATCCGGAACATTCCAGAACATTCTGACCCGGGTTTTAGCGGTTATCAGAAAATGAAGACGGTTTTAGGCCCGGACTCCAAATGTACTCTAATTACTGTCAAAACGACCGTATCGGCGCGTAGATGACAACTAAGAGGTAGACATCAGTTTTTGAGCAATCATTTGACGATAAACTTATGAACTGTCATAAATCGTTCCGCGTACCAAGCATGCGGCCCAATCATCACCGGGTGGTTTGCGGGAGGTGCAGAAATGAGGTATCTACAGAGCCCCCACTTTGACTAAGGCTTGGACAAGGCGAAAAGCCATCAGGTCAATCGAAGATTACAACCTGACGACTATGGCGACGCAAGGCGGTTTAAGGGGTCTGAACCAAGGACCTGTCGTCGGGAACATTTTAGAGTATGTCGACTATCGGGGAGGGTCGTTTAAAGTCCATTAGACTACGTAAGGAGGCTCGCCAGCCATAAGAAGAGACCATACCTGAGACTTCTTCTCGAGATGCTTCCGGAGGTGCATAGGAGCTAAGGGTAAGCGTAGGAGCTAAGGGATAAGCGTAAGAGCTAAAGGATAAGACCTAAAAGATAAGTAAGGATTGTGCTAGGGTGTGGGATTCCAAAGGAAAGCATCAATGGGAAGGAGGCCCAAATATAATTTCAACCTGAGGGGTAACTAAGGCTTGAGTGTAAGAACTCTACTGGTCTGGGAACTTCTGGAGAACGACACCTTTATCGCACTCCGTGGGGAAACAAGAAATATCGTGAGTAGCAGGACACAGGCGGGAACTGCTGGGAGAAATCTGCTTGGGTCGTCTTCAAACAAACTTCAGAAGAACTTGAGAAGGACGATTGTATGTCGTGAACTCTCGTTGGGGAAATCTTATCAGGAACTTATCTCCATGTCTCGAGAGGGATTGTCTATCCGCTTACTCTCGCTAGTGGAATATAATGAAGGCGTGTCGAAACACCTGTCAAAGAATACCTGCTCGTTGTGACAAGCACAGTCTTGGAAGCAGTAAATAATGTATGATAGTATGCAGTTGGCTTAGAAATGCGGGTCTGAACGAAGAATAATCGTCAAACGGACCAAAAAAGGATAAAATGGCATCGGGGAAGAGGCGCACCAAAGATGGGCCCACAAATAACGAACTCATAACGAATTTTTAAAAACTCGTATGGAGGGAAGCTGAGGAAGAGGCGCAGCAAGATCTGCGTCTCTAGGAAGAGGCGCAGCGCCTGCTGCGTCTATTCCTGGAGGTGTCTTTCCTGCGTAAAAACGCGATGAAACAGGGGTTTCATTTCATTTGTTTCGAAACATAAAATCATCATATTCTCTCTCAAATTTCAACCATTTTCGCAAAAAATTGATCCAAAAGCTTGCATTTGCCATGACTAATCGAGGTATGTATATCATTCTTGCATTAATCTTCTATAATGGACGAATTGGATCGACAAAATTTAGGGTTTTCAACCCTAAAATGTCGAAAATTTGGGGCTTTCCCCCAAATGATTTTGCTTTGTAAAATTAACCTTGTAAATGGCTAATTGATAGTATAAGGATCATAACCATGTATTTGTTTCGAATTCTCGTTGAGTTTTGGGCATTTGAGTGAAATTGAGACGGTTTCACAGCTAAACCGTAAATTGCTTCGAAAATGGCCTTAGGATTGCCCATTTGCGATGAAACTTGATATTTGGAATCCTTGGATGATGGGTAAACTTCCTACCATCTCGTAATTTTGGTTTGTAACGGCTTTTTCAGGACAATTTTTAGGGCATAATCGCCGTTATAACGAAATGCTGTCGAAATTTCGACTCGAACCCATGACTAGGCTTCAACTTAGGCTTGACTTAACCCAAATTACCATATGAGTGATCGGGTTTGTGGGAATACGGAGAAAGATGGCGAGAAAAGAGCGACTTCGGGGCTTCCAAAACTCGAAAATCCCCTAATCAAGGTTCATCGTCACTTGACGCGGCCTAAAATTACTTTAACGTTGGAGGTGACGAGGCTTCTACTTCTGGGAGAGCTCCCATGGACATGGACACTGCCGTTGACGCTTCTCGTGCTCTCGAGGAGGCTTTCACTGCTGTTAGGGCAGCTGTTGAGGTTGCTGAGGACGAGGTCCTCGAGGAGGAGGAGGAAGAGGCCCCGAGGCGGGCCAACGTTGGGCGAGGCGGTCGTCAGCTGAGGGGAGCACCCGCGTGGGCTGAGACCTGGGACAGCAGGCACTTGCTTTGGGCTGCGGAGGGTCACCTGTCCTATAGGACGGTGAAGAGCTTGGTAATCTTGAATTCATTACCCATCACTCACCTTCTTTCATTTCATTTGCTCATATCTTTTCCAATTTCATACAAACTAAAGATAGCTTTTGTTTCAAATCACAATAGGAGGCCGGGAACATCAGATCGTTCTCGGGCTACACGACGGCGATGGATTGCTACGAGAGACTGTCGGCGGAGGAGCGAGCCATGATCGAGCGAGGGGCATTCGGCGCCCTGGTGCAGGCTTGGAGGGATATCGCGAAGTGGAAGCTGCGGGCTAACCTTAGCCTGGTCCGCGCTTTCTTGGACCGATTATGGGACACGACTTCCACTTTTCACATGCCTTTTGGTGAGGTGGGAGTCACGCTAGAGGACTACGGCATGATCTCTGGTCTGCCGTGTGGGACTGAGGTGGTGGAGTGGCCGGAGACTGCCATGAGGGTGGACTCGACCGAGTCTAGGAGGTTGATCGGCTGGAACTTGGCGCTGAAGGCTGCTGCAGTGTCTGGTTTGGTGCCTAGTTCTTACGTCCGAGACTACTTTGCGGGGAAGACCCCGGCATGGGTGGTGATTGACAGGAGAGAGACGGCTCCTCCTCCCTGTACAGCTGAGCAAAGGGCCCGCTTGTGGCTTTGGTGGTTTCTGTCTTCGATCTACCTCGGAGACAAGGGAGAGAGGCTGTCGACGAAGCTCCTTCCCTTTCTTTCTGACCTGAGCTCCCTAGAACGTTGGGACGGGGTCACTGCTGGTTTTGCGGTCCTCATCCGCTTCATGAGGGCCATGGTTCATCCGGAGTTGATGGAGAAGGGGACTTCTCCTGGTGCTGTCGGCCCTGGACTACTGTTGGAGGTATGAACCTTATCACTTCTTTTCCTTATCGAATTACGAAAGATCGTTATTGACCATCTTGCTTCACAGGCGTGGGTGTACTCCAACTTTCGGAGCCTCTCACCCAAGAGGACGGAGCCGCTGGAGAAGGCATATCCCGTTGTAAGCGATTGGGTGATGTGTCGCACGAGGAGCAAGCGTTCCTTTCACGGTGTCTACCGGCGGGACGTGAACGCTCTTCAGTTGGACAGTGTGAGCATCTCACTTATATTCGTTTTGCTTCTTTATTACTTTTTAACCGATCATAAGAATGATTTCTTGTTTGTCTTTTCCCAGTGGGTGCCCAGGCCTTGGGCGGAGTACGCTGGCGCTCCTCCTTTTGTGGCTGAGGTCCTTCGACCTAGAAGCTCAAGCCGGTTGCTGCTGAGGACGTCGATGGGTCTTGTGTGGTACTTGGGCGAGCGTTTGGCTCGTCAGTGCTCTCGGGATGTCTTGACGGTTCCCATCGATCCTCCTAGGACGATGTTTAGGGAGCCTTCTGAGGCTGAGAGAGAGGCTTACTTGGCTGGCGTTGGTGGCGACGCCCTCCTTCTTCCTGGTGAGGACTACTCGGCGTTCCTCTACGGGAGGTTGGCGTACTGGCCGGTTGTGGTAAGTATTTACTCTCCTTATGACCATTTCGAAAGTATGATGAATGATCGTCGATTTAATGGCAATCCTTTGTCTTTGCAGGAGGTTGAGGCGGCGGGCATTGAGCCCCCAGAGTACCCCGAGACCCTTGAGTACACTGACGCGACCGGGAGGACGACGATCTCCGAGGTGCGTGACTTTGACGTGGCTGTGACGGATGCTGGCTTGGACGATTGGCAGCATCTGATTCGGAGGGTGAGGCTCTAATTTGTATGATTTTTGTGTAAGAACACATTTGATTGAACTTATCCAATTATTGAGAACCTCTTTTTGAAAATGCAGGTTGCGCCGTCTCGGTTTGTGGCGTTATGGAGGGTAGCCAACCGGCTGCGAGCTACTGCCGTCGAGGCACTTGTCGGCGGTCGAGGTCGTCAGGTATGAACCTTTCGTCTACTTCATCTTTGAACTTTTTAACTTTTCTTATGATTGCTTGAAATGATTGACATGAGCCAATTTTGTTGTTTGCAGAGAGAGCGTGAGCTGGCCCAGTCTCAGGAGGAGACAGCACGTTTGCTGAGGGAACTCGAGGTTCGCGACGCCGAGGTTTCTGTTCTCGAGGCGAGAGTTGCGGAGTCAGGCGGCGACCGGCAGTAGTTTTGTTTTGTTGTTTGTTTGTTGTTGGTTGTATCTTGCACATTTGTACATTTTAGGACCAACGTTTTGGACATTTTGGATTTTGCTTGGGGTTCGAGCCCCCAGTTTGTTGTACATATCCCTCTTTTGGTTGTATATGATGTCCTGAGTGCCTTTGTTGCTGGGTTGCGTTGTTTATAACTGCAGGTTAGCTTTGAACAGGTTTGGTAGATGACGGTTTATGTCGTCATAATGCCGAAATTCACATCGAAATTCACGTAAAACATACATTTGATGATGTATGGCCTAAATTAGCGCAAAACGAAAGACTCAAAAGTGCAAAAGATGCAAAAAAATGACAAAAATGAAAAAAATTGCCGGAAATAACCGGACGGTAGGGAGGGTTACCCCCCAAAAAAATGAAAAAAATAGAAATCGATAAGTTAGAAATGTAATGAAGGACAGGAGTGGAATGATTCCCCAAAAAGGAAATAATAAAAAGAAATATATAAGTTTGAAATAAATTACATTAAATTGGAGAAATGATTTCCTAAAAAAGAAGAAAATAGAAAGAAATATATAAGTGTGCTAAAATGACGAAAATGCTGATATTGCCTCGAAATACGTGCCCGCGGAATTAAGAAACACGAACTATGGTAATTTTGACGTATTTACCAAAATAATAACCCGTATGAATAGGAAATTATTTGCCAAGAAATTTAGGAAAGATCCAACGCGGAAAATCACAGAGACATTGCTGAGGAAGAGGCGCAGCAGGTGCTGCGCCTGTTCCCCGGTGTATCCGTCCTGGCGGATTTTAGGAAACAGATTTTAGTATAAATAGAAACGTCGATAGTGGTTTTATTCACACAATTCTTTCGTCTCTTCCTTCGTCTTATTACATAAAATTCTCAAAATAATCATTCATCATGAATACTTTAGAGATTCGTCTAAAAGAGTGGACCAACGAGTTTTCCAACGTGGAGAAACACGACATGGGTGCTTATAATCTTGGATCATTGTTGTGTTTGAAGGTTATCAAGGTGGTCAAACCATTCCTAGATGCTTGTCTTGATTATTGGGACCCGAATTATCACGTTTTTGCTTTCCCCAGAGGTGACATTTGCCCATTTCCTGAAGAAATTGCTGCGATCGGTGGGTGGGACCCAGAACACTTGCCTGCTATTCCTTCTACTTCACAAGGGTATAAGAACAAATTTAGAGACTTGCTTGGGTTGACAAGAATTGAGGTGGACCGTCTAGTGACCTCCAAAGGAGTGCGAATGTTGGACTTTATTGGCTGATTCATAAACAAGGCCGACCCCACCATCTCTTATGTTGCTAGGCGAAGGGCATTCGGATTTTGCTTGTTACACGTATATGTCCTTCAAGGGCATGTTGATGAGGATTTGAGAGGTGATCCCCGTCTTCTGGGCCTAGTTGAGCAAATGGAACTGCGCAGGAGCCCAGCCTGTTTATGTTTAGGAGAGATCCTATTCGGTTTGGATAACAGGAAAGCCAATCGCGACCTACCTTATTTGGGAAGTCCCATTATTTTGCAGGTAAAAGAACACTTTTCTCTTTCCTTTTCTTTTTTTTTCGTTTTTTTTTTTCGTTTCTTCTTTTTTTCGTTTCTAATATCCGCTTTTGGTAGGTCTGGCTTATGGAGCGTCTTCGATTGATCGAGCCCCCAGTTCATGTTCCTTCTTATCATGCTCGCTCAATTGCAATGAGGACCAGGCTTAACATGGTGGACTTCACTCGAGTGTGCAATTACTGGGAAAATAAATTGAAGAGTGATGATGGCCCCTTGATTAGATGGGTTGTACCATGGTGGCATCTCAAATCTGTCACTGGAGTATCTTCCGTGGATCCTACCCTATCTCTGCGCATTCCTGGCTTGGAATTCATGGTATGCATCTTCCCGGAGAGGCTGATGAGACAGGTTGGACTGAAGCAGACAATCCTGAAGCTTGACACTGTCCCGCAGACTGCCGTGGCGCTTACTACTGAGAGCCGAAGGGAGTGGGCCATTAAATGGGCTCAAAGAAACGTATGGTTCTTGAACTCTTCTGTTAGTGCCTTATGGGTGTCGGACTCCTATCTGCGGTGGAGGAAAGCTACTACTCCGGAGGAGCATGAGAGATTGAGGAAGCGCGAGCCCGTTGACTACAGGGTGCGCGAGGTGGAAAAGGAAAAAGTGAAGCATCTGACTGAGGGAGAGGAAGAAGCCGGGTTTCGAGTTGTTCATCCTTCGAAGAAACCGAAGACCTCTCCTGTTGTGGACAAAGTGATTGACAAGAATGCGACGGCTATACCGCGAGAAAGACCGTTGGTGATTAGGTCCGAAGTGGCGCAAGAGTGTCCGGCTCGAGGTCGTGACAAGAAATATGACAAGAATGACAAGGGCAAAGGGAAGATGGAGGAATAGCCCAAGTCTTTATTATTATTTATTATTTATTATTATTATTGTAATAAAAAGGTGAGGTTTTTAGAATCCTAGCCTATTTTATTCTTTTTCTTTGGCGTTGTTATTATTATGTAATGTATTATTATTATTATTAGAAAATGAATGAAATAAAGGAGGTTAATTGGTTATGAAACCGTTGTGATTTTCTATTTATTATTCTTGTCGAATTCCAGATGCAACTGCAAATGTCCTTCTATTTACATTTTGGAATTAATGGGTTGTATCCTGTGAAGGATTGCCTACGTATTCATTAAGAAAATGAAATGAAACCCTTGCGCGTAGTTCGAGTAAATGTAAAAGAATAATTGTTCTAAGCAGGAGCTTGTAATGAACTTAGAAGATAAGCATGAGCTTTTTACTTACTCTTAAGATGAAATTTAGTTTATTTTGACGATATGAGGATGACAAATTGTCAAAATGCAAGAGCAGAGTGACATTAGCTTATTTCAGCTTGGCCAGGGGCCGTTTATTTTAGTGCCACAAGAGCGACACGTGAGGTTACGCGAGGCGCGTTTTTGTTCCTATTCTAGGCATAATACCGCTTTAGTTGGTCAAGGTTTGTCGGGTTGGCAAATTCATTCCCATCTAGGTCTGTGATTCTAACCGAACCCCCTAGAAGTATGGACTTGACTAGAAATGGCCCGGCCCAATTAGGTTTGAATTTTCCCCGTGGATCAACAGGTAAAAGAGCTCTAACCGACTTGAGTACTAAGTCTCCTTCCTTGATGTTCCTTGGCTGGACCCTTTTGTTGAAGGCTCGTTTGATACGTGCTTGATATGTTTGGACATTATGTAATGCGCGTAGCCTACGTTCATCCAGGAGGATGAGTTCTTCATATCTATCCCTCTTCCAATCGGCTTTCGGGATTTGACTTTCGAGAAAGATACGCAATGATGGTATTTCTAACTCGACTGGCTGTACAGCTCCCATGCCGTAGGTCAAATAGAAAGGGGTGGCTCCAGTGGGCGTCCTAACAGCTGTGCGATATCCCCACAAAGCAAAGGGTATTTTGCTTGGCCAATCTCGATAGTTGTCAATCATTTTCTTGAGAATTGTGACAACGTTCTTGTTTTCCGCCTCTACCGCACCATTAGTCTGTGGTCTATATGGCGAAGAGTGGTGATGCCTAATTTTGTACTTGGCTAGCAATTGCTCAGTCTCGGCTTGGAAATGTGATCCATTATCACTAATGATCTCATGTGGGCAACCGTATCGACAGATGATGTTGTTTTGTATGAACTTTGCTACGTTTTTAGCCGTGAGACTAGTGTAGGAAGCCGCTTCTACCCATTTTGTGAAATAGTCGATTGCCACTAGGATGAAACAGTGACCTCCTGTTCCGGCTGGAATTATCTTCTCGATTATATCAATTCCCCAGGCAGAAAATGGCCAAGGAGATGTCATCGTATAGAATAATGAAGGAGGGACATGTTGTACATTCCCGAAGATTTGGCAGTTGTGGCAATGTCTTACATATTTCATGCAATCGGATTCCATTGTGGTCCAATAATACCCCAAACGTGTGATTTTCTTTGCCATCATGGGCCCACTCATGTGAGGACCGCATTCTCCATCAGGAACTTCTTCCATCACTTTCCGCGCCTGTGAATGATCAAGGCAACGTAGGACTACACCAAGAGATGTTCTTTTGTATAACTCTCCTTGCATGAGAACGTATTGGGAAGCTAGTAGGCGTATAGCACATTGTCCCCTTTTGTCCATATCCGGTGGATAGGTACCGTTGAGCTTGAAATTTAGGATTGCTTGGAACCAAGGTTCCTCTGTGATTTCCTCTTCATCGGTGATTTGATGGACATAAGCTGGCTCTGATCGTCGTTCGATACATAAAGGCATTTCCACCATGTCATCTGGCATATTAATCAAAGATGCAAGTTTTGCAAGAGCATCTGCAAATTGATTTTCTTCCCGAGGTAGGTGTAGATAGGTCATGTGATCAAAGAATTGGGCAACTTGGTCTATTCTGTCTTGATAAGGTGCTAGGCTTTCGCTTCGGATTTTCCAAGATCCCGTAACTTGATTGACGATGAGGGACAAATCCCCATGCACGCGGAGGTTTTTAATGCCTAAGCTCACTGCCGCTTGTAGTCCAATGAGACAAGCTTCATATTCTGCAGCATTGTTTGTCACCTCGAAGTCGAGTTTGACAGTGATCGGTGTATGCTCGCCTTCAGGAGAAATGAGCAACACTCCTATTCCAAATCCTCTTAAGTTTGATGCCCCGTCAAAGTAAAGGTCCCAGGAGTCTACATCGGTTTGGAGTATATCCTCGTCTGGAAATGACCAAGTATCTATTGTTTGTGCATCATTGATGGGATTTTCTGCAAAGAATTCGGCAACGGCGCGCCCTTTTATAACCTTCAGGGGCACGTATTTGAGGTCGAACTCTGAGAGCATCAAAGTCCATCTTGCTAGGCGTCCGTTGAGGACGGGTTTCTCGAAGAGGTATTTGACTGGATCCATTTTGGAGTATATTTTGACGCAGTAGCTAAGCATGTAATGACTTAGCTTCTTCGTTGCCCACACAAGAGCGAGGCATGTCTTTTCGAGTTGTGAGTATTTGCACTCGTACTCCAAGAATTTCTTGCTAAGGTAGTAGATAGCCCTTTATTCTTTCCTACGGTTTGAGCTAGCATGGTGCCCATGGCTGTTTCGGTTACTGTGAGATATAAACCAAGAGGTTGATCTCGTTGAGGTGGCATGAGCACGGGTGGTTTAGCTAATATCTCCTTTATTCGGTCGAATGCCTTCTGACAGTCATCATCCCACATGGTGTGATCTGTTTTCTTGAGCTTTTTGAAGATAGGTTCACAGATCATGGTGAGTTTCGATATGAATCGACTTATATATTGCACTTTTCCCAGGAATCCTCTGACTTCTTTTTCCGTTTGAGGTTGTGGCATTTCGATCAGAGCTTTGATCTTAGAAGGGTCTATTTTTATACCTCGTTCGCTAACGACGTATCCCAGGAGTTTGCCAGATGTTACTCCGAATGCGCACTTCTGAGGATTGAGCCTCATGTTGTACTTTCGTAGCCTTGAGAAAAATTTGCGAAGGTTTGCAATATGCCCTTCTCTATCCTTGGACTTGACAATCATGTCGTCTATGTATATCTCAACTTCTTTGTGCATCATGTCATGTAGGAGTGTAGTTGCGGTGCGTTGATATGTAACTCCGGCGTTGATTAACCCAAACGGCATGACCGTATAGCAATAG
The DNA here is from genome assembly GCF_048544455.1 of Silene latifolia. NCBI lineage: Eukaryota > Viridiplantae > Streptophyta > Magnoliopsida > Caryophyllales > Caryophyllaceae > Silene > Silene latifolia. The sequence continues at coordinate 143,131,209 of NC_133526.1, forward strand.
GTTCCCCATTGAGTGATAAAGGCGGTCTTATGCATGTCTTCTATGGCCATCTTGATTTGGTTGTAACCTTCGTACCCATCCATGAAGGACAGTAACGCGTGATCTGCGGTATTGTCCACCAATATGTCGATATGTGGTAGAGGAAAGTCATCTTTAGGACTTGCTTTGTTTAAGTCCCTAAAATCAACACAAACACGGATTCTCCCATCCTTTTTGGGTGCGGGTACTATGTTGGCTACCCAGTCAGAGTACTCGGAAACTTTGATGAACCCGGCTTTGAATTGTTTATCGACTTCTTCCTTAATCTTGAGAGCCCATTTTGTTCTCATTCGACGAAGCTTTTGTTTCACGGGCTTGAAACCTGGCTTAATTGGGATTCTATGTTCGGCGATATCCTTGTCGATCTCTGGCATGTCTTTGTAGGACCAAGCGAAAACGTCTTTGAACTCGTGTAGGAGGTCTATGAAACTGGCCTTTTCGGTGGGGCTCATGGTTGTCCCTATCCTAAGTTCTTAGGGTTCTAGTCCGGTTCCTACATTGATGGGTTCGGTGTTCTCTATTACTGGTCCCCCTTCCCCCTCTTGTAGTATTTTCTTGGCTATGTAGGGAGGTATCTCAATTGAGTCTGGGTCCGGGTCATCCTTAGTATCATCATAAACAGAATTGCATTCAAGATAACACAAAGAGTAAGAAGGACCTGATTTATTCATATTAAAGTTTGAGAAAAGTTGAAACAAAGAAGCCATCTGATCTGTGGTCAGCGGCGGTAAGGGGACAGTTGTTGGGACGTTTCCCGAACCACTGTTACTATTTGAGGCTAAGCTAGGAGAAACAAAGGGAATGGGGGTGACGACAGGAGGAGACTCCCTAGTGACTTCTCTAGACTCCGACTCTGACTCCTATTCTCACTCTAACTCGAATTCATCGTCTTCTGGTTCTCCTTTGAACATCTCTCCTTCTCCGGTGGTGAGCTTGAAGAGTCTTCCTTGATTATTGGTCCACTTGATTGATTTTCTCCATCCTATCTGCTGGTTCGCGTTGGTTTCTGTGATTAACGCGGTAGGGTTAAAGTGATCGTCTTGAAGTATCATAGTAATGATCTCATCCTGCGCGGCTCTAACAAATCGATCTTCTCCAAATAGTAGACTAACAGCTTGTTTGTCTAAGCAAGGTGCTTGACGGGCTTTGACGGTAGGAACCGTTTCTGGAGGAATGAAGTAGCAATCGTGAAAGATCTCGATTCCGGCTAGCTTTCTTCCGAGGTAGTGCCAAGGTTCGGGAAATCCGTGAAAGAGTTCTTGACTTCCTTCCCTAACAAAATATCCATTTAGGGTAGGGAAATATGGTCGCATTTGGACTCCTACGTGCTTACGGCTTTGAACTTGAGCGAGCATCTCGAGAACTTCCTCTTTAGTGGGTTTGTATCCTAGTCCAAGTGGTATTCTTTTTTAGTTGCCTTCCTTGTAAGGTGCGAAGGTGTTTCTTCGGGCAGGGTTCAAAGGCATTCCCGGGAAGTATCCCTGGGATTTGAGTATGTGGTTGACCACCAAGTTGGAGTAGGGATCGTAGTATAGGGGTGCCAACTCACTTTCTATGACACTTATGCTTTGAAAGCCCCCAAGTTCATATACTGGATCCGCAAGGACTTGATTATTTGACTTCTTTTCGATTATTGCCTTGATGGGCGACGAAGTGATCGTCACCACTTTGCCATTTAGTGGGATTTTGATCTTTTGGTGAAGGGTGGATGTTACCGCATTGGAAGCGTGAATCCAAGGTCTTCCCAGAAGTATGTTGAAGGAAGCTTCAATGTCCACTAATTGGAAGTTAACCTTTCGCTCAATTGGCCCTGTGGCTATGGTTAGGTTAATGAGTCCTACTACCTTTCGTTGCGTACCAGCATATGCGCGGACACTCTGATTGGTAGGGGTCCAATCCGACTCTTTCATGCCTAGTTTGTATGCCGTTTTGAGGGGTATGACGTTGACTGCGGAGCCATCATCCACCAAGGTTATTGGCACATTCTTCTTTAAGCAAACGACAGTGATGTAAAGAGCCAAGTTGTGACTAGCGCCAAAGGGCGGCAAATCTTCATCTGAGAAAGTAATAGGATTACTTAGCTTCGGTGATTCTTGGAAGACCAAGTTGACTACATCGTCGGGTGTGGAGTTATGTGCTACGTTTAGTTTGGCCAAAGCTTGCAGTAAAGCTTGGCGATGTGGGAATGAGCTTGCTACTAGTTGCCAGACTAAAAGATCAGCCTTTGTTTTCTGTAATTGCTTTAGCAAATGATCAGTAGAGTCATCTTCGTTATCATTTGGTGCGATAACGTTGGTTGGACCATTTTGAGTAATACTTTGATATGGACACCCCGAACGAGTTAGGTGGTCCACATCTTAGGCTTCACCATTTTGGACTATTTCCTTGATTAGGGAGTGTTCAATGAGATACTCGTCTTCATCATCATCGGCCTATACTCCATTGACTGTAGTTAGTTCTCTCATTATCATGATTTCGTCCTCTAATTGTGTAATTTGGTCGACTAGTTTATCAACCACAGCGACTATTTCTAGTAGCATTTTGGGAGAAAATTAGTGGCGCATGTTCTTTAGGTGTTGCATTGGGGTCATGTAAAGTTGTCACCACATTTTCCAATTCCGAAACTTGCCTATCCACACTCCTTGCCCATGCGATGAAGTCGGTAATGGTAGGGGAAACGGTAGAGTAGAACCCTTCATTCTCGATCGCATGGATCTCATCTTCGACTGGAGAAATGAGGTGCGAACAATCTAAGGTAGATTTGTCACTTGTGATCACTAGAATTCCAAGAGGATTCTGAGTGTTGTTGGGCTTACCTCTCGGCGGTATTGGTAGTCGACTATACTCAATCATGTCTTGAAGCACATTCTTCATTTTGTAGCATTTTTCTGTGTCATGCCCCTTACCCCTATGATATTCGCAGTATGAGTTCTCGTCTCAGAACTTGGATTTATTTTCTAGTTCGGGCATAGGGCCTATGGGTTGGAGTTTGCCTTGTTTCATTAACCTTTTTAGAGCATTGGAGTAAGTGTCCCCAAGATTTGTAAATTTCCTTGGTGGGGTACTCTTCTTGGATGGCTCGAGAAGGTTAACTTCATCGGTCTTGCTAGTGGAGCCATAAGAACGACTTGTTGAGCCTTGATATCCTCGGCCTACCGTTTTCGACAAGAGTCCTTTACGGATGTCATCTTCGATCCTCATTCCTAGTACGGTTAAGTCTTTGAAGTTTTGATGTTTTGGTACCTCAAATGATTTGCATAGATGGGCTTTAGGTTGTCCACGAATTTCTCCACAAGGGTAGCCTCATCCGGGCGTTCAACAAGTTGGGTACTAGTCTTCCTCCATCTACTTAGGAAGTCGGTGAAACCTTCTTTGTCATTTTGGGTAAGAACCTCTAAAGTGCGCATGTTAACTTGAATCTTAGCATTATCCGTATATTTCTTATCAAACTCAATCGCGGCGTCTTCCCAAGTAGCGATTTTCTTATGTTCTAGAGAGTAGAACCATTGCTATGGGATGGTGTCAAGAGATGAAGGAAAGATCCTTAAGAACATCTCGGGTTTGATGTCTTTGATAGACATGTAATCCTTGAAGGCACGGATGTGATTCAAAGGGTTTTCATGCCCCTTGAATTTAGGGATATCCGTCATGTTGAAGTTGGTTGGCAACTTGGAACTCACGGCCTCATACTTGCGATTATTCTCCCTAGAAATGTCATCCCCTTTAAGATACATCAATTGCTCCTCTAAGTATTGAAGTCGTTTCTCAGCTGCAGTCATACCCATGGGAGGGTTTTCGTCCCCGAAGCCATTCACGAAGTCATCAACGATTTCACTTTCTCGAGGAGGCAACCTCGTTTCTACGGCATAGATCCGGCCCTCGATGGTGTCAAGGCGATCATACACTTGGTCTTGAGTAACTTGGAGCTGAGGTAGCGCGGTTAGGATTCGATCATTACCATCCTGGAGTTGATTGAAGTTCACGTCGCTTGTATCAGGCATCTTGGAAACTGGATAAGAGATCGACGACGAATCAAAACACGATCGACCATTCTAACACACTTACTTGAAAAGAAATGTTTTGACTCGTGAAGTGGGTGTGTTCCACTTGTGTTGAGTGAGTTTTGAAGAAATGACAAAGATTTGAAAATGTGTGTCCTAGTCAACTATAGTGTAGTTGTAGGAGTGGACTCGAAGTGAGGTTTTGAAATGGGCTTGGGCCCGAAATTTGACTCGACAAATGGACAGAGTTTCGACTCGGTTTTGCGCTAATCATGGGACTTTTTTTCGAAATTTACATTTTAAAAGGGATTTTAATTTTACAAAAATCGTCATGGTTTCGTTTAGAAATGGTGATCACGTAAGGTACAAACATTTATACAAGCATTATAACGGGATGCTGAGTGCATTTAAAAAAGGTTTTGGTTTAAAGGGTGGGTTTCCATACCGAACAATCAAACCCGAAGTCTGTGGAGAGGCTCGTACCAAACAAGAGTAAGGCCGATTCCTAGTCCATTTCCTCAAGTAGTGAAGGTCCTTGATACAAACAAGAGTAAGCATCATGGTACGGATGACGTCAATCGCTATCCATCCTTAGGCCCAAATAAGAATTAGGACCGTCTAGACGGGACGATTGGTCGAATGGGTTGGGTTGGGCCTAGGAAGGCCGAATAAACGATCTAGGAAGATCGAGTTATGAAAACCGACAATTGTCTTGTACAAACTATTCCCTAACCTTGTTCAAGTTTCACCCTTGGCTACACGTAAGTGTATTATCCCCAGCGGAGTCGCCAAACTGTGGACGCGGGCCCACGGGGGCGCTTGGGAAGGAGAACAAGCGTTTGCATTTGTGGAGTCGCCACCAATTTATTGTGGAAAATTGGAAACCGTTCGAATACCTCGTGCCATGTCAAGACACAAAGTAGTGACATAGACACCAAGAACTCGTTACCCTTAGCATTCTATGTCTAGAATGACTCTCGTTGATGCCAATGAACATGGATGTTCACAGAGATCTGGAGTAAGGGGTGAGGGTACATATTAGGAAGCTCTTTTGATCGAACACCTAATCTCGCCCGCCTCGATAGCGGCCTCTACTAATGATTAGGGAAATTATTCATACTCGATATATTGTCGATTATATGCATGCAATGCAACATCCAAGTTTTAATCCTAGCATGTGAGAATTAATTAAGTCGGTGAACAATTAATTTAGCAAACAATTAGGTCGAAGTAGGAATTTAAGTTCAATTACATGTGAAGGCATACAAACAATGTGATAAAAGAAATACAATAAATACAATAAAGAAAATTACAATAATTACATTGGATTAATTGATTTGTGTCGAAAATACTTTTAAAACGGATAATTTGAGAAAAGAATAAACGAACAGATTATTAACGATAATACGAATAGTAGTTAATTACATACGTAAACTAATGAAACTAGGTCAAGGTAGAACGGAAGTTCAGAGACAGCAATCAACCTGGAACAGGCGCAGCAGGACTACGCCCTCTGGAAGAGGCGCAGCAGTTCCTGCGTCTGTTCCAAGGCTAAGTTCTGGCTGTGAAGCCGGAACTGCAAATCGTTAATATTCGTGGGTGAGTTTAATGATTGATTATGATATTCGACTCAGATGAAAGTGATTTAATACATTAATTACATGTGAATGAGTCATAAGAACGATAAAACATGGATGAAACGAATGTGGATGAATTAATTACATGAAAGATTGATCAATGACATGGGTGAACTAAATAGGTTAAATCTGACGAATTAATGAGGAACTAATGACGGATATGACAATAGACAGATGAAAATATACCAAAGATCGAATTCTAGAGATTCAATATGAATGAATCGAATCACTACAACCCGGATTGATTTTAATGACGAAAACCCGCAAATATTGGTTATAAGGGATTTAAGTCGGGATTTAATTCTAATTCAATACTAATGATGATAAATAATATGTTAAATTATTATGTTTAAATTGTTATATCAGAGAATCGAAGAACGAATGAAAACAAAATAAAAACAAACGAATTAACAAAAGACGAAGGAAGAAGAAAGGAAGCAGGAACTGCGGCAGCCTCACAAAGAGGCGCAGTAGGTGCTGCGTCTCTTCGAAGAGGCGCAGCGATTGCTGCGTCCTTTCTCGACGTCTGTCCTCTGATAATTCATAAAAAAGGTTTAAAACATGGTTTTATAAATCGGCTTTAAGAATACTTTCGACATAAATCTTACATTAATGATTACAAAAAGTAAATAACAATAAATAAAGAAGGATTTACACCCTCAGACTTACATGTTTGACGAAACGAGATGAACTAAGTTTATGTTTTAGTGATGCTCGACTCGAATGTAACGAAAGTGCCCTCGTAAGAGGAAAACGATTAAGATTAATTAAGTTGATTATGGTGGAGTTGGTCAAATTGGTCGGTCATGCAAACGAGGCTGGTACTCAGAAAGATCTGAGCTTACGTGGTCGAATGTTCAAGCACGTAGGCGCCAAAAAGTAAAACGTGGTCTAGAATGCAAAGGAAGAAGAGAAGGGCGGACACTCGCGTGAGAAATATGAGGAGCGAAGGCTCCTATTTATACTAATCACATGAAGGAATTAGGGTTTTCGGAGAAACTTTGGAAGTGAATCTCGAAAAGATATGAAAATATACGAAAAATACGCAGAAAAGGACTTGGGAAGAGGCGCAGCAGTCACTGCGTCCCTTGGAAGAGGCGCAGCACCTGCTGCGTCTGTTCCCAGGTGGTTTCCTCCTACGGAAGAAAGATTTTCGTGTTTAATTTATGGAATAACGGATTAATCTTATTTTCCTTAATATTTTGTATGAATATTACGGGAAATTCTTTACCAAAGATTAAAAGATTGTGAAATAAGGAATAGAAATATCCGGAACATTCCAGAACATTTTGACTCGGGTTTTAGCGGTTATCAGAAAATGAAGACGGTTTTAGGCCCGGACTCCAAATGTACTCTAATTACTGTCAAAATGACCGTATCGGCGCGTAGATGACAACTAAGAGGTAGACATCAGTGTTTGAGCAATCACTTGACGATAAACTTATGAACTATCATAAATCGTTTCGCGTACCAAACATGCGGCCCAATCATCACCGGGTGGTTTGCGGGAGGTGCAGAAAGGAGGTATCTACAGTAATTTGTACTTAGTATGGCCTTAGTTTTAATTGGTATTTCCCGAAATGAATGGGGATATCAATTCGGTTGTAATTAATGTGATCTCGCATCACTTTTATTTTTTTTAGTTTTGTTTTTATTTTATATTATATAAAGTAGAAAAGCTATGTAATTTATTTATTCCAGAGTTCCTTGAAGACGGTACCATTCGAGAAGGCGATCCAACAAAGACCGTGTTGCCTTGGAGTGCGTGCCAAATGAAGTTCAAGGGACCAAAGGAGTTAGTTTCCGAATTTGTAAATAGTTTATTTGATTTACTATTTTAGGAAGGCCATACTAGGATTTTATCTTTATGCTTTGCAATTGTTTTATATGTTTGCATGCATTGCCGATTTGCCATAACTACACATGCATATTTATTTATCGAGTCATCGACCGTGTCAATTAAAATTATCGTAGTTCATTGCTTTATTTCACTTAAAACGTGATAAATAATAAATTGACAAGACCTCTCACTAAATAATAATTGAGAATTAGCCTTACCAAATAGTAGAAACCATGAATCCCAATTTCATAAGGAAGTAGGCCCTGCTCACCGGGGTGCTAAACTTGTTACGTTGGGTAAATGGGTAATAAAATGTTATTACATCAAAATTTGGATTGAGCTCAACGGAAGTATTCGTGACCGTAGTCGCATGTGTTCCGGGCTAAAGATAAATATTAGTGTAATTTTATCGACCGAGAGTTCTAGAAGTAGAATCGATTAAAGAGTTCATCCACCGAGTTATATTGATAAGGGATGAATCGGCTCACCGTGCCCGAGTTAATATGAATTTGGATCTCGGGATCATTTATAATAGTTGGGTGGAGGTCACTATATAAATGTTTGAAACTTGTTTAAAAACGTTTTCAAGTATGATTAAATGACAAATGTTAATATTTCTTTTACCTCCATGTTTGTAGTTTACATATCGCAATGGATCCTACTAATGCAACAACACCTATTACCATTGAGTCTTGTCATAACTTATTTGACGATATTTGCTCCAACAACAATCTCGGTACTACTAGAGAGCTTCATTTTGGGACCGATGGAAACCTTAATTTCATCACTTCCTCCATACTTCCTACTATGACTAGATCTTTTGTGAATGTGTCTCGGGAAGACCATCTCATTAAATCTATGGGATCCTTATCTTTGGAAGAAAGGGATGCCGAAACTAATGGGATTCCGAGCAAGAAAGCTCTTACAACTAAAGGAAAGTGGTTCAAAACGAAGGGAAAGAAAGGTAGAAAATTCAACAATGGAAACAAGATGGCTAGTGGGACTACCAAAGGAGCCAAAGTTGATGATGAATGCCATTATTGTTATGGCATGGGACATTAGATGAGGAATTTCCCCATATATTTGGGAAATATTAGGGATGGACTTGTTATTCCACTCGGTAAAATTCCTTTTGAAATTTATGTTATTGATGTAAATTTTACTTCCACCACAACGTGGGTATTAGATACCGGTTGCGGTTCTCACCTTTGTAATCATTTACAGGGGCTAAGAAACGTGGAAAAGCTGAGCAAGGGCGATGTTGATCTCCGTCTTGGGAATGGAGCAAGAGTAGCGGCCACATCCAAGGGAACTTATGTGCTTGTTTAAGCAAATGGATTTTAGTTATATTTGCATAATTATTTTTATGTACCTTCTCTTTCAAAGAACATTATTTCAATTGCAATAATTGACATAGAGGGTTTTAATTTTACCATTAAAAACAATTGTATTATTTCAAGAAATGACTTGGTCATAGGCCGAGGCTCTTCTATTAATGGCATTTATGTTCTAGAAACTTCAAATCCATGTAAAGACATCTATAATATACAATCGAAGAAACTCAAATCAAGTGATCCAAATGAATCGTACATTTGCCATTGTCGATTGGGTCATATCAATGAGAATCACATTAAAGGTGGTCGGTCCGCTTTGAGCTTAGATTTCGGTTACTTGTCGTTAGAAGCACCTAGACCAAAACAATATTTATAACTTCACAAACAACTCTACTACTAGTAAAGAGGCAAGTAAAGGTCGGATCCCAAGGGACGGGTATTGATGTAGGATTTTCGATTGCAAGTAGTGGTGTCTAGGGGTGTCACAATTTGGGTTGAGATAAGAAGATCACTAAACTAAATAACAATAAAAGTAAACAAGCAAGATGACTAAAATGAGATGTAAACAATTGATTAAAAGCACTAAGGTGTCATGGGTTCATAGGGGATTCATGGGAATTGATCATACAAACATATTCTCAAATTATAAGCAAGAAATTATTGTTGTGATAGGATCGAGTTGGTTTATATCTTACAATCCTAGGAAGGTTTGGGTCCCGGAGCCGAATCGATTAGATTATACAACACCTACAAGTCGACTTAATCCTCCCTACTCGACTATATGCATGGTCTAATGAGACTCGAGTTGGTTTATGTCTTACAAGTCTCATTGAAAAGGTAAGTGATGGGTAAAAAATACAAGGATTCATAGGCTCGCATTTCATCAAACATAACATGTGCATAAGTTGAGATCACAACAAGCAAGCAAATAAATTATGTGAACATATTAGATTAAGCATGAATCATCCCCCATGTTGGTTTCCCCTAACTCCCCATTAACCCTAGTTAAGGAAACTACTCACTTATTATCAAGTTTAACATGTTAACAAGGTTGTAAATCATATTAACAAAGCAAAACATGATGAATAAATGAAGATGATTAACAATAATTAAAAAGGGATTAAGAGAATTATACCTAATGATGATTCCAAAATAATAATGCAAAGAATAATAGAAGTACTTGATGATTGATGGAAGGTTGTCAATCTCCCAATAAACCCAAATAATCTTCAATTACCCAAAATAAAAGATGAACAATAGAGAAATTAAGGAAATGAGATTTGTATTAATACTTGATTAAAAGTTGATTACAAGATTAAAGAGAGATTAGAATAATATAAACTACACTAAAGATTGATAATAAGAACATGATAATCTAATTAGACTAATGGGGTATTTATAGTGGGGATTAGGTGCACAAATTAGGGTTACTAAGGACTTAAATGACGATTAAGTCCTTGAGGAATCGCTCCTCTCAAGAAAAGATGCGGGTCTCCTTTTAGCTAGTCTTTCAAAAATATGCGCATCTCGAATAGAGAAGGAAGAGGATGTGTTGCTCTTGAGGACAATCCGAGCGTCCAGAAGGTCAGGACGAGCGGATTGTGTAGGCATTGGACGAGCGGCCTGGCAGCTTGGACGCTCGGATTGTGGAGCTTCTGGTCGGGCGTCCCGATAGGTGAGACGCTCGGATCCTAGTCCAGCATGCCATTTCTTCTTTTCTTCTTCTCTTCTTCCAACAATAATCCGGGATTTTGTCGGAGATGCAAGGATCTTCTTCATCATTGCCCATCTACTACATTATGTACAAAGGCCTTCTAGTCTTGTCTTCTCTTTGATGCTTGGTCATTAGATTCGATCAATTTAGCTCTATTTTGCCATGAAAATACAAGGTTTGCACTCCTCTCCTACCAAGGAAACAAAACCTCAAAGAATATGCAAAACAAAGGACTAAAGATAGCAAATGACCCAAATATGCACTAAAAAGCATAGGAACGAGGCTAATTCGGGGACTAAATATGCTCAAATATTGACCACATCAAATATCCCCAAACCGAACCTTTGCTCGTCCCGAGTAAAGAGGTGACAAAAATCGGACCCTTATTTAAACTAACCTACTAATATAGCCGATATGAGACAATTAGCGGGTCTCACTCCGCCCCTTCAACTCACAACAAGACAACCATGAGGTAGGATGCCTTCTTGCAAGGCAAGGTGGGTCTTGCCAAAATGGCGACACATCCAATCATTAAAGCACACAAAATCAAGTAATGGATGCATCTACAAAAAGAATAGCCACTTTCCTCATCTAAGTGGCGGAAATTATCTAAAGGGGTGGCAATTCAAGGGTACACACTCCTTCATAGATATGGTTTTTTCAAAGATTGGAAAGATCATACCATGCGGTCTTCAATATCCTCATGTCTCGAATGTGGCGTAGTCAATCAATGTAAACAAGGATAAACAAACACAATATATACAAAACAATATATACAAGACTACACTACAAAGGAAATGAACTTGTTTTTGGATTTTCAATTTTACAATTTTTTTTGGATTTTTCAAAATTTTTGATTTTTTTTGATTTTTTATAAAAGTCAAGTTAGAATTTCCCATCCCCACACTAGTATGGGCATTGTCCTCAATGGCCAATACGATAGGACATTATGCAATGAATATGCATGATTTCTAAACTAAATGCAAACTATACTAAACTAAACTACATGATGCATGTGTTTTTGTTATGGTGGAGTGCATAATTTAAATTAGATCCCAATGCATATGCATGGACTCCCCAAACCAAAATAGACATTATTTCTAATGTCATGAATTTCGGGGGAGTTCATGCACATGGAATGCAATGCATGAAACTAAAGATTGTCATTTTGGATTTTACAAGTCGGGAACAATGATAATGAACACCTTAATGAAGCCAAGGTGTTAGTCCTCCAATGTTGCTAGGGCTCCACAGAATCAAAACAAATATGGTACAACAAATTATCAAAACATCAAATTCTTTTCATGAAAATTAAAGAGAGAAGGGATAAAAGAAACTTCACTTAAGCCTTGATGGGTGCCTCTTGCCCGCTCCATCTAGCTATGAAGTGATCTCTAGATATCGCCATCATCCCCCTCTAAGTCACTATCCCAAGCTTCTTTGGATGCATCACTTGCATTGAAGTTCATGAACTCATTTCCCTCACTATTGAGCTCCACCGTATCTCCACCACAAGAGTTATCACTCCCTTCGCCTTTTTGCCCATTTGCTCCTTCATTGGCCCTTGCCGAGTTTGGGAAGAGAATGTCTATTTGGGCCCAAGAGGGAAACATTTCCTCCTAGCTAACCTTCCCTTGTTGAACCAAATGGTTGAATTGTGGGTATAGACCATAGTAGCTATCCACGGCGGCTTCATATTGACGGAGATGCATGTCTTGGAGAATCCCCATCATAAAATCGTCTCGAGGAAGGATGAAGGGGTTAGGGATATTGTAAGGTTGATATTGAAAAGGGTAGGGAGGTATCTTGATCTTTTCATTTTGTTGTTGTGGCTCATGTTGTTGTTGTTGGGTTTGTGGTGGTGCTTGATTTGCTTGGTTCGGGTTTGTGGGGATGAGGTATGACGGGATTAAGGATAGAGGGCCCCTCCTTGGTGAAATTCTTGGTAAACCGTTCATTGGCAAGTAGATAGGATTGCTCCCTTTTGTTATCCATTTGATTCTCTTTTCAAAACCTTCGTGGGTTATCCAATGATGTTGCATAAGAATTAGCTCCTCATTTATCTTTGTATTTCCCGGAAGGGAAGTGTACTCATTGTTCTCATTGAACCTTGGATTGAAGTGTTTCGCGAGTCTTGTAATGAGTCCTCCATTGACGATATGCTTCATCCCATCATCGTCCCCATTTCGAAACTTAGCCCATTTCTCAAGGAGTACAAGTGGTGCATTAAAATGATATCCACTTCTTCCTTGGATCTCAAGATATGATTCCATGAATACGAGATCAAGCTCATTCACAATTGCCGGGTCTCGGCGTGCAAGAATAGTTCCGGATAAGAACCGGTAAGTGAGCCTTAGAATAGGGTTTTGGATGTGAAATGCCAAACATTCCTTGATATACAAAAAGTCTCGACAGGTCATGGCTCTCCACAATGGTGCCACACTATACTTCTTTGGTCTTGATGTTCGGGTAGGCGAAACATCCAAACCGAGCACATTTACAAACTCAACAAGAGTCATCATCCTTGTTACATTCTCCAATCTAAACTCTATGCAAATCGTTTTGTTCAAAGTTGTGATCTTTAAGAAACTTAAGAACTCAAGAACAAGAGGTCGGTAGGTTTGCTCATGTAAGTGAAACAAGGTAGAAAGACCGAACAACTCAAAAAGGGCTTCCGTTTGATGGTATATTCTAAGCTTTCTTAATGTTTTATGGCATAGAAATTTGGTAGGAAGAATATTCTTACCAAGTAGTCGGTGAAAGACAAGCCTTTGAATATCATTCACAAACTCAATGTTGGAAAAATCGTCAAGCTTGGTGAGATCCACAATCTCTTCATGTTCCCTCCTTAGAGTGTTGATATGAGAAGTAGATGAGCTTCCTCTCACTCTTGGTCTTCTTCTTTCCCTAAATAAAGATCTTCTTGGTCCCATTCTTTGATTTTAGATTTGGAATTTGATTTGTTGAAATATGGAGATGCTCTTTGTGAATTAGATCTTGCTTTTGAATCTTTTTGAAACCCTAGAATTTTGGGGATTTTTGTTTTTGTGGAGGGAATGAGTGCTTGAGATATGTTTTGGAGTCATAAGAGAGGGGGTTTTTATATTGTAGGTGGAAGGAAGGATGAGGTGTCACAAATTGTGTGGTGGGGGAGAAATTAGATTGCGAAAATCGGGAATAAAAGACGCAGAGAGACGAGCGGATTCGTCATCGGGACGCTCGGATTTCTGGGTACTGGGACGAGCGGATTCTCTAGGAGACGCTCGGATTCTATTACAGAGAGAAATTCCAGATTTTGAAGTAGCCAGGACGAGCATATACAGGTCGGGACGAGCGTCTTGCAGTAGTAGGACGAGCGGTTTCTCTGGGAGACGCTCGGATTTTCTTACAGCGAGAAATCCCAGAAATTATTGCCAACGAGCCGACTGGATTCCCAATGCGACGGGCGTCCAGATCAAGACGAGCGGATTAGCACTTGAGATGCTCGGATTTTAGATCAGAACAAAACAGCTGCTTGTCAGCTCTCGTAGGACGAGCGGATTCCCTGTGTGATGCTCGGATTTTCTGCTTGGACGAGCGTCTTCCTCTCGGGACGCTCGGATTTCTCCTGCTTTTCCTTTACTCGGATAGAAATGTTTCCCCACACTGAAAATTAGTTCCTTCATTCATCAAAATTATTAGTGACCCTCCCTCACTTACTCTTATGGAAAGAATCATGTTTATGATCGAAATGCAATAAAATTAAAAGTACAAGTAAGAAGGGTTAGTATATTTACAAGTGGTGGTTTAGGGAGGACTCCACCAAACTCTCCTTTTGATGATCTCTTCAAGGATGAGGAGGCCCGAGGTAGGTGACCTCGACCTCTCCAATGAATGCTCCCTCATAATATGGCTTCAATCTTTGGCCATTGACCTTGAATTTGCTTCCATCTTCCGATTTGATCTCAAAGTCTCCATACCTCGGTGATCACATAAGGACCCATCCACCTAGAGTTCAAATTCCCGGGAAAGAGTCGATATCGGGAATTGAATAGAAGGACTTTATCTCCTTTGTTCAAGGCTTTTTGCTTGATTCCCTTGTCATGAAGTAACTTTGTCCTCTCTTTGTGGATCTTGGCATTCTCATAAGATTGTAGTCGGAATTCCTCCAACTCTTCAATTTGTATCATCCTCTTTTGACCACTTAATTTGAGATCAAGGTTGAGAGCTTTGATTGCCCAAAAAGCTTTGTACTCTAACTCAATCGGTAAGTGGCATGCCTTCCCATAGATAAGTTTGTAAGGGGAACCTCCTATGGGAGTCTTATAGGCCGTCCTATAAGCCCAAAGAGCGTCATTAAGCTTCATGCTCCAATCTTTACGAGTCTTTTTTACAACTTTCTCAAGAATTTGCTAGATTTCTCTATTTAAAACTTAAACTTGACCGCTTGTTTGAGGATGGTATCATAAGCCGGTTCTATGTTGAACACCATATTTGGTCAAAATTGATGTGAGCTTCTTTTCCTGAAAATGCGTTCCTCCATCACTTATGATTGCTCTAGGGACTCCTAATCTTGGGAAGATTATTTTCTTAAAGAGCTTAGTGACCGTTTTTGCATCATCGGTTGGGGTGGCAATTGCCTCCACCCATTTTGAGACGTAGTCTACGGCCACAAGGATATATTTGTTTCCTTTGGATGTCACGAACGGCCCTTGGTATTCGATCCCCCAAACGTCGAAGATCTCCACCTCTAGTATGCCCCTTTCTGGCATCTCATTCCTCCAAGCGATATTCCCCGTCCTTTGACAAGCATCACAATGAAGGATGAATTCCCTTACATCTTGGAACAATGTAGGCCAAAAGAAGCCTGATTGAAGAATTTTTGCAATGGTTCTCCTTGCTCCATGGTATCCACCGTAAGGTGATGAGTGGCATCCTTCCAAAACTCCTTGAATTTCCCATGAGGGATGCACCTTCGGTAGAGCCCATCACTACACTCCTTGTAAAGATTTGGGTCATCCCAAAAATGCCTCTTTACTTCGAATAAGAACCTCTTCCTTTGGTTGTAGTTTAAATTTGGAGGGAGTACTCTTCCAACAATATAGTTGGCATAATCGGCAAACCATGGGGTGATATGTCTCTCAAGTTGTGTTTGAATAGCCATCAAGATATCATCGGGGAAAGAGTCATTGATCGGTGTTTCTCCTTCTTCTTCATGAAATCGGATCCTTGACAAGTGATCCGCCACTACATTCTCGGCTCCCTTCTTATCTCTTATTTCCAAGTCAAATTCTTGAAGAACCAAAATCCATCTCAACAACCTTGGTTTTGCCTCTTTCCTTATCAAGAGATGTCGAAGGGCACGGTGATCCGAAAAGACAATCACTTTGGATCCAAGTAAATAGGAACGGAATTTGTCCAAAGCATAAACAATGGCAAGAAGCTTTTTCTCGGTGGTATCATAGTTCACTTGGGAAGAATCAAGAGTCTTGCTTATATAGTAGATAGCATGTAGAGCTCTCCCTACCCGTTGACCAAGAACCGCTCCAACGACGTAGTTACTAGCATCACACATAATCTCGAACGGTAGTTCCCAATTTGGTGGTTGAATGATCGCTGCCGAGGTTAGTGCTTCCTTGATTCTATTAAAGGCTTCAACACACTCATTAGTGAAATGGAATTGGGCATCTTTAAGTAAGAGTTGAGTGAGGGGTTTCGCGATTTTTGAGAAATCTTTTATGAAACGGCGATAGAAACCTACGTGACCGAGAAAACTTCTCACCCCTCTAACATTCACGGGAGGTGGGAGTTTCTCTATCACCTCAACTTTAGCTTTATCGACCTCGATGCCCTTTTTCGAGATTAAATGACCCAAAACAATTCCTTCATTGACCATGAAGTGACACTTTTCCCAATTTAAAACGAGACTAACATCTTCACATTTTTGCAATACAAGAGAAAGATTATGCAAACATGAGTCAAAGTCTTTTCCATAGACCCAAAAATCATCCATAAAAACTTCCATTATGGTCTCTAGGTAGTCGGAGAAGACACTCATCATGCATCTTTGGAAAGTGGCGGGGGCATTACACAAGCCAAAAGACATCCTCCTATATGCAAAAGTACCATAAGGGCATGTGAAGGTGGTCTTGTGTTGGGCATTCGGGTGTATAGGGATTTGAAAGAATCCCGAATACCTGTCAAGGTAGAAAAAGAACTTGTTGGAGGCTAGCCTCTCAAGCATTTGGTCAATGAATGGTAGGGGAAATGATCTTTTCTTGTCGCGGAATTCAATTTTCGATAGTCAATACAGATACGCCAACCGGTGATCTTCCTTGTGGGTATTAGCTCATTCTTTTCATTTGTCACTACCGTGGTACCTCCTTTCTTAGGTACCACTTGAACGGGGCTAACCCACAAAGAGTCCGATATGGGATATATGATTCCCGCATCAAGTAATTTCTGTTGGAATGTCCCCGACAATAATGCGATCACATTGTTGATCATATTGAGATCACATGTTTAAATCTCATATTAAGAATACGTAAGGGATGATTCAATTATATAGTCAACTGACCAACATTAATCGGTAACGATTGGCTTGCTAGAGTTTGACGTTACTGTCATGGGACGGTGGTGGTCAGTTGATCCCTTAAGGTCACACCTAAAGGATGATGCCCTAATCTGTAAAGTTGATTAATTGTATGACGATACAAGTTAATCAATTCCTTAAAATTGAACAATTCAATTTGTGAGAGAGAATATTGATATCTTATTGTAATGGGATTAAATAAGATTTATTTTAGTAATTGGAATACTTTATTACTAAAATTACTTATTGTTTAAGAAACAATAGAGATAAGAATGAATGGTTAATTATAATTACAAGATGTTGTGAATTATAATTTTATGACCCATTTTATTTATGTGATCAAGTATCACTAGTCAATTTGTTGCATGTAATTTAATTAATTAGTAAAATGATATTTATATGATGAATATGCATTAAATTAATTAATAACATGTAAAAGCTACATGTGACATATTGTGTGACAATTGACAAAAAATAAAATGGTGGTCCATATTATATGAATGAACCGAAAATGGAGGTGATATTAGTAGGTTGTGGTTATTTTATTTTATGTGATAAAATATAAAATAATGATGTCTATACCCACTAGCCTTACATGCCTAAGGTTTTGAGAAGACCAAAAAGAAAAAGTGAAGGACCATATATTGGTCCTCCTGTGGGAAATAATCTGTATACTTCCCTTAATATAGAAGGATTATAACGAATTTAACAGTGATGATCAATAGTCATAAACAAAATACATAAACAAAGTATAAAGGATTCAGAATTAACCTTCGGTCCTAGCAAAATTGGCCTAAGAACAATATCAAAATTGATATTCGCCTATCAGTTACACCCAAGACGATATGAGATATGCCCTATTGATTGTGCTAGAATCGATCTAAAATTTTCTGTAAAATTTAGTTGTTTTGTGTTTTTTCTGATGAGAGAGGAGGCTAGGTCAAGAAAAAGAATTAGGGTAGAATAATTCTCTCCCTTTCTTTCTTATACTGACCGAAATATGGGAGTCAATTAGGAAGAATAATTCTTTCCTAATTTCGGCCCATCTGACCGAAATAAGGAGTGTAATCTCCTTATTTTTGGTCTTTCCAAAAATGTATAAAATGTGTTAAATTGTCATCTAGTGAGGATCGAACCCAAGACCTCTTGGTATGTGCACCCTCACTATTACCACTATGACACATTCATCTTGTTGATATTAAATATAACTGATTATATTTAATTACGAATTAGCAGATTAATTCGTCCAAGCTAACATTACATACATTTAATTAAATATAACTTATTATATTTAATTTACGAATTGACAGTTAATTCGTCTCAACTAATATTATTTAATTTTCATTAAATAATTATCTCATCAACACATTGACTAACTTTTTAGTCATATTAGGCATCAATGTGATTATATTTCTATAACCACATTTCTCAAACACATCCTATAGGTGTGACCTTTAGGGACCAGTTGATCACCGCCATCTGTATGATAATAACGTCAAACTTTCTAGCAAGCCAACCATTATTAGGTAAATGTTAATCAACTGATTAAATATACGAAGTATACCCTTGTGAACCTGTAAGAGATTTACAAATGTTATCACACTAATTTGTGGAGGACACAAGCTCTAACAAACTCCCACTTGTCCTCACAAGTGTATGTGCGATAACCGATTCTCATATCCTAAAATTTCTCCCACTCAATGTAAAACAATTTGCAAATCCGTATTCACAAAGGTCGTATTTTACAAGCGATCAATATCAAGAGTGGTTTCCCCGACTAGAGAGTAACTTAACTGATAAACGAATCAACATTCGAGCATGGCCATGCATTTCAGTTACAACTCCTCGAGTGGCCCTGAGAAATAACTATACCTGATAAGGGTTGGATATTTTCCTCAACTCGAATTCTGCAGATGTAAGCACAGTATGAATTGACCCAGAAAAAATCTACTTAGCCTCCATTTACGGCAGACCGTGAGAAAGAAACTAAAGTCACCCAAAAACTGCCTTAATCTCAAGAGACAGTCGATAGTCAAAAGAATCGACTCTAGGAACACAATGGATGTCCTATCCACGACCTGGCACCGAATGTTATTAAACATTTAGGACTCCATTACATTGTCACAAAAAGTTGTCCTACGAGTTATCGTTATAATCTCGCATCTGTGATCGATCAGTCAACCGTTTGACTTATGGCTCGTTGAACCCGCCATCAATCGACTGCACAATATAATAGCCGGAGTTATCAGCTCACATTGGCGATTACGGACCAAAACAAATATAATGTAATTCAGTTCACTTTGTGGCATTCAATGTTGTCAGTACAATCCACATGAAAAACAAAATATTATAATAAACGATGAAGTTATAAATAGTATATGAAAAAGATAATGTATCAAATCCATAATCAAGTACTACAACTCAGGAACACGTTTAATTCCCATGGAAATGACGTGCCCTACATGCTTATCATAATTCAACGATTCAGTAGTAGAATCTGCTACAACACACTAAGAGTGAAGACGAACCGGACTGAGATCCATTTGAAAGCTAGCATCTCACAGAATCGGTTGCGCATAGCTTAGTATCTCCTCCATAAGTCAATACCCAATCCTTAGTCCTCCGTAGGTACCTGGATTCTTTTGGTACCGACTCGTCATACTCAATGCATCTGCCACATCTGGACGTGTGCATATCATGGCATACATGATTGATCCTATAGCTGATGCATAAGAAACACGATTCATGCGTTCAACCCCTTCAGGCGTCGTGGGTGACTTGAGACTTGCTCAACTGCATCCCACACGTCATTGGAAGGTTCCCCTTCTTGGAGTTGGTCATGCTGAACCTATCAAGAATCTTATCCAAATAAGACTCCTGACTAAGTGATAACGTCCGTCGTGATCTATCTCGGTAGATACGGATTCCCAAAATGCGTTGTGCCTCACCCAGATCTTTCATCTGGAAATGGTTCTTCAACCATTTTTTAACCGAAGATAGGAGAGGAATGTCATTCCCAATCAAGAGTATGTCATCGACATACAATATCAAGAATACAATCTTGCTCCCACTCGACTTGATATATAAGCATGGTTCCTCGACCGATCGAGTGAAGCCATACTCTTTTATCACTTGGTCGAAACGATGATTCCAACTCCGAGAAGCTTGCTTAAGTCCATAAATGGAACGCTTAAGCTTGCATACTTTCTTAGGATGCTCAGGATCTATGAAACCTTCGGGTTGCACCATGTACAACTCTTCCTCCAAATAACCGTTTAAGAAGGCGGTTTTCACATCCATTTGCCAAATCTCATAATCATGAAATGCGGCAATCGCTAAGATTATCCGAATGGAACGTAGCATGACTACAGGTGCAAAAATCTCATCATAATGCAATCCGTGCACTTGAGTGAAACCTTTTGCCACTAGTCGTGCCTTATAGGTATCTGGTTGCGCGTCTAAAGAACGCTTTATTTTGTAAAGCCATTTGCACTGTAGAGGTTTTACCTTATTAGGTAAATCAACTAGATCCCATACGTCATTCTCATACATGGAGTCCATCTCGGATTGCATGGCTTCAAGCCATAGCTTTGAGTCGGAACAGGCCATAGCACCTTTATAGGTTGCGGGTTCATTACTTTCTAGAAGTAAAACGTCATTCTCCTCGACCATACCAATGTATCTGTCCGGAGGATGAGAGTCTCTACCCGACCTCCTAGGTTCCTCGGAATATTAACCGTATCATCGCTTGGAGGAACCACTTCCTCCATCCGTTCCTCGGTCATTGGTTCCGGAATCTCCGATGCTCTCGAAGGTTCTATTACTCGTCTTGTTCTCGAGAAATTCTTTCTCTAAGAACGTCGCACTAGCCACAACAAAAACTCGATGTTCGGTAGGCGAATAGAAGTAATGACCAAATGTTCCTTTTGGATAACCTATAAAGTATGTCTTGACCGATCGTGGGCCGAGCTTATCCTCGTGTCTCCACTTGACATAAGCCTCGCAGCCCCAGACCCGAATAAAGGACAAGTTAGGGACCGTTCCCTTCCACATTTCATATGGAGTCTTGTCGACAGCTTTAGACGGACTTCGGTTAAGTATAAGAGCGGCTGACAAAAGAGCATAACCCCATAATGAATCAGGTACTACCGTGTGACTCATCATGGATCGAACCATATCAAGTAAGGTTCGATTTCTCCGTTCGGGCACACCATTCAATTGAGGTGTTCCAGGTGGAGTTAATCAGAAACGATTCCATAGTCTTTAAGGTGTTGATCAAACTCATTTGAAAGATATTCGCCACCCCGATCTGAACGGAGTGCTTTAACCTTTCTACCCAGTTGGTTATGTACCCTGTTCTGGTATTCCTTGAATTTCTCAAAGGACTCACTTTTATGCTTCATTAAGTAGACATATCTGTGTCTACTTAAATCGTCCGTGAAAGTGATAAAATATCTATAGCCATCTCTAGCGGTAATTGACATAGGTCCACATACGTCCGTATGTATGAGTCCTAATAGGTCACTAGCGCGCATTCCAACACCTTTGAAGGAAATTCGAGTCATTTTGCCAATGAGACATGATTCACACGTGTCATATGTAGAAAATTCGAATGCGGGAATAGTCCCATTATCGACGAGTTTCTTTACGCGTTTCTCATTTATGTGTCCCATTCAACAATGCCATAGATAGATTTGATCTTTGTCACCAACCTTTAATTTCTTATTATTCATGTGTAATTCTTCCGTGGTTTGATCTAAGATGTGAATTCCATTCATGGAAACTGGTTTGCCATAAATCATTTCATTAAAAAGAAAATACAGGTATTATCCTTTATTGAAAATGCAAAACCGTCTATATCGAGTACGGAAATAGAAATAATGTTCTTAGATAAACTGGGTACATAGTAACAGTTATTTAAACATAACTCAAAACCACTAGGGAGTTGGATTACATATGTTCCCTTCGAGACAGCAGCAACTCGTGCTCCATTCCCGACTCGCAGGTCCACATCACCCTTTTCGAGAGGTATGATGTTCTTTAGGCCCTGCAAATGATTAAACAGATGAGAACCACAACCAGTATCAAGTACCCAAGTTCCGAAACTTGCATGGTTAATCTCAATCATATGAATATAAGATGACATACCAACAGGAACGACGCGGCCTGCTTTGATGTCCTCACGGTACACGGGACAGTTCCTCCTCCAATGTCCAGTCTTGTGACAATGGTGGCACTCTATGTCACCGCCCTTGCTCTTTGTCTTGCCCTGTGAGCCACTAGTCTCACCAGGCACACTCTTACCGTTTCCTGGGTTTTTAAACTTTGACTTACCTACAGCTAGGTCGTCATGAGCCTTGCACTTACCTTTACCCTTGTTTGAAATCATGAGAACATCCTGATTCATGCTCCCACTCAATTTCATATCCTTCTCGGTCTGTACGAGAAGGGAGTGTAGCTCATGAGGACTCTTTTTCAAGTCATTCATGTAGTAGTTTGCCCTGAAAAGAGCAAAACCATCATGAAGAGAATGAAGCATTCGGTCAATGACAATGCTCTCACTGATTTTACAATTAAGAGCCTCCAGCTTCTCGACATTCTCAATCATGTGAAGAATGTGTGGGCTAACCGGTTGGCCCTTCTGGAGTTTTGCATCAAAGAAGCGACAGGTATGCTCATATGTAACAATTCTCGGTGCTTTTGAGAACTCGTTAGTGAGCGTGGTGAAAATCTTGTTTGCACCTTGGGCAATGAAGCGTCTCTGCAAATTGGTTTCCATTGCAAAGATGAGTACGTTATTTATCGCACCCGCTTCCATAACAAAGTCATTGTAAGCGACTGACTCGTTGACTCTTGCATTGGGGCCTGGGTTGACCGGTATTGGCTCAATTAAGTACTTGAGCTCACCGTCAGCAATGGCAGCATTCCGTAGTGCCGCCTCCCAGTCCGCAAAGTTGGACCCATCATTCTTCAGTCGCGTGGACTGATTCATTTGGTCCATGAATATTTTCAGCCAGGACGAACAATCTAGTGTGGCACTAGGCATTGGGATTGCGTTATTTCCAGCCATTTGTTGTAACAGTATTATCGAAAATAATCGACACTGCGAAAGAAGAATTAAAATTAATAAGCATGTGCATCGTTTTGATTTTAAGTCTAATGAACTAAAGTCATAACGCGAAGACTCAAAACATTTATACAATTGACCTCCCTCAAGAATTATATAAATGATCCCAAGACTCAATTCTCTGTAAATTGATAAGCTAACCTTTTAGCTAATTCTACCGTTAGAATTCTTGGTCGATAAATTTCTGTAAATTCTATCTTTAGTCCATCATAATCACGAGAAACTCTTTGGACTATGATGTTGAGGTAAACTAAGTCAACACAACTACTTACCCAACGTAGAAGGGGTCATATTAGGCCTACCGACGAAGAAGGGATTCATAGATGTTTGCCCTTATAAAGACTAATCTCACTTTCCGTTTTAGAGGAAGATCCCATCATCTTTATTTTAATTCATTTTAAAGTGAACTAATATCTAGCATGCGAGAATGAATAAACTAAGGTGATGGCTTAATATGTAATACCCCGTATTTTATATCGTTTATCGTTTATTGAGTCGAGTAATTGTTGGGTCGTATTGATATCGTAGGATTAAGTTATTCGTGAGCTTGTTAAGACGGGTTTAACTGAATGAAGTCCCGTTAACCAATTCGTTTACCAACCACGCGGACCATGACGTTACCCATTTACCCAGAATTAATTACCCATGACCCAATTAACCATTTAACCTAAGTTTAACCTAATTCTACCCTAACACAAAACGCCACTCCCTCAAACCGCCACCCCCATTTCAGCAACACCAATTCCCATCTTCACGCAATTCGAGAGAGAGTGAGAGGGCGTGGGCATTAATGGTGCAGCAGGGAAGAGATAGGGGCGTTTGTCGACACTCATAGGCGGCTCTGGCGGCGGTAGTGGTGGCAGGAAAAGGTAAGAACACAACCCTTCTTCTCGGTTTTCACTTTCTGTCAGTTTTGTTGGTTGTTTCGTGTCTTAGAGAGGTGAGGCTGGTGGTTGTTGTTTGGGTAAGGGAATTGGGTGGAAAGGGACGAGTGTGTTGGTGGTGGTTAGGGAGGTTTTGGGTGGTGATGGTGGCTGTGAAAGGCGGCAGCGACAAGGGTGGTTAATCGGGCTTTATACACGGGTTTCAGGCGGTTTAGACGGGTAGGGTTCGGGTGGCACCACCGTCGACTAGGGGGAGGTCGACAAGGTGGTGCTAGGTTGTCTGTGTTCGTGGGCCGACGGCGAGCAAGGGCGTGGTGGTTCGGCAGGGGTAGGGTTGTTGGTTGCGGTGGTGGTAAAAGGAAAACAGGAGGTGTTTGGTGAGCCGTGGTGGTGAACCAGGCCAAATGGCGGCCATGGTTGGGCTCGCCGGCGGCAGTCGACCCCAGTGGTGGGGGTGGCCGTTGGTGGCTGAGGCAGAGCGGGGGTTTGGCCAGGTGGTTGTCACGGTGGTGAGGTGGTGCGTGGGGTTGTGTGGGTGAGTGTGAAGGGACGGTGGTTGTGGACGGGTTGTATTTGTTTTGAAACGAGTTTTTATTAAATTAAATCGTTACAATTCGTAATGAGTCGTATTCTTAATTAATTAATTTAATTCCCGAGTCTTCTAAATAATTAATTAATGTAATTCCCGAATTATTTAATATAATTAGAAATGGATTTTGAGTCGGGTTTGTTAAAAGAGAAAAGTTTCTATATCGGGAAAGTTTCTATTTTTGGTAAATTTCTATTTTGGGAACGAGAATAGTTAAGTAATCAATTATCATTTATTTACCTTTCAGAGGGCGAATTGTTGTGGGAATATTACGGAGCACCCGACTATTTGACTGCAGATCCGAGGTAGGGAAATACACTTGACTTACCTGGTTGTTAAATTGTGTTGAGTTGTTGTGTTACATGTGACCGAGCGGTGATCGATGACTTGTGCGTGGTTGTAATTTATGTTATGATTCATATACTGGAGTGTGGTTGACTGAACTGTTCGTGTTGATTATGTTATTTCATTATTTTGTTAGCTGGCATGATTTCATTCATTGATATACATATCATGTTGCATTGATACTGTTGAGCATTGCATATGCATTGGAGTTGGAGGATGGTGTGGTGGTGACGATGATGAGATATGATGTGATGTTGTGATAAGGCCCAGTGCTGGTTCTGCAGACTTGCCCTGGTGTCCTCACCGTTGAGTGCGGATCGGCTTGGTCGATATATAGTCTACCGGGGATCGGTATGGTCAGGCGTTCCGGGTATGAGATGTGTGTGATGAGTTGAGATGGAGATGGAGGTGACGGAGTATCATGCATATCATATTTTTTTGTTTTATTGTTTTCCCTACTCAACCTCGTGGTTGACCACTGTGTATTCGTGAACACCGTGATGAACCGTTTTATGGGGAGCAAATTGACAGTTTAAAAGATAGGACGGGAGCTTGATGGGCGTGAGACACTGGATCAGAAGACATAGTAGTTAGATCATTATTTAGAAGACTTCCACTTCCATTTATGTAGTTCTTTATAGTTGTTGTAAAAGAAGTTGTAATAGTTAAGTTAAAGTATTTATATAAGTTGCCTTGGAGTTTAATTTGTTACTCACTACCTCGGGGAACCGAGATGGTAACAGTTCGGTTTATTAGGGAATGTCTTGCCAAAGGCTCCTTCATAAACCGGGGTGTTCCAAAGTGGTATCAGAGCGAACGATCCTCAGGCCTAAACCAATGAACCCAATGAACGTAGGATGTGTCTAAATAAAATGAACCCCTGGGAATAAACTGCTAGGAGCTCACAGTGCGGTTAAGAAGGCGCCCTTAATGCGTGCTCTTTTGCCCTCTCAGTTTTGAACCAGGCAACCCAAGAGAAAACGAGTGAATGGGGTAGTTAGAAAGAAAACCTTGGATATAAGCGAGTTGATGTATACCTTGAGACCTAGTGCTGAAATTATGATATTTATCTGGATGGATAGTCAATGAAGCGTTGGATTGTGGTAATCGTGAGCATGAGAATAATTGCGAATTTATGATATTTATCTGGATGGATGTGAATGACGTGTTGATAGTGCTATTACGTCTGGTAATATGTGGTCATGTGATCCCAAAGCCATGCTAGTATAGTATCGTGATAGTAATGAGAGACACCATTGAATTGCTTGTTTCTAGTCGTAGCAATCGTGATTAGATGTAAGGGGTAGGTCGGGAGGCGAAGGGACTTCTATGGGATAGATGTTTACGTAAATACAAAAGTGTGAGATTTAAGTTAGGATGAGTTAGTACCGATAGTATGGTTGTAAGAGCTTGGAACATGGAAAATGAATGATTTAGTGTTGAAATCCGTTTTGTTTGATTTTACTCTGTAATTGATCTTGCTGTCATTTCTTTTCTGTTAATTTTCTACGGATGAAAATTTTATGAGAAATAGCCTCGTGAGTTAGTGTTCTTTTGGCGTTGGTTTCATGCTTATAGGGTATACGGATTAAGAGTAATAAATGTTTTAGTGGGCTGTGGTTGGGAAGTTCCTGTGCAGAGATGTGTTGACCGACGATTTTGTAAAAATCCTCATTTAATTTGTGTAAATGATTTTTGCATAATTCCAACTCCATCGACTAGAGGTTTCGCATACGTTTTCAAATTGATAAGCCACGAAAATTCTTGATGTCTCTATATTAAAAGGTAAGCTTTGCGAATTGACCCAAGTTTCGGACCAATTGCTGTCACATACTTGTTTGGACCAACTGAGTTGTAAAATTCTTTAAAAATTGAATTCCTGAACTTTCGACCTCATTCTTTTTATCACAAATTATTAACTCTCTGTATGTTATGAAAAGTAATATAACTTAAGTTTTCGTTGAACGGCTGTTTATTCGTGATTTTTGAAAGTTACAACGTGAATCATGACCTATAAAATGTGCGTTCTATGCTAAGTTTTCACACAGTTGTTTGATTAATTCATGAGCCTTAGTAAGGTGAAATTATAATGTTTTATATGATGATAGTAGCACGCATGTTCAGTAGTTATATATCTTAACAAGTGATAAAATTAAAACTTAGTTGATAACATTGTTGGCATGATAGCATGAGTAAAAATTGGATAGCTTAATTTGATTCTTAATCGAGGGTGAAATGTTTATACGAGTCCAGTTGTTTGCATACTTTGTATACATTTGGCATGATGTAATGTCTCTAGGTGTGCATCTTATTTGCATAGTGGTCGGGTATATATATAAATATAAAACTATATTGTCATATCTTGGTAAGTTGATAGCGTTAAAAGTTAACTGACTGTTCTAACATACACGCATGGATAATTATAATAATTAGGTCTAAATGTCTACACATGAATGGTAGTAATGGTTATGCCTAAATATTACCACATGTAGGATGTCGTCTGAGTCCTAAGGTCCTTTTTGTGAGCCTGTGTGCCTATAGTTATACCTATTGCTTCCATTGCATTAAATTATTTCGGTTGAACCTAAACCTATAACATGATAATAAACAGTGTTGTTATTTTGTTATTGAATATGTTCGTTATTACAATATCGTAAAAATACTAAAGTGATTCTTGCAATTGCATGAGTGTGATATAAAGGAAACTGTTTGATATAACACGACAATTGGCATGTTTATATTCTCGAGTCGTTACTATCAAATATATTAAAATAAAGATTGTTATGATAACTATGTTGACAATTATAATAGGATAACCCTTTGATGATTCACATGATATGCTTTGGTTTAAATGATAGTCGATATAGTTGCATCTAATTGAGTCTACAAGTTGCCCAAGTATTTAAGTCGTGCGAATCAGTGAAGTGTCCAAGTTGCTAATCTTTTACTATAGCTAGAATTCTACAAAGTATAAGATGATGAATGTATGTTTAAACTAATTATGCGATATCGTTTGTTTTGCTGAAAATGAGTTGTACTAAGTTACTGGACACAATTGAACGATATGGTTGCTATGATGTCAAACACATGTGGGATATGGAAGTAATGTTGTGTTGTTATGAATCATATGTTGTTACTTTTATTAGCAAATACGTTTCAGAATTTATATCAAACAAATTGGCTAATTCGTGTTGTATGCCTGATGAGTCAAAAGGTTTTGATTACGTGTTATGTTTTCTATGGTTTCAAGGTGTTTAAGTAGTGCTTACGTACCGCAGGTTTAATACTCCTGGTGATTTATTAGTAGTAGGGCGGTTCAATTGTTCGGGATTGGTAATAGTTTTGACTTGGGAGAGGAATTTAATAGGGTCAATGTTAAGTTGCATGCTGACTTATGTGTATTCTTGCGATTGATATTTCTAAAGCGATTGTTCTCTGGTAGATAATGCGAATTGTGATGATCTTGAGTTGACCAAAACCCTGGTATTACAGTTGCCCTGGAAACTTGTTATATAACTTCCGCACACTTAAACCTCGAGGATGAATCCTTTGTCTTAACACCCTTGTGTCTTAATTTGTTAACGTTCCATTTTGTAGGATGGATCCCTACAATGTACACCCGCAAGACTGTTACATGTCACTTGATGCTGACTTTAATGAGCATTGTGAGAGACTTTGTACTGCCATGGACATGTATGGCTATAATGGGCACCCGGAGTATTTAACTAATACTCAGCTAAGAGCGTAT
This sequence comes from Silene latifolia, assembly GCF_048544455.1. Lineage (NCBI taxonomy): Eukaryota > Viridiplantae > Streptophyta > Magnoliopsida > Caryophyllales > Caryophyllaceae > Silene > Silene latifolia. The sequence goes on from NC_133526.1 coordinate 143,160,038, forward strand.
ACCCTTATCGATTCTATTCCTGACTCTGGCATACTAAAGGACAGCAAACGATTTTATATGAGAGAGCTGACCACCCATTGCATGAGGCTATTCCGTGACCCCAATTACTGCGGCGGGGCCAAATACCCGCCCGAGCATACCTTTGACTTTATAGCAGGCAACCTGAGACACGAATTTTACGCTAATGTACCTGATGCCGAAAGTACGACCAACCACCCATGCCGGACTTCGGGAAGAGGTGAACCGAAAAGGGAATGACATAGAAGTCACCGAATCGAGAGGAAGCGACCTAAGGACCGTTAGGTTAGGGCTAGTAACACCATGATCGGTCTGTTATGAAACCATGTAAACCTTTGGTTCCTTCTTGTTGTTCTTTTAGTTTGAGGTTGTGTTTTAAGTCAAGCATGAGCTAAGTAATAAGTGTTACTTGTTGACAATCAGTTAATTCCATAATAAAACCTTGTTTCCGACTTAATGTTTCTGCGCAATCTCTTGTCATGTGTTCTTTTCTGTTGCCTGTTGTTGACAGTGAGTTTGTTGCATAGGAATATGACATTTGAAAAGAGGTTACGAGGACGTAACCATGTTTTTAGTTGGGTAGGATTGTAAAATCTTAATGTTTATGTTCCACTTGTTTATAGATTGTGGTTTTGATCAAGTTGTAGATCGTGGTTTTGATCAAGCTGATGTTATGTTGCGTGGTACCCATACAAATGAGTTCTCTATGTTGTGTAATTAAACTAAACCGCTTTGTTATGGTGCTCTGATAGTTGCATGAGTTCATGAGTGGTGATGGGTTTGCATGAAGTAAGTTCCGGGACGTAACTTTCTTTTTAGGAGGGTAGAATGTAACATTCCGTTTCACCCGCTTAAGTTCATGAGTTCTTGTACTCGAAAATCTGTTTTGGTAATCACGGCGATGCTTGGAGGTCTGATAGATGAGCGAACTTCGGGACGAAGTTCATTTTAAGGGGGGAAGACTGTAATACCCCGTATTTTATATCGTTTATCGTTTATTGAGTCGAGTAATTGTTGGGTCGTATTGATATCGTAGGATTAAGTTATTCGTGAGCTTGTTAAGACGGGTTTAACTGAACGAAGTCCCGTTAACCAATTCGTTTACCAACCACGCGGACCATGACGTTACCCATTTACCCAGAATTAATTACCCATGACCCAATTAACCATTTAACCTAAGTTTAACCTAATTCTACCCTAACACAAAACGCCACTCCCTCAAACCGCCACCCCCATTTCAGCAACACCAATTCCCATCTTCACGCAATTCGAGAGAGAGTGAGAGGGCGTGGGCATTAACGGTGCAGCAGGGAAGAGATAGGGGCGTTTGTCGACACTCATAGGCGGCTCTGGCGGCGGTAGTGGTGGCAGGAAAAGGTAAGAACACAACCCTTCTTCTCGGTTTCCACTTTCTGTCAGTTTTGTTGGTTGTTTCGTGTCTTAGAGAGGTGAGGCTGGTGGTTGTTGTTTGGGTAAGGGAATTGGGTGGAAAGGGACGAGTGTGTTGGTGGTGGTTAGGGAGGTTTTGGGTGGTGATGGTGGCTGTGAAAGGCGGCAGCGACAAGGGTGGTTAATCGGGCTTTATACACGGGTTTCAGGCGGTTTAGACGGGTAGGGTTCGGGTGGCACCACCGTCGACTAGGGGGAGGTCGACAAGGTGGTGCTAGGTTGTCTGTGTTCGTGGGCCGACGGCGAGCAAGGGCGTGGTGGTTCGGCAGGGGTAGGGTTGTTGGTTGCGGTGGTGGTAAAAGGAAAACAGGAGGTGTTTGGTGAGCCGTGGTGGTGAACCAGGCCAAATGGCGGCCATGGTTGGGCTCGCCGGCGGCAGTCGACCCCAGTGGGGGTGGCCGTTGGTGGCTGAGGCAGAGCGGGGGTTTGGCCAGGTGGTTGTCACGGTGGTGAGGTGGTGCGTGGGGTTGTGTGGGTGAGTGTGAAGGGACGGTGGTTGTGGACGGGTTGTATTTGTTTTGAAACGAGTTTTTATTAAATTAAATCGTTACAATTCGTAATGAGTCGTATTCTTAATTAATTAATTTAATTCCCGAGTCTTCTAAATAATTAATTAATGTAATTCCCGAATTATTTAATATAATTAGAAATGGATTTTGAGTCGGGTTTGTTAAAAGAGAAAAGTTTCTATATCGGGAAAGTTTCTATTTTTGGTAAATTTCTATTTTGGGAACGAGAATAGTTAAGTAATCAATTATCATTTATTTACCTTTCAGAGGGCGAATTGTTGTGGGAATATTACGGAGCACCCGACTATTTGACTGCAGATCTGAGGTAGGGAAATACACTTGACTTACCGGTGTTGTTAAATTGTGTTGAGTTGTTGTGTTACATGTGACCGAGCTGTGATCGATGACTTGTGCGTGGTTGTAATTTATGTTATGATTCATATCTTTGAGTGTGGTTGATCGAACTGCTCGTGTTGATTATGTTATTTCATTATTTTGTTAGCTGGCATGATTTCATTCATTGATATACATATCATGTTGCATTGATACTGTTGAGCATTGCATATGCATTGGAGTTGGAGGATGGTGTGGTGGTGACGATGATGAGATATGATGTGATGTTGTGATAAGGCCCAGGCTGGTTCTGCAGGACTTGCCCTGGTGTCCTCACCGTTGAGTGGCAGATCGGCTTGGTCGATATATAGTCTACCGGGATCGGTATGGTCAAGGCGTTCCGGTATGAGATGTGTGTGATGAGTTGAGATGGAGATGGAGGTGACGGAGTATCATGCATATCATATTTACTTGTTTTATTGTTTTCCTACTCAACCTCGTGGTTGACCACGTGTATTCGTGAACACCTGTGATGAACCGTTTTATGGGGAGCAGTCTTGACAGGTTTAAAAGATAGGACGGGAGCTTGATGGGCGTGAGACACTGGATCAGAAGACATAGTAGTTAGATCATTATTTAGAAGACTTCCACTTCCATTTATGTAGTTCTTTATAGTTGTTGTAAAAGAAGTTGTAATAGTTAAGTTAAAGTATTTATATAAGTTGCCTTGGAGTTTAATTTGTTACTCACTACCTCGGGGAACCGAGATGGTAACAGTTCGGTTTATTAGGGAATGTCTTGCCAAAGGCTCCTTCATAAACCGGGGTGTTACATAATAAGACTATGACATCTGTATGTCCATGAAAACTATCATACAACCTATATGAGTCAATTTTCATGCATTTTAGTAGTAGGTGGTTTGGTTTTAGGCGGAAGATGATGCATAAATTAACATGTGAATGAAAAAACAATAGAATGAAAACGTAAAACAATAAAAGTCCTAGTGTGGCCTATCCTATCAAAATGAACATTAAATACAAGCTTGGAATCCATCCTTGGACCCGAGAAGCTTGTCTTGATGTTCCATCTTGATCCATGTAGCGGGAGTGAGCTCCAATCTCCATCTTTAGTCTTCTTTGAAATTACAATAATTAAAATTACATAATAAACCTATTTATTACAATCTAATTTCAAAACCCAAAACTAAAATAAAGGAGATTCGAGATCTCATAATTACATAAAAAATCATGTTTCCTTCATTACGAAAACATAATTTGACTAAGGCCACACTAAGTATTACAATTTACAACCGATTGCAAAATTAAATACGTAAATAAAATTCATTCATTCGATTCATTCAACAAAATTAAAAAGCATCAACTAAAATAAATTAAACATACATGACACAATTCCTTAATTATGTTGATTAATTTATCCAAACCACCTATTTAAATTAAATTAAGTGACAATTCCTCAATTAATCACATTAATTTCATCCTTAATCCATATTAAACTTGTAATATGAATTCTATCCGTCAAAATTATAAACTGCTTTAAAATAATTCGGTATCTTTTAATTGTGAACCGTTTCACAATAACTAATTGGCCAAAAACAAAAATAAAAACCCTTTTTTCTTTCCTTTTGGGTCTCGGCAAAAGAAAAACAGAAATTTTTTTTTTTTATTAAATTCAGCTCACGGCCGAAATAAAAAAAGCAGCCCATCCCTTTTTTTTTTCTTTTCGGCAAAGCAACAAACAAAACAGCCCGGTTTTGTTTTTCTTTTAAACTCGGGTTTTTTTCTTGTAAAAACCGAAACAAAATTTTTTTTTTTTTTAAACCACTATTCACAGTGAACAGTAATCCGAACAGCAGGAAAAAAAACTCAACGGCAAAAAAAAAAAAAATTAAACAGCCGTCGCAAATTTTCTTACGGCAAGAATTGCCCTAAAACAAAACCGATGAAGAAAATGTTTACAGTTGCCATATAGAACATGATTTAGCAAATGAATTAATGAACATGATTAATCTTATATGCTAAAACTATATAGCAAAAACAAGTTCTTGTATCATCGACATGATTATTCCATTAACAATTTAATTTAATCCGAATTAAATCAAGATATCTACAAATTCATTTTATTATCATCTTAACTGATTAAAACAATAATTTGTATGAATCAAATGGAAATAAATCATCAACAATAAGAGAAAAAAACGAGAAAAACAGACGGTAAAAAAAAAATTTACCTCACGGCAAAAAAAATTTCAGCCGAAACAAATTTTTTTTTTTTCTCTTTTCAAAATTCCTCATTGTTTACATACAATTTTACAAAAATCATCAAAATTAAAATCCGTGGCCTAGCTCTGATACCACTTGTGGGAAATAATCTGTATACTTCCCTTAATATAGAAGGATTATAACGAATTTAACAGTGATGATCAATAGTCATAAAATAAATACATAAACAAAGTATAAAGGATTCAGAATTAACCTTCGGTCCTAGCAAAATTGGGCTAAGAACAATATCAAAATTGATATTCGCCTATCAGTTGCACCCAAGACGATATGAGATATGCCCTATTGATTGTGCTAGAATCAATCTAAAATTTTCTGTAAAATTTAGTTGTTTTGTGTTTTTTCTGATGAGAGAGGAGGCTAGGTCAAGAAAAAGAATTAGGGTAGAATAATTCTCTCCCTTTCTTTCTTATACTGACCGAAATATGGGAGTCAATTAGGAAGAATAATTCTTTCCTAATTTCGGCCCATCTGACCGAAATAAGGAGTGTAATCTCCTTATTTTTGGTCTTTCCAAAAATGTATAAAATGTGTTAAATTGTCATCTAGTGAGGATCAAACCCAAGACCTCTTGGTATGTGCACCCTCACTATTACCACTATGACACGTTCATCTTGTTGATATTAAATATAACTGATTATATTTAATTACGAATTAACAGATTAATTCGTCCAAGCTAACATTACATACATTTAATTAAATAAAACTTATTATATTTAATTTACGAATTGACAGTTAATTCGTCTCAACTAATATTATTTAATTTTCATTAAATAATTATGTCATCAACACATTGACTAACTTTTTAGTCATATTAGGCATCAATGTGATTATATTTCTATAACCACATTTCTCAAACACATCCTATAGGTGTGACCTTTAGGGACCAGTTGATCACCGCCATCTGTATGATAATAACGTCAAACTTTCTAGCAAGCCAACCGTTATTAGGTAAACGTTAATCAACTGATTAAATATACAAAGTATACCCTTGTGAACCTGTAAGAGATTTACAAATGTTATCACACTAATTTGTGGAGGACACAAGCTCCAACACCTCCACCCCTCCATAACCGTGTGACACACTACACACATACTAAGGACACTTTGTTCTTTATTCATTCCTCTTTATGCATGTTCATTCATTCACATGCATTCTCTCTTATACATATTCATTTCTTCTTCATCAAAAATTGAGAAGTCTTGATTAAAATTGTTCAATCAAATTATTAATATTATTAATGTAATATATGAGTATTAATAATCAATTTTAAGGTAAACTACTAAACAAATATCTAGCACATATTATTTAGTAGAGATAAGGGATAATCTTGAGTGCAATCAAGAGGAGTGGCTTCTACACTTGAAGTCTTTGGAGGATCATTCCATTACTCATCATAGATCAAGAACAAGTGAAGGTAGGAGACCTTACTTGTGCCCATAAGCCGAAATATTCAATGTAAGGAACCGGTTTTCCTTTACACTCATTTATATGTTTTGCATGCATAAGATCTTTAAGTTTTTATGACTAAAACTTTTAACTAAAATATGTGATATATAAAATATGATTTCCTACAAGTGGTATCAGAGCATCACGGTTGTTGCATACAAAATCGGGTTAGTTTTTCCGAGTTAATTTAATTAACATATAAAACTTGTTATTCAGGATTTATGAAGATAAATCATGAAATAATTTTGCAAGTTAAAAGTTTCTGGTCCTAAGTAATTTTTAGGACATTTTGGTTTATTTATGGATTTTTATTGTTCATTTTATATAATATTGGCATTAAAATGTGATTTTTATGATAAAAATGTCATTTTTGGACTAAAAATAGCTAAACTTCGATTTTTTCAGTGGTTTTTGGATATGTTTTCACATATATTATCTACTGATGTCCTGTAAAGTTTCATGATAAAATGAGTTGTTATGCTCGAAATATGGATTTTTCAAATTAAAATCGTATTTAAATGGGTAAATAGGTTAATAAGAGTTATATTTCGAATCTGGTCATGGAAATTTAGTATGTTGTCACATACAATTTTACAAGATGTGTGTAAAATATTTGGCTATAATGAAGTATTTATGCATGATTTATGAATTTTTGATGAAAAATCACATAAATAGTGACTTTAATTAGTAAAAAAAAAATGCTAAAACATACTTCATGACTAAGGAAAAACGTCAAATGTTGCATTTTATCATATATTTCAGATCTAAAAATGAAAAGTTGATGAATATAATTTTTCTCATATTTTTAGGGCCAAAATTGATAAAACCGATAAACCGCAACATTGTTTTTCTCGATAAATTTTCGAAATGTTTAACCTAAGTTTTAATATTATGAGTGTCATGGTATTTTTCCAGAATTTTCATGAGTTTAAATTTCAAATTTTGAAATTATTTGAAATTTTTATGATTTAATTTGAAGTTTATGACATAATTTTGTATTTTGGGTCCATTTATGAACAATATTAAGATATCTAGGTTAATTATTGTCAAATGTTAGTGGAGACTAATTTTGAGTCCTAAGATGGTTAGGGTAATTAACTTGTACATAAATATGAATTTATGTAATTATTGTGATTTTAATAAGTTAAATCACGCAAATCCGTAAAAACCGATTAATATACGATATTGGATCTTAAAGGCGATTTAGCATAAAATTTGACATGCTCATACATATTATAATGCTGCATTTTGTTTATGATTGTCATATTTTAATTTTATGTAATTTCTGAATTATGTAATTTTACTTAGTATGGCCTTAGTTTTAATTGATATAACCCGAAATGTATGGGAATATCGATTCGGTTGTAATTATTGTGATCTCGTATCACCGTTTTGTAATTTAATAGATTTATTTTATTTTAATTACAAATGTATAATAGGAAATTGTGTAATTCATTTTGTAATTTATTTATTCCGGAGTACCTTGAAGACGGTGCCACTCGAGAAGGCGATCCATCAAAGAAAGTGTTGCCTTGAAATGCGTGCCAAGATCGAAGTTCAAGGGACCAAAGGAGTTGGTTTCCGAATTTGTAATAGTTTATTAGATTTACTATTTTAGGAAGGCCATACTAGGATTTTATTTATGCTTTGCATTTTATTTATATGTTGCATGCATCGGCAAATCGACATAACTAAACATGCATTTTAATCGAGTTTATCGACCGTGTCAATTACAATTATCGTAGTTCACCGCTTTAGTTCACTTAAAACGTGATAGATAATAAATTGACATGACCTCTCGCTAAAATAAACAATTGAGACTTAGCCTTACCAAAAAGTAGAAACCATGAAAACCTATTTCGTGAGGGAGTGCACTCGGCCTTACCGGGGTACAAACCTTGCTACGTAGGGGAAGTGGGTGATAAATGTCTATCCACCGAATTTATGTTAATAAAGGGTATTTCGGCACACAGTGCCCTAAGTTAATATGATTTGGATCATGGACACATTTATTCGAAATTTGGATTGAACTCAACGAAAGTATTCACGACGATTTCCGGATGTGTTTTGGGCTAAAGATAAATATTAATGTAATTTTATCGACCAAGTCATGTTAATAAAGGGTATTTCAGCACACCGTGCCCTAAGTTAATATGAATTTGAATCTTGGAATCATTTATCATAGTTGGGTAGAGGTCACTATGTAAATGTTTTACTTGTTATTATATTTACAAGTATTATTATAACGATAAATGTTTTGTTTTCATTATTCCGTTATCATATTGTTCTATTTCTTTACCTCAAATTATATACGATATCATTTCGATTTTAGTTCATATCTCCATTAAAACATCGTAACTAAAGACAAAATTTGAATTTTTCTTCTAAAAACCTCGTAAGGATCTCTTGTGAAGAGTATAGATAAAAGTTATTCGTGATCAAAAGGGTTTTTTATTCTTGAATAACATATCTACTTACAATGAATTGTTTCTCATATGCTTAATTGAGTTAAGTACTTTGAAACGATTACATCATTTTGGTAACTAGATTTGTTTGAAATCAAAATTGACCAAAATACCGCAACCACTTCAATGAAAGTTTTAAGACTAAACAAATGAATTGAAGAGTAGTCTTCATGAAATTCAATTTTGCTTCTCTAAGCAAAGACTCATTATAATGAGTGGGAGCATTCTCTTAAACCGTTAAGAAAAGGACGAAGTTCAAAGAAGTAAAATTAGAATGGAATTGATACAAGGTAATTTTAAAAGTAAAGTTATTGAGAATAACGATACTAAACCTATCAATCCCGACCGATAAAGTTTCCATTATCTTAATTGTTGGACGCTAGAAAGGAAACTACCCCAAATTATTGAAGAATCAACAAGTTAGTTGTGGGACATCTAATGGGACCTTCTTCTTTAAATGTTTATTTGATTGACATAAATTTTGCTAGTACTACTTCGTCAATATTAGAAATCGGTGGTGGTTTTCATCATTGTATTTGATACATAGGATGATTAGAATATGACGACTAGCAACAATGATGTTGAGAGATAGAGTCATTGTGTACTCAATCTATTTTTGGGTTTAGAGTTGTACTTAACTGTGACTATTAAGTGCATAAACTCTAAATAAGAATATAAACTTGTTAAGATACAAAAGAGGTTTCACTTTGGTGACCCTATACACCATGATTTGATGTATGGCTAGCCCATTATCAAGGTGATTATATTCTAAACCAAACTAGAATGATATATCATGAAGATGATGCAAGACTCAAATTGGTAACTCAAGATTAAACCTTAGATTCTGGAATGATGAATGCAAAGAGTTATCGAGTACTCTTAAAACCATTAGATCTTATGGTATATGCGTATCTTGTATTCAAAGCAAGATGTCTCGTGCCTTTTGGTTGAAAAGGAGATCGAGGTTGTAAATCATTGTTCCAAAATAGGTTGATCATTTTCTTTTACCAACGATTTAAGTTGACGCTAATGTGTTCACTAAATAAGGTAAATAGAGAAATCTTTGAAGAAGTTCAAAGAGTTCAAAGAATCACGATTTAGTCGTGATGGGATTATCAAAGTGAAGACTTTGATATAAGCCAAAGGAAATGTGATATAGTATCACAAATTAATCTCTCTTAGCACGCATTATGGGATAATGTGTGGTTGGATAAAGAAATCAAACACTATTCGATATGGTTTGGACTTCAATCAAGTTACTTTGAGCTACTTGATCCTTTTGGGGATTTTAGCATTTTGTCTAAATTATTTTTCCACTAAATCTAAAACGAATCATATAAGATATGAAATGGTAGGGTACCATGTTTGTAAGTTTTCAAAAGAAACAAATGCTCATTTTTCCTTACTATAATCACGAGTACAACGGGATTGTGGCTCGTGAAGCTGTCTTTCTAGAATACAAGTCTATTGCTAGAAGACAGAGTGGGAGAAATTATTCAAGAGCCACAAAGAATGTTATGTCGCAAGAAACTGGTCTTTCTTGGCTACATGAGACGTTTTGTGTAAAACGTTGTTTCTTCAAAACCTAAGAGGTTAAAGTCATCACTTGTTGAAGATGATGAATTAGTGTTACTTTTAGAAAGTAAATAACTTGTAACTTACAAAGAAATTGTTTGATTCAAGTTGATTACTTCTGGAAAGTAATGAACATATGACTTACATGAGAATGTTTAAGTCACAACTCAATACAAGGCTTAGAGCCATGAAAATCCGAAATAAATTCCAAGTGAATTGTTAGATATCAAAGCTTGATTGGTAGCAAAGGGTTTTGCACTAGTTGAAATGTTTAAGTCTATTTGGATCTTCTTAGGGATTGTGTTTCATTATGAGATATATAGCGAGTGAATCTAAAACCCACTTCTTCAATTAGAAGGAATGTTTTCAATACATGTCTTGAGTTTTGTAGATTCTTGCAATCCTAAGATAATGTGAAACTTAAGAGAGGGTCTTGAGTAGGACATCAATGAGTTGGAATCAATGTTTTGATCATGTTATAAAACTTTTCTCGATAGGTCGAGAAGTTGTGTTTATACATAAAGTTTAGTGGGAGTTACGGTAATTTTAATTAGTCAAATATGTGGATGACATATTGATCATTGGGAATGATTTAAGACTTGGAGTAATATAATACATCTTTAATATCCAGATTTATGGAGATAAATCCACATGATATTAGCGTCAAATAAGAAGTCTTATGTTGATAAGATTCATGACTAGTTCAATTAAGTTGAACATATTTGATTGATACCATTTGCTTCCACTGCCGAATCAATTAAATAGGAAATGATGTATAACACTTCATATACTTTGAGTATGTTGAATTGTTTCAAATCGAATTTGAGTAATAGTTACCAAGTAAGCCATAAAGATCACCCTTAAGTGCTTGCAGAAGCATTAAGGATGTAAAGCAAAGTGTTTTTGATGCAATTTTGTGTAAGGGTGTTACACAAATGAAAATTTACAATTGAGATTGCGCATGGTTTCCGACAAAACCATAATCAAAACACATTAGGATGGTTAAGATACCATTGTGGCTATGTTATTTAAGAAATATATTTTCTAGAATCGTTCTAGGCAATAAAGAACAATGAGAAATATTTACAACGGAAATTGAGTACACTTGCAATCATGAGATGTGCGAGAGGGATGGGTCCCGCACACTGTGAAAACAGTGGGAGCTATTCTAATGCTAGAGAGCTTATGTCTAGATTGGATCTAGACACGTACTCAGAAAGTTTTGTAATGCAAATGTATACATTACAAAGGAAAACGAGTATGTAGTAAGGTTGAGTAAGGTACAAGAAGTTAATAAAACCTACTAACCAAAGCCTTCTCATGGGCTTAACATGATGAGTCATGTCATATCAATTGGATTGAGATGAACAACTACATTCAAGATCAAACTAGATTATAGAATATGAAGTAGTAATCAGGTATTGACTATTCATATGTGATAATCACATTTGTCGTTAGAGTTTTTTTAAATCTAAAAAAAACTCATTTTATACTTTGTTACATCCAAACGGGTTGTAGAGACAATATTGAACCCCGTTAAAGTGAACTCGGATTAACATGGTATTTGCCCATAGTCACTTGTATGAGGTGACGTCTCGAAGTGACTAGAGTGTGATGCGATTGATGGCAAGTTCAAGTGCCATAAAGTCATGTGAGATGACTAGTCGATCACATATGCAGACTGTTAGGAATACTTTGTCGGGCCTTGTGACCGATTATAGAGTTCTGGCAAAATTTATATAGCCTGGTCGTGGCGAGAGCTACTATAGTATTCTAATGAGTCGATTATTTTGACTAAAGACTGTTCACCTAAGGTGGCACAATTTCAGATTAACTTTGATTTATGTTACTACGACCTTCGTAAATGGGGTCAAATGGGCATATTTTGGGTTATGATGGCTGTGGCTAGTCGAAGGGAATAGTGCGATAGGAATTGTCCACCCCCTTGTCAGGGTTAAAACAATATCTCAGGGCCACTCGAGGAGTAATGAACTGGAAATGCGTGGCCACGCTCGGAAGGTATCTATGGTAGATAATTCCGGTCAATCAGTTATTCTCCAGATCGAGGAAACCACTCTCGATGTGATCACTTTCAAGTACGACCCGAAAGACACCTTGCATTGAGTGGGAGATAATAATAGGACAAGGGAATTGGTGACGCACACTTGTCGAGGACAAGTGGGAGATTGTTGGAATGTCCCTGACAATAATGCGATCACATTGTTGATCATATTGAGATCACATGTTTAAATCTCATATTAAGAATACGTAAAGGATGATTCAATTATATAGTCAACTGACCAACATTAATCGGTAACGATTGGCTTGCTAGAGTTTGACGTTACTGTCGTGGGACGGTGGTGGTCAGTTGAACCTTAAGGTTACACCTAAAGGATGATGCCCTAATCTGCAAAGTTGATTAATTGTATGACGATACAAGTTAATCAATTACTTAAAATTGAACAATTCAATTTGTGAGAGAGAATATTGATATCTTATTGTAATGGGATTAAATAAGATTTATTTTAGTAATTGGAATACTTTATTACTAAAATTACTTATTGTTTAAGAAACAATAGAGATAAGAATGAATGGTTAATTATAATTACAAGATGTTGTGAATTATAATTTTATGACCCATTTTATTTATGTGATCAAGTATCACTAGTCAATTTGTTGCATGTAATTTAATTAATTAGTAAAATGATATTTATATGATGAATATGCATTAAATTAATTAATAACATGTAAAAGACTACATGTGACATATTGTGTAATAATTGACAACAAATAAAATGGTGGTCCATATTATATGAATGAACCAAAAATGGAGGTGATATTAGTAGGTTGTGGTTATTTTATTTTATGTGATAAAATATAAAATAATGATGCCTATACCCACTAGCCTTACATGCCTAAGGTTTTGAGAAGACCAAAAAGAAAAGTGAAGGACCATATATTGGTCCCCCACCCCTCCATAACCGTGTGACACACTACATACATACTAAGGACACTTTGTTCTTTATTCATTCCTCTTTATGCATGTTCATTCATTCACATGCATTTTCTCTTATACATATTCATTTCTTCTTCATCAAAAATTGAGAAGTCTTGATTAAAATTGTTCAATCAAATTATTAATATTATTAATGTAATATATGAGTATTAGTAATCAAATTTAAGGTAAACTACTAAACAAATATCTAGCACATATTATTTAGTAGAGATAAGGGATAATCTTGGGTGCAATCAAGAGGAGTGGCTTCTACACTTGAAGTCTTTGGAGGATCATTCCATTAATCATCATAGCTCAAGAACAAGTGAAGGTAGGAGACCTTGCTTGTGCCCATAAACCGAAATATTCAATGTAAGGAACCGGCTTTCCTTTACACTCATTTATATGTTTTGCATGCATAAGATCTTTAAGTTTTTATGACTAAAACTTTTAACTAAAATATGTGATATAAAAAATATGATTTCCTACAATTTCATAACCTCTCCTTTAACAACTTCTTGCATGTTGGGGTTTAATCTCCTTTGAGATTGGATGGTAGGTCTATGGTCCTCCTCTAGATGAATTTTATGCATACAAAAGTTGGGACTTATCCCCTTAAGGTCATCTAGACTATAACCTATAGCCTTTTCATGTTGTTTCAACACATCAAGCAATTTTCCCAATTGGTTTCCATCAAGTTTGTCATTAACAATCACGGGTTTGGTCTTAGATTCATCAAGATAAGCATATTTCAAATTTGGGGGAAAGGGTTTTAAAGTTGGAACTTGTACCTCACTTTCCTCCATTGAAGGTTCATTGATAACTTGCTCCATTTCCATTAAACACTCCATTCTCATGGCATACTCAACTTGTTCTTCAAGCTCACTAATCTCATCATAGTCAATTTCCATGACAAACTCTTCTTGATTTTCGGTTTGTGTGATGTCCTCTATGATTGCTTGCTCTTGTTCTATAGGTTGATATGCTTCCACAAGGATGTTATGTACTAATTCGGATTGCTCATGAGTAAGTTCTATGTTAGCTAGAGCGGCCTCAAGAAGATCTACCTCCAACTCCCAATGCATATTTTTGGCCTCACTTGCTTCCAAGGCTTCCAAGGCTTGCATGGGGTCTTTGAAGAAAGGTACACTCAAGTGGTCCTCAACAAAACAATCTATAATATCTATCTTGCAAAATATCGAACAACTTGAAAATAATTAGAACAAACCTTGAGGAGTTTTACTTCCCCAAGGCAAAGAAAGACACAACTAATAACAATCAAAGAAAAATCAAATCAAGTTAACACCGTACCCGGCAACGGCGCCATTTTTGGTCGGTCCGCTTTGAGCTTAGATTTCGGTTACTTGTCGTTAGGAGAACCTAGACCAAAACAATATTTATAACTTCACAAACAACTCTACTACTAGTAAAGAGGCAACTAAAGGTCGGATCCTAAGGGACGGGTATTGATGTTGGATTTTCGATTGCAAGTAATGGTGTCTAGGGGTGTCACAATTGAGATAAGAAGATAACTAAACTAAATAACAATAAAAGTAAACAAGTAAGATGACTAAAATGAGATGTAAACAATTGATTAAAAGCACTAGGGTATCATGGGTTCATAGGGGATTCATGGGAATTGATCATACAAACATATTCTCAAATTATAAGCAAGCAATTATTATTGTGATAGGATCGAGTTGATTTATATCTTACAATCCTAGGAAGGTTTGGGTCCTGGAGCCGAATCGATTAGATTGTACAACACCTACAAGTCGACTTAATCCTCCCTACTCGACTATATGCATGGTCTAATGAGACTCGAGTTGGTTTATGTCTTACAAGTCTCATTGAAAAGGTAAGTGATGGGTAAAAAATTCAAGGATTCATAGGCTTGCATTTCATCAAACATAACATGTGCATAAGTTGAGATCACAACAAGCAAGCAAATAAATTACGTGAACATATTAGATTAAGCATGAATCATCCCCCATGTTGGTTTCCCCTAACTCCCCATTAACCCTAGTTAAGGAAACTACTCACTTATTATCAAGTTTAACATGTTAACGAGGTTGTCAATCATATTAACAAAGCAAAACATGATGAATAAATGAAGATTAACAATAATTAAAAAGGGATTAAGAGAATTATAACTAATGATGATTCCAAAATAATAATTCAAAGAATAATAGAAGTACTTGATGATTGATGGAAGGTTGTCAATCTCCCAATAAACCCAAATAATCTTCAGTTACCCAAAATAAAAGATGAACAATAGAGAAATTAAGGAAATGAGATTTGTATTAATACTTGATTAAAAGTTGATTACAAGATTAAAGAGAGATTAGAATAATATAAACTACACTAAAGATTGATAAGAATAACATAATAATCTAATTAGACTAATGGGGTATTTATAGTGGGGATTAGGTGCACAAATTAGGGTTACTAAGGGCTTAAATGACGATTAAGTCCTTGAGGAATCGCTCCTCTCAAGAAAAGATGCGGGTCTCCTTTTAGCTAGTCTTTCAAAAATATGCGCATCTCGAATGGAGAAGGAAGAGGATGTGTTGCTCTGGAGGACAATCTGAGCGTCCAGAAGGTCGGGACGAGCGGATTGTGTAGGCATTGGACGAGCGGCCTGGCAACTTGGACACTCGGATTGTGGAGCTTCTGGACGGGCGTCCCGATAGGTGAGACGCTCGGATCCTAGTCCAGCATGCCATTTCTTCTTTTCTTCTTCTCTTCTTCCAACAATCCTCCGGGATTTTGTCGGAGATGCAAGGATCTTCTTCTTAATTGCCCATCTACTACATTATGTACAAAGGCCTTCTAGTCTTGTCTTCTCTTTGATGCTTGGTCATTAGATTCGATCAATTTAGCTCTATTTTGCCATGAAAATGCAAGGTTTTCACTCCTCTCCTACCAAGGAAACAAAACCTCAAAGAATATGCAAAACAAAGGACTAAAGATAGAAAATGACCCAAATATGCACTAAAAAACATAGGAACGAGGCTAATTCGGGGACTAAATATGCTCAAATATTGACCACGTCAAAAGGATTAGTTTTAACTAATGTTATTAAACCATTTGATTTTCAATCATATGGTATATGCGAATCTTGCCTCCTAGGCAAAATGACTAATAATCCTTTTAGTGGTAAAGGGGCTCAAGCTAGTGAACTATTGGGACTTATACATACCGATGTATGTGGACCAATGACTATCACCGCTAGGGGTAACTATGACTACTTCATTACCTTATATATGGGTATATATACTTAATGAAGTATAAGAGTGAAGCTTTTGAGAAATTTAAGGAATTTCAAAATGAAGTAGAAAACCAATTGAACAAGAAGATAAAGGCACTATGATCCGATCGTGGTAGAGAGTATCTTAGTAATGAATTTGATTCACACATGAAAGGTTGTGGCATCGTGTCACAACTCACTCCGCCCGGTACACCACAACTTAATGGTGTTGCCGAAAGGAGAAATCGAACCCTACTAGATATGGTTCGATCCATGATGAGTCAAACCGAGTTACCCGACTCGTTTTGGGGATTTGCAATCCAAACCGCAATCAAATCATTGAACAATAGTCCAACAAAAGCAACCGAAAAGACTCCATATGAGATGTGGAAAGTAAGGGTTCCTAATATATCCTATGTGAAGATTTTGGGATGTAATGCTTACATCAAGGTAAAGACCGACAACAAGCTAGCCTCACGATCCGAAAAATGCATCTTTGTAGGTTATCCAAGTGCCTCCCGAGGATATTACTTCTACAAACCTCATGAAAACAAAGTGTTTGTGTCTAGTGAGGCTCTGTTCTTAGAAAGTGAGTTTATTTCTAAGAGACAGAGTGGGAGAAATTTTGAACTTGACGAAGTTCAAGAGCCACAAACCGAAGTAGAGACGCAAGAAGACGTTCCTTTGTCGTCTAATTCTGTTGTTATTCCTCAACCAAGGAGGTCGGGTTGAGTTTCTCGCCATCCTGATAGATATGTTGGACTTATCCAAGAGGATGGGAGTCTTGATGTGTTGCTTCTAGAAAGTGACGAACCCGCCACCTACAAAGCTGTAATCTCTAGTCCCAATTCAGCTTTATGGCTTGAAGCCATGAGATCCGAAATGAGTTCTATGCATGAAAATCAAGTCTGTAACTTGGTGGATTTGCGTGAAGGGGCACGACCTCTTCAGTGCAAATGGATATTTAAAATAAAGAATGGCATAGAAAGACATGATGATGTCTACAAGGTTAGGCTAGTGGCAAAAGGTTTTACTCAAGTTCATGGTCTTCACTATGACGAAACCTTCGCCCCCGTAGCTATGCTAAGATCAATTCGGATACTGTTAGCGATCGCCGCATTTCATGACTATGAAATATGGCAAATGGATGTCAAGACCGCTTTTCTAAATGGGTATTTAGAAGAGGAGGTGTACATGATACAACCCGAAGGTTTTGTAGATCCTAAAAATTCTAACAAAGTATGCAAGCTTAAGAGATCCGTTTATGGTCTTAAGCAAGCGTCAAGAAGTTGGAACCATCGATTTAATCATGTCATAAAAGAAAATGGTTTTACTCAAAGTGTTAAGGAACCATGTTTGTACATGAAGTTCAGTGGGAGCAATGTTGTGTTCCTAATATTGTATGTAGATGACATACTACTTATTGGAAATGACATTCCTATGTTGTCCTCCGTTAAGGAGTGGCTAGGAAATCATTTCCAAATGAAGGATTTAGCAGAAGCACAACGCATATTAGGTATCCGGATCTATAGAGATAGACCCAAAAGGATATTGGCATTAAGTCAAGAATCTTATATTGACAAGATTCTTCGACGCTTCAACATGGACCAGACTAAGAGTGGCTTAATTCCTATGGGTAGTGGGATAATTTTGAGCAAGTCTCAATCACCTTCCGAACCCGAAGATGTTGAACGCATGAAGTTGATTCCCTATGCTTCCGCTGTTGGATCAATTATGTATGCCATGATATGCACTCGTCCAGATGTCTCGTATGCTTTAAGCATGACAAGTAGATATCAAGAGAATCCATGTGAGAGTCACTGGATAGCTGTTAAAAACATCCTCAAGTACTTGCGAAGGACTAAGGATTCTATCTTAGTGTTTGGAGGAGACTCCGAGCTATGTGTTAAGGGTTACACAGACTCGAGCTTTCAAACAGATAGAGATGACATGAAATCACAAGGTGGATTTGTGTACATGCTCAATGGTGGTGCCGTCAGCTGGAGAAGCTTCAAGGAAGCTGTGATTGCGGATTCTACTACGGAGGTTGAGTACGTTGCAGCATCAGAAGCTGCCAAGGAAGCTCTGTGGATTAGGCAATTCGTGGAAGGACTAAAAGTAGTTCCTACCGCCAAAGATCCCATTAGTCTCTATTGTGACAACAATGGAACCATCTTCCAAGCTAGAGAGCCAAAGTCTAGTAATAAATCTAGACATGTACTCAGAAAATTTCATATTATTAGAGATTTTATTGAAAGAAAGGAAATTGCGATCTGTAAGGTTGGGACGGATGATAACTTAGCTGATCCGCTCACCAAGCCTTTATCGCAGGCTAAACATGATGGAAATATTGTATCCATGGGGCTTAAACGTATGCCCAGTTTGTACTAGACTATTTGATATGAAATAAAATGTTGTTTTATTTGTTCATATAGAATAATCGCATTTGTCTTTTAAATTTTTTTTATTACTTTGTCATATCCAAATGGGTTGTTGGGACAACATTGAACACCATTAAAGTGAACTAGATTGACATAGTAAACGCCCATAGTTACTTACATGAGGTGACATCTCGAAGTAACTAGAGTGTGATGCGATTGATGGCAAGTTCAAATGTCATAGAGTCATGAGAGATGACTAGTCCATCACATAGGCAGACTGTATGAGACACTCTGTCGGACTTATGACCGCTTATAGAGTTCTGGCAATTTTTATAGCCTGGTCGTGGCGAGAGCTACTATAGTATTCTTATGAGTCAATTCTTTGACTAAAGACTATTCGCCTAAAGATGGCACAACTTCAAAGTAACTTTGATTTATGTTCAATGACCTTCGTAATTGGGGTCAAATGGGCACATTTTGGGTTATAATGAGTTGTGGCTATGCGAAGGGAAAAGTGCAACTGGAATTTTCCACCCCTAGTCAGGGTTATCTTATATCTCAAGGCCACTCGAGGAGGAATGAACTGAAAATGCGTGGCCACGCTCGGAAGGTATCTACAATAGATGATTCCGGTCAGACAGTTATTCTCCAGATCGAGGAAACCACTCATGATATGATCAAATGTAAGTACGACCTACAAGACACCTTGCATTGAGATTTGAGTGGGAGATAGTAATAGGACAGGAGAATTGGTGACGCACACTTGTCTCGGACAAATGGGAGATTGTTGGAGTATGTGTCCTCGACAATAATGCGATCACATGTTTAAATCTCATGATAAGAATACATGAGGGAAAGTTATACTTTATTGTCAACTGATCCACATTAATCGGTAATGGTTGGCTGACTAGAGTTTGACATTACTGTCGTGGGACGGTGGTGATCAGTTGATCCCTTAAGGTCATACCTATAGGGTAACACTCTTAATTGATAAATTAATTAATTGTATTATGATACAAGTTAATTAATCCTTTAAAATTAGATGATGTTTTTATTGTTTACGAAACAATTATAATTAGAATGAATAATATATTATAATTACAAGATGTTGTGAATTATAATTAAATGGTCCATTTACTGATATAGTAGAATTGATAGATTCTTGGTCAACCAAGACTGGTGTAATTCCTTTACTGATATATATGCACACTTCATGCCTGAGGGTTTGATGGATCATACACCATGCCTGTTAAAGAGCACTAATCAAAGTCAGGGTAAAAGAAGCTTCAAATATAATAACATGTGGGGTGGATCAGCGAAGTTTATTCCTTTGGTGAGGGAGAATTGGGATGCTGGCTTCACTGGTACACCTATGTTTAGATTGGCAAACAATCTGAAGAGTATGAAAGCTGTTCTTAAGGAGCTGAATAAAGAGTGTTTCAGTGATATTGAAAATGCAGCTGCTATTCTCCAGAAAAAGGTGGAGGGGTTGCAGGAAGGGATTAACAGGGATCCTACTAATGTGCAAAAAATCACTGAAGAATATGAAGCCTCTCTTCATTTGTAGGAGCTAGCTAAGGCCAGGGAAAGTTTTCTTTCTCAAAAGTCTAAACAACAATGGATAAAGGATGGGGATGCTAACAGTTCATATTTTCATGGTATGCTGAAAAGGAGAAGGAATATGAATAAGGTTGCTATGGTTGAGGACATGAATGGCAAGGTGTGTGATACTTAGGAGCAAATTCAGAAGGCATTTATTGACTACTATCAACTTCTGCTAGGATCAAGTAAAGAAACTAAGAAGATCCATAGGAGAATCATTGCTCAAGGACCTGTATGTAATGCTGATCACTGGCATAGCCTAAGGAAACCTGTAACTGGGGAGGAGATTAAGGAAACTCTATTTAGTATTCCTGACATTAAGTCACCAGGGCCAGATGGATACACGAGCAAGTTTTTTAAAGACGCTTGGGGGGAGATAGGAGGGGATGTTATAAGAGCAGTTCAAGATTTTTTCCAGAGTAGGCAACTCCTCAAGTTTAACTCCACGAATGTTACACTTATTCCTAAGTGTGATAGGCCAAAGAGTGTGCTCCAATTCAGGCCAATTGCTTGTTGTAATGTTGTATACAAGATCATATCAAAATTGCTATGTTCCAGGCTAGCAGAAGTGTTACCTCATATTGTTGGACAGAACCAGGGAGCTTTTATCCAACAGAGAAGCATCCAAGAGAACATTCTAATCTGCCAAGATTTGATCAGGTTATATGAAAGGCCTCATGCATGTGCAAGGTGTATGTTCAAAATAGACTTGCAGAAGGCATATGATACGGTAGAGTGGTGTTTTGTTGAGAATCTTTTGGAAGAGCTACATTTCCCGTCTGAATTCAAAGATATGATTCTACAATGCATTACTACAACTACCTTCTCACTCTCTATAAATGGAGAAATGTTTGGTTACTTCAAGGGGAAGAGGGGCTTAAGACAGGGGGATCCTCTCTCCCCTTTGATATTCACTTTGTGTATGGAGTATCTGACTCGTTCCTTGCAGTATGCCTCATCAAAGTCTGAATTTAAATTCCATCCTATGTGCAAGAAACAAAGACTCACTAGTCTTATGTTTGCTGATGATGTCATGCTCTTCAGTAAAGGGGATGTCAATTCTATGATGTTGTTGTTACAGTCATTTGCTACCTTTTCTAATGCTTCTGGACTGCAAGTTAGTGCTTCAAAATCTAATGCCTATTTCAGGAATGTACCAGAGCAGCTTAAATCTGAGATATTGCAGATATCTGGATTCAGTGAAGGGAGCATCCCATTTAAATACCTTGGTATGCCAATTCAGACTACAAGACTCAAAAAGCAAGATTGTGAGTGTCTTGTGGATAAAATTTGTGCTAGGATACATGGGTATGGGGCAAGAAAATTCTCCTATGCAGTAAGGTTAGTCATAGCTAAGAGTGTGCTTAATTCCCTACATTCCTACTGGGCATCTATGTTTGTCATCCCCAAAGGAATCATCAAAAGCATTGAAGCAGTTTGTAGAAACTTTCTCTGGGATAACTCAGCAGATTATAGGAGGGTTCCTCTTGTGGGATGGGACACTATTTGTAGACCTAAAGATGAAGGTGGTTTGGGGCTCAAGGATCAGGAATCTTGGAATAAGACAATGGTAGGAAGACTGGTGGACTGGGTTGCTACGCAAAGAGACTCTATTTGGGTTAACTGGGTGCAAAGTAATTATCTTAAGGGTCAGGAGTGGATGGAATACAAGCCTAGTTCGAACTCAAGTTGGGTATGGAGGAGAATTTGCAAGGTTAAGGACGAAATGAGGACTGGTTATGTTAATGGGCAGTGGAATATTCAACCAGGAGGCTTTACTCCTGCTGGTTTCTATGCCTGGTTTAGAGGAACAAGGCCAAGAGTTCAATGGGATAAGGCAGTATGGAATGGGTGGGCAGTTCCCAAGCATCAATTCTTGGGTTGGCTGGTTGCTCATGAGGCCTTGAATACAGCTGATAGACTAGTCAGGTTTGGGGTGAATATTGAGGATAAATGCTATCTGTGTGGCATAGCTTCTGAAACTATTGAACACTTGTTTTGTGATTGCCCTTACAGTAGAAGAGTTGTACGGGAGCTGAACAGGAATACTACTTGGGCATTTCCTGTCAGGGATTTGATTGACTGGTGCAGGTGTAGAACAGGCACGGTGCTTCAGAGAGGAGTACAAAATGCTATAGTGATGAGCCTCTTGTACCAGATATGGCAACAGAGAAACAGAAGCAGGAATGAGATGGTTCTGATTAGGCCTGAAAGGGTGGCAGGTACAATATTGGAGGATATGAGGTCAAGAGTTCGAACCCGAGAAAAAACAATGATGAATCTTGCAGAACGAGATTGGCTTGCTAGAATGCGTCTTATAGAATGATATCTCTTGTATGATCACCATAATGTAATTATCTTTTTCATATTTATATATTTCTCACTTTTCACCAAAAAAAATAAATGGTCCATTTTAAGTATATTAAATCATATATTGTTATTTATGTCATTACATGTGATGTATTTTATGTAATGATTTTTAATATGTTAGAAATGCATTACATGAACATATGTCTTATAACATGTCACATATATCACACTACAATTGACAAAATAACAAAATTAAAATGGAACTCCATTTTACAAATGGAGAACCGGTTTTCTCCATGTAGTGGGGGACAATGTTGCTTTTATCTTAATTGTTTAAGACAACCTAATTATGATTAGGTTTAGGCATGCAAACCTACATTTTCTTGTGAAGAACAATTTGTAGAAACAAAGAGCATGCCTTGGTCTTGTGTGACCCAAGGGTGCCGGCACCCCTCTCTCCCCTACACAAAATGAGAATTGTTTTCTCATTATTCATTCATTCTAATGCCACAATTTACTTTTAGTTCTCTAAAATTATTTTGAGAGAGAAAGAAAATATTAACATCATTCTAAAACACTAATATTAAGATCAAATTACTACTAGTAGTAATAATTTATATTAGTTAAATTTAAAGGAACATCTACTAATTTCTAGTAATAAAATTAGTAAATGTATTAAGAGGGATTATGTAACAACCCGGATTTTCACAAGACTTAATTAAAATAATGGCGGAAAATTAACTAAGTCTAATAAACCAATTATGCCAAATCCGGATCGCTATGGATCACTTATACATGACTAATTAAATTAGTCGTTATACAAATTACAAAACAACTACTTAGACAATATTAAAATCTCTCTTGGATTCCCATAGTGCCCACAAAGGTGTCATCTCCTAATCAACTTGGTACCTGAAAAAATATAACAACAACACGCTGAGCGCGAGCAACCTAACCGTTCTATTAACATCCCTAATAATACAAAAGCAGGTATGCAAATTAGATCAATAATGCGTAAACAAAAGTCACATAATACATATATCACATAAATCTCATATTTTAGTTTACTTAATCATGTGGGTGAATAGAACGAATAAAATAAAATTTGGTGATAGCCATTTGATTTTGAAAATCATTTTTCACGTAAGCATCCAATATACACACGAGTCGTGGCTCCGTAGTGTATAAATAAAGGTAATTATTATCATTTAAACTTAACGAATATGGAAAATGCATAAAAGTTAATGAATAAAGAAAATGTATAGTAAACAATAATGTGAATTGTTATTTATATATTTATCAAGTTAATGAGCAAAATATAAAGTGTGTCACAATTAATTAAATTATTAATTCATTTAACAAATACGCTAGTGAATACGTATTATCACAAGATATAAATAAATTTGGTGGTCTAATGTTTCTAATTCATTTTTAATATCAAACAAACTTATGGAACACAAATTTAAACATAATTAATATAATTAGCATAAAAAAGTTTTGTAAGATTAAGGAGGCTAAGAGAAAGATTAGGTTACCGTCTTAAAAATAAAAATAACTTGTCAAAGGTAACCGTCTCAATTATTATTGTCGTAGATGCAAGTCTTGTAACGAAACGTAAACAACTCAACCCGAGTTTAAATAATTGAAGGTCCGCGTAGATAAAAGTCAATCCCGTCCATTTAATGTCCGAAGTCTCATTAGTATGACGATTGTCCTTATAATTCTCAGACCCCCACCACTTCCATTATCATTCTTTAAAAACAACAAACAACATCTCCTTCCTCGATTAACCTACCGCCGACATAGCCAAACAAGCGGACACGGCGACGGCGAGGCTAGGCGGTTCAGGCGACCCTACGGTGGTCAAATAAAGAACAAAAACAGCAAAAAGAATCAGAAGGGAAACGATAGTAAAAGAAGAAGAAGAAAGGGGAAAAGCAAGGTGGCGGCTCACGGTGGTACGACGGGAGGCTGCGGTGGTTGTAGCATGTACTGGGCTTGACGGAAGGAGGAAGGAACATGGGTAATTGAATGAAGGCGAGCAGAAGAGCGGCGAGAAACAGAGGAAAACAGGGGAGGAGGAGGCCGTGGTGGTTAATTGTGGTGATTGGCGGCCAAAGGTAAGTGGTATTATATTTATGGCGGTCTATAAATCATGTTTACCGGTATCGATTTGATGATAGATGGTGACGGTGGTATTTCGGGTTTTTGTAGCGTTAGTAATTGTTGTTGATGACGATGAGGATGGTGAATTATGCGGAAATGGTAGTCGAGATGAAGGTGTTTGTACTGTTGTTGGGGTAGAACGGACGTACGGTGGTGGTAGTGTGGGTGGCAGACTGGTGGAACGAATGGTGGTGGTGATGGTAATCGGGAATGGTGGTAATAAAGGTGTAGTGTAGTACGGAAATGGCTTATCGATATCGGGTTTGTTTTTGAATTGGTTTACAGGGAACATAGGTAAAGGTGAAGGAGGATGGTGAGTCGAGTACGATTTCAACATCGTATTGTGTTTTCTAATGAAGTTTAAGGGATGTGGAGATGGTGATGGGTGAGAAAGGTGACGATGGTGAAAGGCTATTTATAGGAAGGAGAAGTAAAGAACGATGACGATTGAACAGTGTAAATGATAATGAGGGAATAGGAATGTTGGCAATTTGATGAGCAACTTGCAGAAGGGACACATTGCCACTTGCAATTTACATGAATATTGGGGGCCAAACTTAGTAAAACAAATACGCGTTTAAAATAACGGGTCCGAAATAGTCTGTAATGTGAAAATAGCGGTTAATAAATTATCTTTGATTAAAATTCCGACAGTGTTAAAATGTCACTTGTCGAGTTTGAAAAGCGTAAAGTATTTCTTAGATGATGAATAAATAATTTGGAATTTAATCAGGTCAATTTGAAGCGGAAATAATTATAAATTATGACATTATGTCAAAAAGTAAAGAGTTGTAATTTATACGAAACTTGAAATTTGATTTTTATAAATATCCAATTTTATTAGTTCGAAATTACATAAATTAATATTATTTTATTACGTTAAAATATGAATCGGAATTAAAGTTTATTTTTAAAATTTAAAAGAATAGTTTAAAACATCGTAAAAATTTCATAATTAATTTTTATTAAAATAAAATATATAAAAATTAGTGATTAATTAACACGGGGTGTTACAGACATACCCCCTTAGAAAGAGTTTCATCCTCGAAACTTGTAGACAGGACTCAGATAAAAAGTTTGATATGGTGGAATTCCTTACATTCATAAGGGAGAGGCTGAGCAAAATGGGCTCGGAGGTTTTCACTTGTTATGGCATTTCAGAGGTTTTCTATTCTCACAATTTCCATCATAGGACATGCCTTTAATATGTACAGATTAGTTAGCGTCTAGTTTATATAACCCTTACAAATTTACATCAAATTTCATAATTTATAATTAATATTGACATTTTAATTGAAATTTTTGTAATAAAACATGTTAATAAATTTCATAATTTATAATTAAAATTAAAATTTTAATTGAAATTTTTGTAATAAAACATGTTAAAGAATTAATTAAACCTCTTCATATTACTAAACACTCATCATTTTTAATATTTTCCTATTTAATTCATTGTTTTTAAAATTTTGTAATAAAATCTGTCAATAAATTAGTTAAACCTCTTCATATTACTTAACACCCACCATAATTAACATTTTCCTATTTAATTTTTTTAAAAAAAATTAAGCATGGTAATAAATTGATTACAACTATTCATAACACTTAACACACACCAAATTAATTAAAAGTTTTTCCTATTTAATTAATTTTTGTAATATAATATGTTAATAATTTTATTAAAACTCCTTATATTACTCAACACCCATAATTTTCATTAACACTTTATCCTATTTAATTCATCTCTTGAGGTTCTCGACAATCAATTATCTTATTTAATAATACCACAAAATAAATTAAAAATTAAATTAAAATATGGGATTTTTACACTATATAAAATTATTTAGGGGATTTTTTTAAAAAAAATTCAAGCCGAAATAATTTATTGGAAGAAAAACATTGTGCTCCCATGCCTCAAGTTCCTGCATCCGTCACTGATAATACATTGTATTTTTTTTAAAGGAGCCCCAATTCACGATTTCGCCTAGGGTCTCAAGATGTCTAGGACCGGGCCTGAGGTCCCTGTGGATTAGATCACGACTACCTCTACTGTATTAGTTTAGGCCGGTTGATTTATTTTTTATAGATGTGCGATTTAGCTTGTCCGTACGGGCATTGCAGATAGGAATGTTGGGTAGTCCGTGGTGTTATGCACATTACGGAGACAGTTGCAGACAAGTTAAGTAGTGTTGTAGTGGGAGTGAGAATGATTAGCTAAGCTCAGGGCCGTCTCGGACATTAAGGTGGCCCCGTGCGAAATTTAAAAATGGGCCCTCATAATATTAAAACCATAAAAATACAATTTTGTCATAATTTTTTTTATATATTCGATGCCAAAGGTTTTTAAAATTACAATAGTTCATGTTTTCTGATTTTAAAAGACATCGAATGACTCAGAATAATTATAAAAAATCAAATAACAATGAACAAAACAAATGAAAAAAATTTGTAGCAACTATATAGTGAATGAGTAAGATGTTAAGAAACCATCTAATTTCGATTTTTGAGCACTAGATGTTTCTACAAGTTTGATTTTTGTTTCTGCAAAAAATAAAGAAGAAAAAGACGCAAAATTAGTTAATATTGTGAATTTGTGATAAGCTTATAAACTATAACTATGAACTACACAAACAATACCAGAGCATCAAAGTAAATATGAAATTGGCAAAATTCAACCATAAAAACAAAATCATAACTAGAGCATAGTAATAAGTTTGATAAGGAAAAAAATTACCTTCAATCTCAGCAATAGATGAAAATTATAATCGGGTTTGAGAATAAATCATGGAAATGATGATTTCTAGGGAACGTTTTAGAATAACTATTGATTCTAGGAAGGTAGAAGATTTTAGGGAAGAGAATAATTAAGAATTAAATTAAAAGGGGAAGTTGGAAGGAGTTGTGAAAATTATAGGGTAAAGTCATTTGCATTATATTTCCTTCCTATTTTACGAATTGATGGCAGGCCGAGTTTTAGCAATTTTGGGCCCAAATTTTTGGGGCCCCTGTGCGGGTGCACCGGCTGCATAGGCCCAAAGATGGCCCTTGCTAAGCTACATGGAATGAACAAACATTATCTTTCATGAATGAAGAGATAAAGAATGATTAGCTCGGCTATATAGAATGAGCAAACATCATCGTTCATGAATGAAGAGTTCAAGAGCCAGCCAAAATAACTGGTCTAATTAGTCAAGAAAGAATACAAGTGATTATTAAGTTGTAAGTGAGTAGTACTAAGTCGTATTTTAATGTTGACTTCATTTGTAACTCACGGTATTTTTCTTCTCCACAATTTCAGTTTTTAGTTATGTAAATACAATTGAAACTTATCCTATAGCTAAAGTTTAATTTGCTCATATTTAAAATTATTGACCTGCTACGATATAGGTGTAAACATGGTGGTTTATGGATGATCGTACCTTAAATATGAGTTGCGGATGTAAACATCATATGCATGTCTTCACTATTAACATCGATGTTAATTTGAAAAGAAAGTATGATAATTCAATTAGATATATCACAAATTAGTGATTAAATAAGAAGATTTTTTTTGCTTATATAAGACGACTTATTTCAAACTAACTAATAGATTGTTTTCTCTAAGAATTCAGAACATATTTGAATTTTATATACCCATGCAATTTTACACGGGTTCTAAGCTAGTATTTAGTATATTTTGTTAAATTTAAATAATGTATCGTATGACGTGTCCGTATCTGTTTGCACGGGTTCTAAACTACTCCCTCCGATCCAGACCAAAGGTAACATTGACTTTTTCACACTTGTCGAGACACGTTTTGCAATGTAAATATCTTTAGTTACACATTATTAAAAATTATAAAAATTTGATATTCTTATAGCATTCATGACGATGAATCAAACAGATTTCACATTAATATATTTGGTCTTATAGATTAAGAATAATATCGAAGATTTCCTACGACCATAAATAATGCCAAAACGTCAATGTTACCTTTGATCTTGATCGGCGGGAGTAGTATTTAGTATATTTTATTAAACGTCAATAGTGTGATAACAAGTATGTGTACGAGTGTGTATGTACATAGTGATCGCGAGTGCATTTGGATAATCAAAACAAAAGTAATGATTATTAAGTAATATAGTATTATACGACATGAAAAAGTAGAAAACACGTTACATTTTTCTTTAATATCTTTAATTAAATATGTATAAGTCAAATATAAAATATTGATTATGACTAACCAAATACTCCGTATTACTTTTAGTTAAATATTTTATATGTTATCTTTTAAATACTTTGAAGTTAAATATCAAAAAATAATATTTGAGAAAGTTCAACCTATTATATTTACAGGTAATAAACTCTTAAACATCATTATATATAATTGTTTAATAAAACAAAAGGTGCAAATTTCTCTTAGATATGTTTGACACATATCACATGCAAGACACAATTAAAACATTTGAATAAGTTGAGGTTGAACTCTATATATTTGATAGATAAATGTCACATGTTATACATAAAAAATTAAAAATTACATAAAATTATGTTCACATCAGTGTGAATAAATATTAATTGATTTGAGACATAAAGTATCGTGAAATGATATAATTTGAGAACTTATTGTTGATTGTTGTATTATTCGAATAAATTTTATTTTGATTAATATGATATTTCACCAGTCACAAATTTATTTATAAAACGTTGATCATGCATAATTAATTATCACTTATTAGTTTTAATTAAAACTCTTATGTATTTTATTTTAAAACATTGAAGTTAAACCTAAAAATATTAAATTTGAGAAAAAAATATTTATAAGAGAAAATATCGAAGGTTATATGAATTATATAATTTTTCTTCAATTATAATCATAAAATATTAAAACAAGCCGCGCAAAGCGCGGGATACTACCTAGTATTTTACATTACTAGGTTTGGTGCCCGGCTACGCCCGGACTACCTTTATTTACCATTTAAATTTTATTTTTTATGAAATATGATACGCTAAATTTGGTTAACACATACATTTAAAATTTATATCTTGAAATTATGATGAGATGTAAAAATCATCAACAAATTATGAGACGTGTTCACCACTCCCGCTACTAATATTATTACTTTCACTACATCCCTTGTTAATGCTATTTCTTCGGACTTTTTTGTTTAACTACTCCCGCTATTTTTACGGTTAACCCGTTAGTTTTGTCAAACTCATATGTTTAAATAAAATTAATAATTTCTTAAAATTGAATTGTTAGTTAATTTTTCATACTTTCTCCGTTGTTCCTATGTTACTTTCATTACATGTGTTGTGACTACTATTACTTTCACTTCTTCCGCCGTCATTATTTTTTTTCATTACTCCCGCATTTATTATTGTTAATTTCACTACTCCCCTTGCTGGCTTGCTGCTAGTATGACTTGTTGGAATAAGTGTCCTCCGACAATAATGCGATCATAACTGTCGATCATGATGATCACATGTTTAAGTCTCATTTTAAGAATACATGTGGGAAGTAATATTTTACAGTCAACTGGTCCACACCTATCGGTAATGATTGGCTGACTAGAGTTTGACATTACTGTCGTGCGACGGTGGTGATCAGTTGATCCCCTTAGGTCATACCTAAAGGGTAACACTCTTAATTGATTATTTAATTGATCGTATGTCGATACGGGTTAATTAAATTACTTAAAATTGACGGACGATTTTGTGAGTATTATTGACGTATCTTATTGTAATTTGATTGAATAAGATACGGTCTAAGTAATCAAATTGTTTTATTACTTAGATAAAATTATTGTTTACGAAACAATTAAAACTGAATGAATAATTTATTATAAATACAAGATGTTGTGATTTATAATTGATAAACCATATTGGTACAAGTAATTATGGATTACTAAGTCGATTTTGTACATGACGTAATTTTATTAATGCGTTGATTTTTAATATGTTAAAAATACATGACAATTTCACATGTCTAGTAACATGTGACTTTTGACAAATTGACAAAATAATGTGTAAAATGGACTTTCCATTTTACACAAAATGTACCGAAAAATAGGGTGGATTAGGGTTTAAAGTGTGCTTTATATTTTATTTAAAAGTGTAATCATCACACTAATACCTACTCTTACATACCTACATTTTATGGGTAGAAGAAAGTGCCATGCATTGGCCTTGTTTCCCACCCCCTACCCGGTTTTGTCATAGAGAAAAGACCAAGGGTTTTTTCTCTATATTTTTCTTAATATACACTACAAAGCAAGAGTGTATTCATTCATTCATTTTTTTAACATCTAAAACTTAAAGAAATTTTAGAGAGAAAAATTACTCCTTCTTCCCTCCTCTCTTGACCGAAAAAGCAAGAGACCAAAATAATATTTTGGGTCAATTTTAGTAAGGTTAATATTGTTCTAGTTCAAATAATATTAATCTATTAAGAGGTTATCTTTGGTATACATCTTTGGGAGGGATTCTAAGCTTGAATCTTTGTTCTTCCATATAAGGAAAACTCAAGAACAAGTAAGAAGGAGATCTTACTTGTGCTCTTTAATCCGAAATACCCATAGTAAGAAAGACGATTTCTTTTCATTCTTATTTATGTTGGCATGCATAAGATCTAGATTTAATTTTATGATTAAATTAAATAGGGTTATTTTATGAGAATAATCCAAACTATATCTCTCCTTCTCATAATAATCCAAACTATGGTTTAACTCAGAATAACCTAAACTATGACCTCATTTTTCTTGTATTGATCTTATGCGATTTTTAACTGGTGATGGCAGGTTATGCAACAAGTGAAGGGGTTGTGGTCCCATTCTTCATCTTCCTCATTATTCCATTCTTCATTGTTCTACTCTTACCCAGAAACAATTTATTCTCTTCCTTTACTGTGACCACCGCCATTTACTTTTTCCCTTACACTCCCACGACCATCATCCACATATGCAATCTCTTTTGATTAATTCCCAAACTTCTATCAACTTCATATCCATATACAATTAGTCTTGCTGAAGACGGGTCGGAGCAAGTGACGGATAATGCCACTCACAAAACGGATAGGCGGGACAAGGTGGGGGCACCCCATGTGCTTCCCTCTCTCCTCTATTTGGGTCATTTGTGACGGATATGTGCCGTCACAAATAAGATTTTGTGATCCACATAAATTCATTAAATCTGCATAAACTTTAAATCAATTTCCAATTCACATAAACACGAGATAATTCCCTAAATTTAAGAAGAAAAACAATGGTTTCTCTTGCACCAAATTGCATCTCAACAATCTTTCTAAAACCCTCATTTTATTAACAATAATTCCCATATTTATAGTAGAAAAGAACCCAAAAATCATACTCTGATCTCTCTAATCCATTTACATTAAAAAATGTTCTACATCCTCAGAAAAACTAGGGTTTGTTCAATTGAATCTCGATTGTAGTCTCTCCATTCAACAATAATCACCCCATTTCTCTAATAAATGGGAGGAGTATTATATTGAAGTGGGGGTGATAAAAGTTAAATGGAGGGAGTAGTAGATAAGAACAATTTTTGTAATAGGGATACGTGTTTAATACCAAGGCTCAAGGCTAACTTCTCCACGAGATCTCATGTTGTGGGTAGGTGTAAGAGTGCATTAATACAACAGTTAAACAGTAATGGAGAGAATCTGGACCGTTGTGCAATAGCCCTCTAAGCAAAGGCTTTAAAGTTTCTTCCTTGAATGGGTTCGTAACTCATAAACTCCATTAACGAAAAGGGGCTGGCGGGTACCCACTTCAATTTAACAAAGGCTTTAAAGTTTGATTAATCCCTTTGTTAGTTGTCTTTTACGGAGTATTGATTTTGCTATTGTTGTTTGGTGATTATTGGTGAGTTAAGGAGGGATGAGAAGGATGAAGTTAGCTTCTATTTCCTTATATCTTTCCCTTTTTTCTGGGCACAAAAATTAAGAAAGGGAAGAAAGAAGGAATAAAGTAGAATAAAGTATTGTAAGTTGTGAAATTTATAGATGAGAGAAAATAATAAAGAATGAATGATGAATAAAGAATAGATAAAGTAATGAGAGTTGTTGATTTTTTAGGAGAGAAATTAATAAAAAAATGAATGAAACTTACCAAAAAAGGAAAGAGGGAAGATAATCAAACTTGTGTAAAAAAGGAAAGAAGGAAGATAATAGGAAATTGGAGGGAGTAGTTAGTTTTAATGATTTAGCTTTTTTTTTTAAGAGTGACCTGATTAACAGGTAGTCGGTCTCTGGGTGTGTTATGAGAAGATGAGGTTAATAGTATGACTTATTCCGAGTTAAACAATGTTAAGATTAATATGAGAAGGAGAGACATAGCTTGAATTATTCATATGAAATAACCCAATTAAATATAACATACATGAATATGTCGAAATAATGAGATTTATATTTTTAACATGACTTTCACTAAGTATGACTTTCACTACTCCCGCTGCTATTATTGTTGCTTTTACTACTCACAATTAGAGCTGGCAAAAAATGACACGACACGAAAACCCGATACGAACCCGACACGAAATTAACGGTTTTGGGTTGAGGCTTAATGACCCATTTATGTAAGTGGGTCAACACGAACCCGACACGATATTTAATTGGGTTGGGTTTGGGTTGAGCTCTCTAAACACGAACCCGACACGAATGATCTGTTTATTAAATTAATCCTAGTTTTTATTGATTATCCATTACATAAATAGACTTAAAATTTTCAAATATGGACATGACACGAAAACACGACACGAACCCGACACGAAAACACGACACGAACCCGACACGAAATTAATGGGTTAGGGTTGAGGCTTGATGACCCATTTATGTAAGTGAGTCGACACGAACACGACACGATATTTAATTGGGTCGGGTTTGGGTTGGAGGATTTATGACCCGTTTACATGTGACACGAACACGAACACGAATCCGACACGACCCGATCTGTTTGGCAAGTCTACTCACAATGCGTCGATTAGCTTACCAATCGATTCAACAAATATAATATTATTAAATTTATATATTTAAATAAATCTGAAATATTAAATTAGAATATTATTAAAGAGCAATCATTATTTTTTACTAATTAAATTAAAAATTTAATGAATTATGAAATATTATATTTTTTGGAAATCTAGATTGATTTATTTAAATAAATATGAAATATTAAATTAGAATATTAATAAAGAGCAATCATTATTTTTTAGATTAAATTACAAATTTAATGAATTATGAAATATTATATTTTTTTTTTTGGAAATCTAGATTGATTTATTTACCTTTTAATTGTTTCCAAAATATAACATATTTATATTATATTTGTGTATGTTAAATAACTAACATTCTTTATACTAATTAATACCATAAGTGAGGCTGTTTACTTTTAAAGAAACTTACCATATTCTGGTATTCTCTAAATTTATATTTCAACCAAAGATATATAATATTTACATTAAAGTCCCTTATCCGGGTCCATCACACAAAGTTATGATTAAAAACTATATAATATATTTAATTTATATTATATAGATTTATTTAATTACGTGCGTTGATTTCTGGAATCTTATCTATATTAATATAAAAGACAATACTCAATCCTCAGCGCGTCACGTCATAAATGCAGTTTTTTTGGGAAATTCATGTTATGGTGGGACCCGTGAGTGTACAATGTATTTATTTCTTCAGATTTCCGTCTTTACAAACATGCGATAAATTCCGTCTTACAACAAATTCTTTGAAATAATATTATGAAAAAATTCTATGAATTAATATTATGAAATAATTTTATACATTCCGTGTAAATAAAATTAATAACACTAGGTTTGGTGCCCGGCTTCGCCCGGGCTATCTCTATTTACCGTTATTATTTTCAATGAAATAAACTATGTTGGAGTTGTCTAACTCACACGTTTACTATTTGTAATATATTTTTGTACGGCATATTTTATAATTATGATGTAATGTAAAATTTATTTTCAATTTATGAGACACGTTTACTACCCCGCTATTAATATTATTACTTTCACGACATTCTTTCTTAATATCATTACGTTCACTACTCCCGTGGTTACTATTGTTTCTTTTACTAATTCCTCTATTTTTTTCTGTTAAGTTCATTATTCCTGTTAATTTTATCCGACCTATATTTAAATAAATAAAATATTTTCTTGAGGTCGATTGGTTATTTAATTGTTCATACTTTTTCTCATTGTTACCACTGTTACTTTCACTACATTCGTAGTTACTTTCACTACTCCCACTATCATTATTATAATTGTCACTAATTCCACATTAATACCGTTATTTTATTAATCTCGTTGCTGCTATTATTACTTTTACTACATTTAATTTAATGTATAATTCTATGATGATACTAATTAATTCCATAAGTGGGGCATGTTAATTTTAAGGAAAATCACTATATTCTTGTGTTTTCTAAATTTAGTTATTTTAATTTAATGTAATTTCCATAAATATTTTTCATCAAGGCATCTTTATATTATACTTTTAACCAAAACTATATAATATTTACATTGAGGTCCCTTTATCAGGTCCATCACACGGTGCTATCGATTTAAAACTATATAGTATAACTAATTTGTATAGATTTCTTTAATTACATTGAAGTCCTTTGGTTTCTGGAATTAATATATAGTATTGATATACGCAGAATGAATTACAAATGCGAGTAAATGAAATTGAATTACATAATTTTTAAACCAAAATTACATTAATAATAAAATTACATAATTTCAAGAAGGAATAACATTTATATACGGGATTGAACATAAAACGCAAATGAATTACATAATATGTTAAAGTTGATTTTATGAGATTATATTTCTTTTATCCGGATGTAAAGTTTTTTATCTATGCAATTTTTATTTACAAGAGTAGATTACGTTATTTCCTTATAAACCAGTGTATGTGAACACGTATTTGTAACAAATTTAAACATAAATTATTTAGATCGTACATTTAGACCAATTAGATAAGTACAATAGAAATGCAAAAACAAATATACATCCAAAAACATTAATACTGGCCCAAATACATGCCCGTGCAATTTTACACGGGCTTAAAACTAGTTAATATATAGTATTGATTGATTTATAGTTAAGAAACAATACGTCTGCTTTACACGCAGGTGGTCTTGGATCCTGGGTAGCATCAACATTCAACTGTGAGTTCGTCGTTTTCGCCATACGTTTGTAAAATATTAGTTAGAGAGAGAGAGAAAGAAAGATGGTAACTTTAGTGGTGTCAACAACCATTGATCCAGCCTCAGTTGGGCCAGCTTCTGCCCTACTAGCCATGACCACCTGGTCTCCTGGACCGTCTTTCGAGGTTGGTTAATTTATTCTTTTTAATTGAATGTTTGATTTTGATGATTTTAATGAATAATGATGTGTTGAAGTGATTGTATCGTAGGGTGTAAGGAGTTATATGATTGAAAAAGGGGTGAGATTGTTGCAGCATGATAAAAGCATTGTGGTTGAAGACAATTTAGATATTCGTTGGGAACATTTCACCAATGAATTTGTTGATAATATTATCTTCCTCAGTAAACATACTGCTCTTTCTAATCGTCCAGCTCTCACCATTCATCCTATTGGTATTATTATATTACTACTTCAATTTATATGCATGCCCTTTTTCCAGCTTCTTCTTGTTTCTCTTTCAGTATATTCATTCATCATCGTGTGGGTTGCAAATTGCAATGGGGTAATAGAGCACTAATTTTGAGCCTTTATATTTACCTTTGTTGTTTGTGGATAATTTTGGTGCCACTATCACTTATTTTGAGCCTTTCATACCGTTGTATTTGGTTGATGGCAATGTAGGAGTGCCACATTTGAAAGAAGGAGATGTGCCACCTCAAGGAGGGAGGTCAGGCTGGGCGGCACCACCCGATCCTAGGATGGGACCATGGATCCGGCTCTTGAAGAAAATCGCTCACTCCCATAATTTACTCCCTGAATTTGAGGTTCGTGCCTAGCATTTCACCGTTAGTTTGTATACTTTAATTTATTGCAGTCCACATTATTGCAATTTCACTGTCTAATATAGATAACTATGGAGGCTACTCATCATGGACCTGTGACTTGTAAGCCAACTATGTTTCTTGAGATTGGTGAGTGTTCTTCACTTCTTCCCTATTTTAGTGGATTTTTGTCTTCTAAAACTGTCAGGGTAGACGAAAACTCACAAGTTAATTAATCTCTTGTGAAGAAAGTGGGCAGTGGCATATTTTGGAAACAAAGCAAATTTTTTTATTGAGTTATGTATTCCTCTTTCATCGTGGTTACTACTTGGAGGTGATGTGAGGGATGTATCAGTGGAGGATATAAACCTTTGCTAAGCGTCGGGTCAAGTTTGGCAACTCTATTATTGAACATTTTATTCTTGGCTAAGACAGGAATTAACTTGTGCTTTGCAAGTCTTAAATTTATTGAAATCAAACAATGTGACCCTCCAAAGTGACATTTTCAGCCTCAAAGTAACTTGAACATGCAGACTAATACTGGAAAGGATTAAGACTAGAATATGTGAAATACTGAAACTAGACGGTGGATGCTATAAGATTTGAGTTAATCTCCCTGAGATCTGTATTGATCTGTATTTTTGTTTGGTGAATCTCCGTTGTCTGTAGATAATGAACAAAAGGTGCATTATTTTAGGTTTTAGGCTCTTAACACATAACTTTAATATGAAAGTGATTACATTTAGACTATGCGAAGTTGTTTTTGTTGATAAAATTCCAATGTCATAGGATCTTCACAGCATTTGTGAAGTGATTATAATTATCATTTAGATTTCATGTACTTTAGATTTCATTCTTCTATAGATTCCATTAGTTGGCGCAAATTTGGTTGTACAGGTAGCACACTCGATTACTGGAAGAGGGAGGATGCTGCTCAAGTCATGGCTACAGTTGAGTAACATTGGCGCTAAAAATTTTTCTTTTACTGTCATGCTTGTGTTTGGTTACTGCTTTACTTCATTCTAGAAGACCCTTTTTTTGTAAATGCCACCATTGCATGATAATAGTGACAGTGTAACACATACTCCTTTGCATATCTGACATTCTGACATTTTGTTTTTGCACGTTTGCAGTTAGTTTGGGAGGGGCTTGGATTAGGAGGTAGTGCTGCTGTGGGTGAGTGGGCCAGGTACATCTTACTTTATGTTATTATGCGCTTGTTTACTGTTGGGGTAGAGAGTGCGCGAAAGCGTAATAAATTGAACCAAAGACGAAAGAGAAACTAAAGAAACGACGATTAAAATGAGAACGAGATCTTTTAGGTAAAAATGCCAACAAGAAAGAATCATCAATTTTAGTTTTGCTTCCTTTTGCTTGTTGGCTAAGTGATGAATCCATAACGTGCAGCCCACCATTTCTTCTATTGGTGAAAGGGTGAGGTACACCTCCAACGTGTTTAGTGCTTGCAGCTTTTGTTTTTTATTCCTCAATCTCAGTGACATGTCGAAATTATTTTCTTCGATCCCAATGACTAGTCCTACGCACATGTTTTAACCTTTATAGTCTGCGATTTATAGCTATATATATTGTCTTTTATTCTATTCAAAGTTTTCTAGATATAATTAGATTTTCAGATGTTAATGAAGAATAACACCTCACTAAACAGCTGCGCCTCATTGTTAATTAATCTTCACTCTGGTTCATGTGGAACAACCGAACAAGTCTCTTTATGTTGTTAACATTGGGGCTGATCGGGGCAAACTGGCAGTTGGTTTGGATATAGTGTCTTATGAGAATTTCTTAAAGTGAAGATAGATTTCTGTATTCGGAATAGATATTTGTTAAAATCCTCAGATAAGTGTTTAGACCTGATATGTTTCTGTTCAACCAATTCTCACTCTTGGGCCATGCTACAAAGTCTTCTTTTTTCCATTATTTATGAGATTATTTCTTTTTGTTATCAAAAGAAATACTCCCTCCTATCCACACCAACTACCCTCTTTTCAAAAATCTCCCGTACATATTTGCGGGCCGTTGGTAGTTTGCCGTGGATGGGAAGGGAGTATGCAAAAATTACTCCACTTGTTGACTACATTGCATCCTTGTTATTATGGAACCTACTGAATTCTGTTCATGTCTAAGCAGGGAAGTTGACAAAAAGAAAGTTTTGCTTGGGCTAGGAGGCGGACATTATGTACCACGCCATATGGACATAATTATGTAAGCTGTATTCCTTAATCTTGTTATTATGAATATGGAGTCATTCGATGTTATTCTTGAATCTTTTTTTCTTCATGCATCACCCTAAACAGCTTCCCTATAATATCTAACACAAGGGTTAGAGCCGTGTACTGACCCTCTTTTTAACCCCACCATATGCAGATCCCGTAAGGCACTGTGGTAAAGCTGTTGTATACTCTTAAGGGTGTGTTTGGATTGAGTGATTTGGAGGGAAAAGAAAGGGAGGGAAAGTAGGGGATTTAAAATCCCTTGTTTGGATAGCAAATGAGGGTGGAGGGAAATGGAGGAGGAGAGATTTGGAGGGATTCAATTTCCCTCCTCCAAGCCTAATCAAAATCTCTCCACAATAGGCAAGATTTGGAGGGAAATTGTATCCAAACACCCACACTCCATTCCACCTCCCCTTCCTTTCCCTTCCTTCCCCTTCCCTCCTTCCCCCTCCCCTCCCTTTCCCTCCTTTTTTCCTATCCAAACACTAGGTAGCACCAAAACGGACACGGACACGGGACACGGGCACGACACGGACACGTAACACGGCATCCCATAAAATTTAGGACACGGGACACGTTATTTAAATTAAATAAATATATATTTTATAATTATGAACGTTCGATTTTATTTTTATAAAATTATTGGATAGTAAATTTAAAAAAGTGAAGGTAAAATTTGCCCTTAATTATAACTTATTTTCATTTACCATGTAAACGTATCTTCTAATCAATCTCTTTCGACTACTCATTTCTCATTTAAAGAAAATCATTCACCTCAAATGATGTCTAAATGTTATGGACTCGCGTCAGACACAGCCCAAATACCATGGACACGCGTCAGACACGTGCCCGAATAAATGTAGAAAGTTAGACACGGCTTTATAGGTGTCGGACACGTTTCGGCGTGTGTCCGAGGAGTGTCGGTGTCCGACACGGTGTCGGACACGAGACGGCTGATTAGGAGAAGTGTCCGTGCTACCTAGTCCAAACACACCCTAAAATTTTCACTCTATCATATTCAAAACTGCATGCATGCACGGTGTTAGCTGTTAATTGTCATTTTAATTCATGGCATTTGTAATCTTAGTTATTCCCAAAAAACTATGTTTTGTATTCTATTATATTGTTGTCATATAAATTCTCCTTCCACATTAACTTATGTGCATTTAGATAAACCTACGCATTGACCTCTTGATAGTGTTATGCCGTGAGGACACATCTGTATTCAAGTTAGTCATGATTCTTATGAAGGAAGAAAGTGTTTAGGTCATCTATTATTGTGGCGGAGTTTGTGTAAGAAGTCACAGAGTTCTTTCTTAGTGTGCTGTAATTTATGGATTAAAATTGTGTTTAGATTTGCTGTTTGGAAGGACAGTGAAGTGTAACTCTGGGGAAGTGAGGTAATCGCTTTTGCCTTTCCAAATGGCAAGGGAATCCAGAATCTTGAAATGCACTTGTCTTTGTCGAAACCTGTGGTATAACCTACTACTGAATATTACATACTGTAACATGAATTTGCACGAGAATTATGAGCTGATATATGTGCTATATTCGAATTGTGTGATTATGTGCGCTACTATTCTTAATCCTTTAAACAAATAAGTTAGTGGTATACTCTAATGATTACAGGAAAGAAAATGTTTGGGTAGGACATCTTCTTTCTGGATATTCCTTGCCGATGGATGATCCAGGCCAATCAAATGTAGAATCTGATGCTAAAAACGTCGGTGGCACTTGGAAAGAAGCTATCAGAGCTGCTTCTGAGGCTACTAATGCTGGTTTCCCTGGAGGTGAAATTGTGGCTCATCTTGATCAAAAGTGAGTGTTCAAAGCTTTTAGTCAATCTTATATGGCATATTATTTAACCTTTCTTATGTTATTCTTAAACCAAGGTGATTCTAAATCACAGTTTCCAATTATTGTTGAAAACTTGAGAATTTGATCATTAGTTGCTTGGAAAAATTAAGTCTTATTGAAGCAACTAATTAAAAAACGGAGAGGGGATTCACACTTGATACAGATTTATACATTCGTGCCAAATAAAGATTATTTTTACTTTGTTAAAGTTATCGTGAAATATGTTGAAGCACAAATTCTCATTATAGACGGACACTATCCGTCTATAGCTATAAACGGATAGTGTCCCTCTCACAAATGAAGTGGGTAGTGCAAGTGGGTGGGAAATGGATACCCCCACTTGCCCTCCCACTTTAATTTTGTGAGAGGGCCACTATCCGTCTATTGCTATAGACGGATAGTGGCCGTCTATAATGAGACAGACTGATGCTGAAGATACTGCAAGATTAAGCACTTGCTGTTTGACACCATAACTAAAATGGTTTATACTTTATTGTTCACTCTTTTATTAGAATGTCTTGTCCTTATTCCTTCTATACTAGGGAGGAATTGCGGAATTTGGGAAGGTAGTTTATTTTGTTAAAGACGGTCACATACTCACGTGATTGGGTGATTACTACTTGCCTTTTCTGTTTTACTTCCAAGCTACAATTTAACTCTGGTTGCTTGTGGAATGCAGAAGCTTCAAGGGGTGGCAGAGAAATGCCATCACTGCGTTTCTCAAGCAACAAAACATCAAGATAGGCAAACCAAGCGATTTCAACTCATGAGACATCTCTCACTTTCATGGGTACGTCCATCGCAATTTACTCCATATAAGAACATACTTGTACATGACCTGAAGTGATATGCTCGGCTCATTGACTTTAATGGCCCTAAACCAGAGTTGACGACTATTTGTCTCCGGTATTTGCCCTCGGTTGGAAGTGGAGGCATTTGTTCGTTGGGTACGATCTTGATCTCCTCGCCATTTAGATAAACGACCATCAACTGCTCAAGATTACCATCAATTACTTGGTTTATTGGTTCTAGTCTCTAGTGGTTAGTAATAGACCCTTTTTTTTTTTTTTTGAATTATTATTATTACCGAGATTTATCATTTCTCACCAAGAATGATTATGTCATTGTCAATATTAGAATACGATGATGCTTAGTTTTTTTTTTTAAATATATTCGATGGTGAATAGAATCAGCCAAGTTTGTTGGCAAATTTAGAACGGGAAGTGTGATGCTATGAGTAAGAGGTGGCAAATGGGGGACAATGAGGTCGAGTTTGGGCCAGGGGTTGGATAATTTCGAGTCTGCTACACGTTTCGAGTCGGGTCGGCTCAATTTCAGAAGTCAAGTTATTGGTTCATTTGGGGTTGAATCACACACTTCACATAAGGTCATTTTCGTATATTGATCATTTTGGGTTCTTGTCTTTTTTGAATCCATGGTTAAAATTAGATTTGGCAAATAAATCCGAACCCGAAAAATCGATCGAAAATATCTGAATTGATAACTGATTGAACACCCAATATCAGTAACCTGAATAGTACCCGAAACCCGACTCAATCCGAATTGAACCGAATATAATAATAACCGAATGATACCCGAACATGAATATATTGAACTGACAAGAAGTGAACCGATAGACCTGAATTATAAATACTTATTTTTTTTTAAATAACAACATATTTTAGGTGTTTTTTCATTAATTTTTATTTATTAATGGTATTATGAGTTTTTGTATTCAAAATGAAAAATATAAGGTACAGTTAAGCTAATTTTTTTTTAGCTTTTTTCACCTGATATTAAACTGAATTGATGTTGACCCGGCCCGATCTGCACTGGACTCGATAATAGTATAAACCGATCTACACTGGACTCGATAATAGTATATCGAACTGATATGAAGTGAACCGATAGACCTGAATTATAAATACTTATTTTTTTTAAATAACAACATATTTTAGGTGTTTTTTCATTAATTTTTATTTATTAATGGTATAATGAGTTTTTGTATTCAAAATGAAAAATATAAGATACAGTTAAGCTAATTTTTTTTTAGCTTTTTTCACTGATATTAAACTGAATTGATGTTGACCCGGCCCGATCTGCACTGGACTCGATAATAGTATAAACCGATCTACACTGGACTCGATAATAGTATATCGAACTGATATGAAGTGAACCGATAGACCTGAATTATAAATACTTATTTTTTTTAAATAACAACATATTTTAGGTGTTTTTTCATTAATTTTTATTTATTAATGGTATTATGAGTTTTTGTATTCAACATGAAAAATATAAGGTACAGTTAAGCTAATTTTTTTAGCTTTTTTCACTTGATATTAAACTGAACTGATGTTGACTCGGCCCGATCTGCACTGGACTCGATAATAGTATAAACCGATTAAAGTGGCTAACTGAAATGAACCCGATCGAAATTGAACTGAAATCGAAACTAAGGTCAGCCCGATTTAAACGAACTGATTTAACTCAATCTGAAACCGAATCGAATGACTCGTTTATCAAGTCTAATTAAAATACTTTAATACTCACTAATGTGACTACAAAAGATTGTCTTTCAAATTTAGTTATTTATTATGAATCTTTGAAACCAATGATCATTTTAATGTATATAATATTAATGAGTTAATAGTTTTTTTGGGTCATCTCGGGTAATTTCGGATCACTTTAAATCGGGTCAACTACAGATCAGGTCACCTCGAGTTGAGTCAACGTCGGGTCAATCAATGTTCGAGTCAAGTCGGTTTTGGGTCATAATCAAGTTAGACAATTTTGGCCACTTTCGAATTTTGGGTCAACCTTATCAAATTGGGTCATTCGAATTGAGTTAACTTTGTCAGATCTACTCATAATTATATGTCCAATCCCATTTCATCAAAAGTGTTCTAACTTCCTTTACACTTTAAAAAAAATTGAATATAATCAATACTATCAATACTATATATATATATATATATATATAGAGAGAGAGAAGGGTTCTTCTAAGGTCCTCATATCATATAAGGCCCTAAGTCCTTATAAGGGCCTTTGGATGGAAGGGATGGAGGGATGAGATTACATCTCATTCAAGGGTCACAA
Organism: Silene latifolia; assembly: GCF_048544455.1. Classification (NCBI taxonomy): domain Eukaryota; kingdom Viridiplantae; phylum Streptophyta; class Magnoliopsida; order Caryophyllales; family Caryophyllaceae; genus Silene; species Silene latifolia. The sequence continues at coordinate 143,204,007 of NC_133526.1, forward strand.
TTCTCCCTCCCTAATCTCCTTCCCTAATTGTGTATAACTCTACCTAATTTTGTACAACTCTTCCACCATTCTAATCTCCCAACTCACTTCCTCATTCACTCATCCTCTCTCATTTCTCTCATTCACTCTTTCTCTCTCATTTTCCTCCCACTCTCTCTAAACAAAAAAAAAACCCAAACTGAAACTAAAAAAAAAAAAAAAAAAAAAAAAAAAACCCAAAACCAACCAGCAACAACACCAACAACGACCCGACACCACACCCGACCCACCACCGCAACCACAACAACAACCAACAACAACACCACCGACATCAACCAGCTACAACAACCAACAACAACACCGAAATCAACCAGCAACAACACCAACAACGACCCGACAACCCGACTGCCACCCTCCTCTCTAACCCGAAACCACCCCACACCTACCCCCACCCCAGATACCACCATTCACAACCCGGCTGACTCCCTCCATTCACGCCGCCACACGACCCCGCAACACCCCGCAACACCCCCCCAACACCCGACCAATGGTGACCACCAAACCCGCCGTCACCCCCGCACCTCCTGCCGCCAATCCTCCCTCCACCGACCTTCCTCCTCCCGCCGTCCTTCCTTCCTTCCTTCCTCCTTCCATTTTTTTTGGTTTTCAGATCTCCCCTTTTCCTCTTCCTTTCTCTTTTTTTCGATTTTATTTTTATAGCAAGAGTTTTTTTTTACGTTTTCCAGATCTCTTGCCATTTTGTTTTTTTTTTGTTTTGGTTTTTATTTGGTATGGTTTGTTGTTGAAGCTGCCAAAGCCTCTATGCGTCTGTGTTTTTATTTGGTTTTTTTTTTGTTTTGGTTTTTTTTTGTTTTGTTTTTGTTCTTTGTTTTTTTTGTTTTTTTTTTATTGGGTTGTTATTGTTATTTGATTTTTTGGACTAAAGTTATACATCTTGTCTATTAAAGTTATACACTGCGTGCATTAGAGTTATACACACGATATTTAAATTTGGTTTTTTTTATTGTTATTTGGTTTATTTCAGATTTCGGGTTGGGTTGGGTTGTTGGTTTTTTGGTTTTATTATTGTTATTTGGTTTTTTGTTTTTGTTATTATGAGTTTTTTTGGTTTTTGTTATTATTTAATTTTTTTTTTCAGATTTAATATTTGTTGATTACGATTTTTCATATTTATTTGGTTTTTATAAAAGTTATACTATTTACGACTAAAGTTATACACTTAAAACATTAAAGTTATACACTGGGTGCATTAAAGTTATACATCTTGTTTATTACAGTTATACACTGCGTGCATTAAAGTTATACAATTTTGGACTAAAGTTATACAATTTTGGACTGAAGTTGTACTTTTATGGAATAAAGTTATACAATTTTGGACTAAAATTACACAAATTTGGACTGAAGTTATACAAATAAGGACTAAAGTTATACAAAAATAGACCAAAGTTATACAAAAAAAGACTAAAGTTATACAAAAATTGGACTAAAGTCATACAACAATGGACTAAAGTTATACAAAAATGAACCAAAGTTATACAAAAATGAACCAAAGTTATACAAAAAATTGGACTAAAGTTATACAAAAATGAACCAAAGTTATACAAAAATAGACCAGAGTTATACAAAAATGCACCAAAGTTATACAAAAAATGGACTAAAGTTATACAAAAAATTGGACTAAAGTTATACAAAAATTGGACTAAAGTTATACAAAAATGAACCAAAGTTATACAAAAATTGACTAAAGTTAGTCCATATTTGTATAACTTTATTCCATATTTGTATAACTTTAGTCCATTTTTGTATAACTTTGGTTCATTTTTGTATAACTTTGGGGCATTTTTGTATAACTTTAGTCCAATTTTTTGTATAACTTTAGTCTTTTTTTGTATAACTTTGGTCTATTTTTGTATAACTTTGGTTCATGTTTGTATAACTTTAGTCCATTTTTGTATAACTTTGGTTCATTTTTGTATAACTTTGGTCCATTTTTGTATAACTTTAGTCCTTATTTGTATAACTTTAACCCATATTTGTATAACTTTAATCCATATTTGTATAACTTTAGTCCATTTCTGTATAACTTTGGTCCATTTTTGTATAACTTTGGTTCATTTTTGTATAACTTTGGTTCATTTTTGTATAACTTTGGTTCATTTTTGTATAACTTTCGTCCTTATTTGTATAACTTTAGCTCATATTTGTATAACTTTAATCCATATTTGTATAACTTTAGTCCATTTTTGTATAACTTTGGTTCATTTTTGTATAACTTTGGTTCATTTTTGTATAACTTTAGTCCAATTTTTGTAAAATTTTAGTCTTTTTTGGAATAACTTTGGTCTATTTTTGTATAACTTTGGTTCATTTTTGTATAACTTTAGTCCATTTTTGTCTTAGATGAAAAAAAAGTATCTCGCAAAAAAAAAAAACGAGATTTAAAACACGAAATCTTAAAAAAAAACGTATAACAAGAAGAGATTTAAGAAAATGATTAAAAAATGAGAACTAACAAAATAAAAGACAACTAAAATAAAATAAAAGACAAAAAAAATAATGAATGGAAAAAACAACTCAAAACATACAAATTAACACAAAACGAAAAAAAAAAAAAAAAAACGAGTTGAAAAAAAAAAAAAAAAAAAAAAAAAGTCCGGCGGTGGGGCGGCGGTGGGGTGGCGGCGGCGGGTTGGTGGGTGGTTAGTTGGTGTCGGGTGGGGTGGTGGTGGGTGGTGGTGAATAAGGAAGAGAGGAATGAATGATTTATTTGAGTTTTTTTGATTTATTTGGATTTTTTGGGTTTTTTATTTATTTGGATTTTTGGGTTTTTTTTTATTTATTTGGGTTTTTTTTTAGAGTTTGAGAGAAGAGAGAAATGAAATGTGTAAGATGAAAGAGAAATGGATGAGTGGAAAACAAATATATAGTAAATTAGTGACTAATTAGAGTGGATTAGTGAAGGAGGAGAGAGATGGTGAGATTAGCTTATAAACACACTTTTTTGGGGTTGATCTCATCCCTCCATCTCCCTCCATCCAATGGCTCATAATAGAACTTATGGACTTAATATATCTAAGGACCTTAGTTGATCTCTTCTCTCTCTCTCTCTCTCTCTCTCTATATATATATATATATATATATATATATATATATATATATATATATATATATATATATATATATATATATATATATATATATATTCCAAAATCAAGGGATTTCAACGTAATTAAATAAATTCATACAATTTCATTATATTATATTATTTTTAATCATATCACCGTGTAATAGACCTGACCAAGGGAGTTCAATATAAATATTATATAGTTTTGGTTGAGTTTAAATTTAGAGAACACCATAATATGGTGATTTTCCTTAAAATAAACATGCCGCACATCCCCTATTTACTAAAAGAATAGGCGAAACTCCATTTTTTTCCCGCCTAAAACATATTTCCTATAATAGTGCTCAATATTTTTGCATATACTATAGGTATGGACATGATAAGTTATAAAAGGACATAATCTTTTTTATTTAAATATTTGTAACATTCAATATTTCACATTCTGCACAAATTTATCTCCAATCATTTTATGATAAAAAAAATTCTTTTTTTTAAAGAACTTAATGATAAATTCATTGATTTTTATGATAAAAAGTTGTGGCTAAAAAATATGTTATTAGTAAATATTTTTTAAAAATTCATTAAGTTTTTATGATAAAAAGTTGTGACTAAAAAATATGTTATTAGTAAATATTTGTTAAAAATTCATTGAGTTTTTATGATAAAAAGTTGCGGCTAAAAAATATGTTATTAGTAAATATTCGTAAATTAACATCATTAATTTCTCAGTAAAAAAAAAAAAACTTTCAAAAAATTACGCATTTCATTACTTCTAACGATTTTAATTTTTATTTCTCTAATCAAATACAATGAGGAGAAACATGAAAAATAAATGAATTGTCAATTTAAATTCATAAATAATACACTGAAAAGTAAAACTCTATAAATACCGTGTATACATTGCACGGGGTCTATACTAGTATGGTATTAATTAGTATAACGATGTAAATTATTTAACATACACAAAAATAATATGTATGTTATATTTTGAAAACTAATAAAAGGTAAATAAATGAAGCTAGATTTACAGAAAATATAATATTTCATAATTACTTGATTTGTTTAATGCATATATGTAATATATTTATATAAATATATAAACCTCTTAAAATTGCATGCCTAAATAATAAAAGTAATTCTGTTAATAGTGAAAAAAAATTGTAGTAACATTGAATACAGTAAAATGATAGTAATCACTTATTTGAATAGTCAAAGTAGCAATATTAGCAGCGACTTAGTGAAGGGGGAGTAGTGAAAGTAATAAAAGTAACAATGAGAGTGGTGAAATTATCAATATTAATGCGACAGTAATGAAAGTAACAATAATTACGGCGGGAATAGTGAAAGTAACAATAGTAATAACAAATGTGACAAAAGTAACAATAATAACAACAAAAGAAAGTATATATGAACAATTAGATAACCAATCGATTTAAGTAAAATATTATTAGTGAGAGTAGTGAATTTGTCTCACATATATTTTTGATAAATTTATGAGTTATGCAACTTTGATGTAGTTTTATGTAATTGAAAATAAATTTTAATGCTAAATAGATGTATCTCCGACTAGGCCGGGCACCAATACTAGTTAGTAGTAAACTTGAATTGAATTGAGTACAATTATGACAAATAATAACGAGCAAATTACTCCGCATTAATCCATCGTTGTGTACCCTAACCTTAAATGGTCCAACGTTTTGCCAGTAAAATTCAATTAAGCATGTAAGGTGGCATTGTGGCATCGTGTGTAACACCCCACATACCAAGGTGCCTTACCAAGGACAACCCTAGCATATGAAGATGCTACCATCTCGGTTGCCTGGGTAAGTATATCAAAAGTAACCATTCAAGAACAATTATTAAAGTATAAAGTTTAGTGAATACATCGTCTCAACTGAAACCAAAGTAAAAGTATATAAGTCTCAATACATCAAAACAAAGTATCTAAACTCGTGACAGGGGAAGCTAGACTCAAAGTGATGACATCTCATTCTCGTCCCCGCAACTAAATGTAATTGTAACACCCCCATACACCAAGGTGCCTTACCAAGACCACCTAATGCATGAAAGTGCTACCATCTCAGTTACCCGAGGCATAGTAATAAAAAGTCACCATCAAGAAACATAGTTTAAGCATAAAGTTTAAAGTGATTACATCAAAACCAACTGTAAAGTTAAGTACAACTGTTCTAAAACCAAATTACAACTAAATTAACAAAAGGTATTATGATAACATAGCGAAAGACTACTATCAGACTCGTGGAGACTCCATCCCAAGCTAAACCTGTGCATATCCATATTATACCTGCTAGACAACTGCTCACCACCCCCGAATGGATCACCACAGTTTTTAAAACATTTAAACGGGGTCAGTTGCTGATTACACAAAACAAGATACACAAGATAACAATACACAGTTAACCTAACTCCGTCACATCTCCACACACCTGAATACACACTAAAGTGTGTAGCCTTACCAGAATACCCATCACAACAGATATTTCACGCCGCCAGTGGGGGACCGTAACCGTACCCACCAAATCCCCGCTCATCTATTCCGAGCAATAACCCATGTTCCTTAATGTGCACATCCCCTCCTGTGGCGGGTTGCACAGAGGGCGAATCAAGGGCGTGAAGCCACTCCCGCAAGTGACTCCACTCAACCGACGACACGCCTCGCGAACCACAGACAATTACACAACCAATTATACAACAACTATCACCAACACAATACCAATACGTTAAAGATCAACAATAAACACAACCATCCCTAACAACTATGTAATCAATAACCGAGTAGGAAAACCCTACCTGGAAAAGCAATCACCAATACCGTCACAATAGCGAATCAGCAAAGTTCCTCTACGAAATCACCTCCTATCAAATACACAATCATACAATCACCATCTAGTATCAAAATACTCCCAAAACCCCAAATTACCCAATTAGGGTTTCAACTAATATCAATGAAACGACATAAAAACTGTACAAGAATCTTACCTACAATACGACGGTCTCAACGGTATAAAGAACTCTGAATTCCAACGACTCTAGCCCCTTGGATTTAATACCAATGCGAAAAGAGAATGCAACGATGTTTGTTTTCTTATAAAAATGTTTAGAACTTGGTGAAAAGTAAAAAGAAACTGACGGAGAAGCTTATATAACCTTTTCACGCGTTGCTATCAAACCCGGCAAATAACCCGTAAAAATTGACTTACTCGATCGAGTAAGTCACTTACTCGATCGAGTGCCTCCTACTCGATCGAGTAACCCATCTACTCGATCGAGTACCCATCAGCAGTACACTGTTTCGCACGCAACACTCACTTACTCGACAGAGTAAGCCCTACTCGATAGAGTACCCAACAGCACATAAAATCGTAGTATTACAGTCTTCCCTCCTTAAAATGAATTTCGTCGCCGAAGTTCAAACCCCACCTATAAAACATGAACTCTTAACACCAACTCCACCAACTATGCCTACCTCCACAACATGGCTCACAATATCGTATCCACCACATTATAGTCTGTCGACACTAACTCCATACACTTCCAAATACCATCCACCAACGCTGCTAGCTTCGTCTCATTAACATATTATCCACTAGAAAAATCTAATATCAAGACATTCATAAACATGAAACGGAAAGTTACACTAATCATCACCTGTCACAATCTGTTCACCATCCCCGAATGGATCACCACAGTTTTATAAAACACAACGGGGTCATTAATCAAGATAAGCTAATCACAAAGAAACAACCAAGGAAGACAACCGTACAACCATTCTCCAACTCCAATCATATCTCATATCGGGCTACGCACTTAAGTGTGTAGCCCTGCCTGATTACCCATCGCAACAGGTAATCCTCACCGCCAGTGGAGGACCGCAGCCTTGCCCACCTAAGGCCTGATCATCGCAATGAGCAACAACCCATGTCCATTAATGTGCACATCCCCCTTTGTGACGGGAACCACAAGGGGCGAATCAAGGGCGTGTAGCCATTCCCGAAAATGACTCCACTCAGCCGAGGACACACCTCGCAAACATAGACAAACAACAACAATTCCAACAACCAAGAAAGACAATGCCAACAATGATATTAATCATGCCAATACCATAATAAACCATCTTAAATCAATTAAATAGGCAACTGAGTAGGGAAACCCTACCTTATCACTGATCCGAAACATGAGTATACAGCGGAAGCTAGAAACGTTCCTCTACGAATCCTTAACCTAACAATAATCACAACAATCTAACCACAAATATGCCAATTAACCCTTTTTCCCCAAATCCAAACATTAGGGCAAACCCTAAGAGACAATTCTAAATAAAGATATGAAACTAGTGACTTACGACGAACTGACGCGAAAGAGATGAACGAAAGACTCAGGAACGATAGAATGCCTTGAGAGTGATTAAGGATGATTAGAGGAGTGTGGAATGTAATTAGGTTTTGGTAAAAATGAAAGTAAACTGTAAAACACGATTTATATAACCTTTAATCATCCTTAATCAAACCGCAGAAATAAATCCTGTCAGACCGGTTACTCAGTCGAGTACCAAGAGTACTCGACCGAGTACCCTTTACTCGGCCGAGTATTACACTACTCGGCCAAGTTTTCCTGGACAATAGCCTGGCCAGAAAACACACGTCACTCTACTCGGCCGAGTTAGCCATATTCGGTCGAGTAACAAGACCCAGAAAACCGTGGTATTACAGTCTTCCCTTCTTAAAACGAATTTCGTCCTCGAAGTTCATACCATACTCAAAACAAAACAAAACAACACAACATAACAATAACTACTCAACGACAACAACCACAACTACTCAAAGGTACCAACCACACCAACTATACATAACAAAACAACTCGTCTTCCGCTCAAAGATACCAACAACAAAACCATTTTAACCTTAAACTAACCCAAAACATGCATGCGACCATCTCCTACCCCTCTTAAAAGACAACGGTTACGTCCCCGTAACCAAACATACATGATAAAAAAGGTGAGGAAAAAGCTCTCTCATAGACTCCTCGAGTTCCCATGTGGCCTCTTCCACATTGTGATTAGACCAAAGTACCTTTAGTAAGACGGTCTCACCATTCCTTGTTTTGTGCATCTTACGGTCTAAGATCTCCTTAAGAACTTCAGCATAAGTTAGAGACTCGTCTAATTCTATGTTCTAAACCTCAAGCACATGTGATGGATCACTCACATACTTCCGGAGTTGGGATACATGAAACACGTTGTGGACCCGATCAAGCGATGGTGGTAAAGCTAGCCGATAAGCTACTTCACCTACGCGGTCTAGAATCTCATAAGGACCGATAAAATTCTGACACAACTTCCCTTTCTTGCCAAACATCATCGCTCCTTGCATAGGTGACACTTTTAAAAGGACCTTGTCACCGACCGCGAACTCAATGTTCCTGCAGTGCAAATCCGCGTAACTCTTTTGGCGATCCTGAGATGCTATCATCTTTTGGCGAATCAATTGGACTTGCTCTATCATATCCTGTACCATCTGTGGCCCTAAAACCACAGCCTCAGCACTATCATCCCAACATACCGGACTCCTGCACTTCCTGCCATACAAAGCCTCAAAAGGTGTCATCCCAATGCTGGTGTGATAGCTGTTGTTGTATTAAAACTCGAATAAGTCCAGTCTATCCTCCCAACTTCCACCAAACTCCATGGCACAAACCCTCAACATATCCTCTAATGTCTTGATAGTCCTCTCAGTCTGACCATCTATCGCAGGATGAAATACTGTACTAATCTTTAAGGTAGTTCCCATCAAGTCCCGCAATTCTTACCAAAACTGTGATATGAACCTCGCATCTCTATCTGACACTATATCATTTGGTACCCCATGTAACCGAACCACGTGCTTCCTGTATATTAAAGGTAGCTGCATCTTAGTTTTAGTATCTTTCATCGGAATAAAGTGAGCTGACTTTGTTAGACGGTCGATGATCACCCAAATCATATTGTTACCTTGCTGAGTCATTGGTAAACCCACGATGAAGTCCATAGAGATCGACTCCCATTTCCAATCCAGTACCTCAAGAGACTGAATCTTGCCTTGTGGTCTTCGTTGCTCACCCCTTACTCTTTGACAAGTCACACACTTAGCCACAAACTCCGCTACATCTTTCTTCACGTTAGGCCACTAAAACGTTTTCTTTAAGTCCTTGTAGAGCTTGTCACCACCCGGATGAACTGAATAAGGAGTGCAACGAGCCTCCGTCATGATCAACTTCTTCAAGTCCACGTCACTAGGTACACACCATCTCCCATCAAAATGAACACTCCCATCTGTGTGGATAGAAAACCTCGAAACTGTGCCACTCTCTACCCTTGACTTACACCCTTGAATCTTGGGATCAAGTTCCGGTTTCCTTTTTATGTCATCATACAAGTCCGGTTTGATAGTCAAGTCCCCGATGGCGTCGCCCTTTCAAATCATATGGATCCCCATCTTAGACATCTCATCCCTCAGCTTCATCAAAGACATAGCTGTGCACAATGAATGTACACTCTTCCTACTCAAGGCATATGTCACCACATTAGCTTTCCCCTCATGATAGATGATCTCTATCTCATAGTCCCCAATCAACTCCATCCATCGTCTCTGTCGCATGTTCAGCTCTTTTTGTGTATAGATGTACTTCAAGCTTTTACGATCCGAAAACACCTTAAAGGTCGCCCTATAAAGGTAGTGCCTCCAAATCTTTAGAGAAAACACAACTGCATCCAGTTCCAAATCGTGAGTAGGATAGTTCTCCTCATACGGTTTCAGCTACCTCGACGTATAAGCGATAACCTTCCCATTCTGCATCAACACACAACCCAACCCATTCTTTGAAGCATCAATGTATACTTCAAAGTTCTCACTTCCCTCAGGTAGAGCTAGGACAGAAGCTGTGGTCAAACGCTCCTTTAAGGTTTTGAACTCCGTTTCACAACACTCATCCCAACAAAATCTGGTCTCTTCCACATCAAAGATGTCATAGGTCTGGCGATCTTAGAAAAGTCTTTCACGAACCTTTTGTAGTAGACAGCTAAACCCAAGAAACTCCGAATCTCAGCTACATTTTTCGGTGCTTCCCACTTAGTCACTGCCACAATCTTACTAGGATCCACCGACACACCCTCTTTTGATATCACATGGCCCGGAAAAGCCACTTTCTCCAACCAACACTCGCACTTAGATAACTTGGCATACAACTGATTATCTCGCAAAGTCTAAAGTACTAACCTCAAGTGCTCCTAGTGCTCCTCCTTAGTCTTGGAGTAAACCAAAATTTCATCAATAAAGACGACCGCAAACCTATCCAAGAACGGGCTGAAAATCCGGTTCATAAGATCCATGAAAACTGCTGGTGCATTAGTCAACCCAAAAGGCATAACCACGTACTCATATTGATCATACCGCGACCGAAACGCTGTCTTAGGAATATCCTCATCTGCTATCCTCAACTGGTGATAACCCGACCTCAAATCGATCTTAGAAAACACTCCTGCACCACTCAACTGGTAAAAAAGATCATCAATCCTTGGCAAAGGATACCTGTTCTTCATGGTGACATGGTTCAACTCTCTATATTCGATGCATAGCCTCATACTCTGGTCTTTCTTTTTCAAAAATAAAACTGGTGCACCCCAAGGTGATACGCTAGATTAAATGTACCCCTTGTCTATCAACTCATCTAGCTGCCTCTTAAACTCTTATAACTCTTTAGGCCACATCCGGTACGGTGCTTTAGATATAGGCAGAGGCGTCTAAAGCCCAGGGCCACCCAGGGCGCTCGAACCGGGCCTCCAAATTTTGGGCCCAAGTTCGTAATTCTTCCTTTACGTAAAAAAAAAAAAAAAAAAAATTAAACTACAACTGTCAAGAACATGAAGATATCAGTAATTCAGTATAATCAGTTAATTACTCCTTAATTTCCTCCTTCCCAATAAAACGTTTGAGATTTTCACACTTACACTCCCAAATCCCAAATAATCAAACATTCATAAATCTCTGATTATATATTTTTCAGTTTGCATACAATTTACGACACAAATTAGCAATCACTTCTCCTCTTAAATTTTCCTTCAATCGAATTACTCGGCCGCGGGATTCTAGCTATTATTATTTTTTTAAACAGAAAACAATTGTTCATTAATTTGAAGTCGAAAGGTTTACAAGGAGAAATAATCTAAAGATAAGGTACAAATTCCTCTTTAGCTTTATGAGTTTTAGTTTAAATTTGTTTGTAATTCATGATTAGTCTGGTTAATTCATGAAAAATTTGGGTCGGATACTTAGTCTAATGATTCCTATCAAAATTTAGTTTGTAATTTATAGTTATTTTGGTTAAATCATTATATGGGTCTGAAAATTTCTGTTATCGCAATGGAGTCTGACCGAAATCTGCCTCTCTATAATTGCAATGTTGATGATCACTTGACCATTAATTGCAGTGATAAAAATTCACGCCTAATTGACCTATTGGTTCTCTAATCTTATATTTTCTTTAATTGTGGATCAATTATGACTAATCAAACTAATTATGAGTAATTAGATGTACATAAGCATTACCATAGTTCTGTACATATTGGTTGATTTGAATAAATTATTTATAATAGCATTTTATTGAAGGTTTTCGTGATCAAATATGAGTAGTGTTTTGAATGAATGAATTATGTTATCTAGTTTACTTATGTACTTACATTTGTTAAGCAATGGAAAATTGAGTGTGTGTACATTTTTTTTATAAATTTTTCGAGGGTAATTTTTAGGGCCTCATTTTATTTTTTGCACCGGGCCTCCGATTGTTTTGAGACGCCCCTGGATATAGGTCCCGTCTTCGGTTTAAGCTTAACACTAAAGTCGATATCCCTCTTAGGAGGTAACCTCGGTATCTCATCTGGAAAAACTTCACCAAACTCCCCAACCACAGGTATGTCAGACGCTGACGGCTTGTCCACATGCATATCCCTCACATGACAAAGGATTAAAGGACACTTCTTCCTCAAACATGACTTTAGAGTCATTACCGCGATAAACTTCAGCTTAGGTCTTACTACGAACCCCCTATATGATACCTTGACTCCCTTAGGTCCCTTTAATGACACCCTCTTTTGTCGACAATCTATCTTAGCATCATACTTGCCCAACCAGTCCATCCCGATGATTACCTCAAGCCCATCCATAAGAAACTCTAACAAGTTGTCCGGTAAGTCTACTTCCCCCACCACCATGGACACATCCCTATACAATTTAGAACATGACACTGACTCCCCCGAAGGTATAAACACATTATCTTTTACCAGTTCATATTCTCCCAAACCCATAGCTAAGGCATGACTCCTAGACAAAAAAGATTGGGTTGCCCCCGAATCAAACAGAACAAAAAATGGTGTGTTATGAACAAGAAAATTACCGGTAACAACGTGAGCATCATTCTCCGCTTCTCGCTTGCCCATCATAAAGACTTTCCCACTGCTTTTCTGACCTCCACCTTAAACCGTGGTAGCCGATGTAGTCTGCTAGGCTGCTGCGTTCTGCGTCACACTATTTTTTGGACGCTGATAGGATCCTCCATTATTGCGGTTGTAGCCGCCATTGTTGTTGTTCTGCCCTCCGTGATTGCCCCAAGATCCAGCTGGCCTATTGCTAGCAAAGCTCTGGCTTGGAGCATGTGAAAAGTTTCCCTGATATATCCCTGGAAAACCCCCTGCTTCTCTAGCACTGGTACACTCATACCTCTTATGACCCGTTCCACCACAGTTGAAGCAGGTAAGATTGGAGTTATCACTAGTACTCCAGCCGCCTCCTCTTCCCCAAGTTCGAGATCCCCCTACATAACCAGATCCGCCAGAAAAGGTTCTAGCCTGATTGTGGTTGCCCTTCTTGTGACTCGACTGGTTGCCACCTTCAATCTCAGCCTTTCTTTTCTCAGCATTCCTTTCCTTAGCCTCATTGGCTAAGTCCACTAGCCTCTCAGCATGCCCCGCTCTTGCATATACCTCTTTCAGATATGTGAGTACCCCAGCTAGTAGCCTATCCATGATCTTTGGTGCCAACCCCTTTTCAAAACGAAGAGCCAAACTCCGTTAACCCAGTTGCATATCCTCCGCGTACCGTGACAACTCTATAAACCGGTGATAGTACTCCGTGACGGTCATATTATCAGCCGTGAAGAAGGAATCGAACTCATCTCTCAGCTTGTGGCGAATGTGCTCCGGCACAAAGTGTTCTCTCATAGCACTCTTGAAGCCTGTCCATGGGATAACATCATGTTCCCGTTCCCTATAGTATGCCCGAGCCTCCTCCCTCACGTTGTGCCACCATACTCCAGCCTCATCCCTTAGGTAGAACACAACATGTTCCACCATCATACTTGCCGGACACTTCACTACCTCTAGCAAACTCTCCATCTCACGGTGCCAATTGTCAAGCAACTTTAGCTCACCGGTGCCCTCATAGGTAGAGGGATGGAAGCGAGAAATAGTGGTGCTCAGCTGAAATGCATCCATCGGTTCTCACCTCCCTTACCCACGTTCTTAAGTGCCTCAATGAGCGCATCTTGCTGCCCAATCATTTTGGAAATCTCATCAAGATTCATCTCAGTAGCTTGGATGTATGCAGCTGACCTCTTTGGCGACATTTTGGGCTGATATAACCAAGAAAACGTAAGCACAAAGCCTACGACTCAAAATAAACAAATCATTCGCCAAAGAAGTACTCGACCGAGTATTGTGAACTACTCAGTCGAGTAAGGACTACTCGGTCGAGTACTGAGACTACTCGGCCCAGTATCCTACTCCAGCAGTTGACCTCGAAATCACATAAAACATACTCGGTCGAGTACACAGGGTACTCGGTCGAGTATGCCTCACTCGATCGAGTGCCCTTCTTACTCGGCCGAGTGATCACAACGAAGCTACTGTTTTAAACACATGAACCCACACTCGGTCGAGTGCTTGGTTACTTGGCCGAGTATCTCCTACTCGGTCGAGTACCCGCCCTGCTCGGCCGAATCATGCAAAAATGAGTTACTCTTCGACTGAAATACGTACGTAACCATATATATACTATCTCTAAAACATGTCACTACCCTCCGAAAGCCAAGTAATAACATATAATCATGCCTCAAATGCCACAATGCTCAATATATGCAATCATTTACTTATTCCATTCAACAACTTCACAAGGATTATAGATATACAACACACATTACTTCAACATATAACGATTCCCAAGACAACCCCATGGTGACCGGCTCAAAGTTGTAAGGGCTTAAATGCGACTTCGGGACATTTCCAAAGCCTTTGCGGTAGCTCCAAACAACTCCTACCCGAGTTCATTTTAATTAGACTCCCTATGTTCATTTGGTTCATTGGTTTTAGGTTTCAAAATCATCGCTCTGATACCACTTTGTAACACCCCAACATACCTAGGTGCCTTACCAAGGACCACCCTAGCATATGAAGATGCTACCATCTCGGTTCCCCGAGGTAAGTATATCAAAAGTAACCATTCAAGAGCAATTATTAAAGTATAAAGTTTAGTGAATACATCGTCTTAACTGAAATCAAAGTAAAAGTATATAAATCTCAATACATCAAAACAAAGTATCTAAACTCCTGACAGCGGAAGCTAGATTCAAAGTGCTAAATGTAATCATCACTTGTCACAATCTGTTCACCATCCCCAAATTGATCACCACAGTTTTATAAAACACAACGGGGTCAGTTCACTGAATAATCAAGATAAGCTAATCACAAAGAAACAACCAAGGCAGACAACCGTACAACTATTCTCCAACTCCAATCATATCTCATATCCGGCTACGCACTTAAGTGTGTAGCCCTGCCAGATTACCCATCGCAACAGGTAATCCTCACCGCCAGTGGGGGACCGCAGCCTTGCCCACCTAAGCCCTGCTCATCGCAACGAGCAACGACCTATGTCCATTAATGTGAACATCTCCCTTTGTGACACACAAGGGGCGAATCAAGGGCGTGAAGCCATTCCCGAAAATGAATCCATTCAGTCAAGGATGCACCTCGCAAACGTAGACAAACAACTATAATTCCAATAACCAAGAAAGATAATGCCAACAACGATATTAATCATGCCAATACCACAATAAACCATCTTAAATCAATTAAACAGACAACTAAGTAGGGAAACCCTACCTTATCACTGATCCGAAACACGAGTATACAGCGGAAGCTAGAAACGTTCCTCTACGAATCCTTAACCTAACAATAATCACAACAATCTAATCACAAATATGCCAATTAACCCTTTTTCCCCAAATCCAAACATTAGGGAAAACCCTAAGAGACAATTCTAAATAAAGTTATGAAACTAGTGACTTACCGACGAATTGACGCGAAAGAGATGAACGAAAGACTCACGGACGTTCGAATGCCTTGAGAGTAATTAAGGATGATTAGAGGAGTGTGGAATGTAATTAGGTTTTGCTAAAAATGAAAGTAAACTGTAAAACACGATTTATATAACCTTTAATCATCCTTAATCAAACCGCGGAAATAAATCTCATCAGACCGGTTACTCGGTTGAGTACCAAGAGTACTCGACCGCGTATTACACTACTCGGCCGAGTGTTCATTGACAGTAGCCTGACCAGGAAACACACGACACTCTACTCGGCCGAGTTAGCTCTATTCGGCTGAGTAACAAGACCCAGAAAACCGTGGTATTACACCATGACAGCTAAGTCGTGTGGTTGTGGGCTTACCGCTTTCATTCCCCTATATAATAAAAACATAGAAAAACTCTATTGTTTTCCCCCCTAAGCCACTAATCAGATAATTGGGCCTTTTAATTTCTTTTGTCATCTATTTCAACACACTAAGTGGGCCAAAGCTCTAAGCTAAAATAGAATGTCAAAAGGTAATGTGAAGCAAAAAAATATGCGTACCACAGACACCAGAAGTTAAATATATTAATGGGTTTATGGACCCAACCACCCGCGCCGCGCGCACTCACGCGTTGGTTTCGAGGCGGCGACACTTCTCCCACGGAACTCCGCCACGATGCCGAGGCACGTCATGGGCCGTTACCGATTTTTAAGGCATTGAAACCGGTGAAAGGTTTGACAAGCCTGCATTTGTGGAGTCGCCAGTAATTTTTATTGAAAAATGGAACCGTTCGAATACTTTATGCCATGTCAAGACACAAAGTAGTGACATGAACACTAAGAAATTCGCTATCCTTAGCATTCTATGTCTAGAATGAATCTCGTGATGCCAATGAACACGGATGTTCACAGAGATCTTGAGTAAGGGGTGAGGGTACGTATTAGGAAGCTCGTTTATTTGAATACCTAATCTCGCCCGCCTCGATAGCGGCCTCTACTAATGATCAGGGAAGTTATTTATACTCGATATGTCAGTTGTATGCATGCAATGTAACATCCATAGATTAATCCTAGCATGTGAATATAGACTAAGTCGGTAAACAAATAATTTAGCATTAATTGGGTCGAAGTAGGAAGTTAGATTCATTACGTGTGAATTAGCCAGATAAATAAATCACACAAGATAAATAAATTGCAATAAATGAATTACAAGAAATAAAGTACAATTGAATTACAATGAATAATTGAATTTATGTCACAAGTATGCTTGAAAAAAAAGGGGGTTTGAAAGGAAAATAAAAGGATGAAAGAAAATAGAAGGAATTAGAAGGTTGTAAAGTACATCGAATTAGCAGTGATAATAAGGATAATAACCGATTAAAACCTAATTAGAAAGCCTAAGTCAAAACAAGATGAGTTCAGAGGCAGAAACCACATCAGAACAGGCGCAACATCTGGTCCGTGCCTTAGAAGAGGCGCATCAGTTCATGCGACTGTTCTTGAGCTGGGTTTTGACTGTGAAAGTCAGCCTTGTTAATTATTATAGTTTGTTGATTGATTAAGGTTGATTATGAACATACAACTCGAGTAGAAGTGATTTAATCGCATTAAATGCATATGAAATTGTCCTAAAAACGAATTTAAACTAGTTAAAACGAGTTATGGTTATTAAGCGATGTTGGAAAACGGGTTTATATACAAACTTCAAATTAGAAACGGGAATTAAAAGATAAAAAGAAGAAAAAACAGAATTAAAAACATGTATCAAAGACGAATTCGAGGGACTTGATATGAAAAAAATCGAGCCTCTTGAATCCGGGTTCGAACTTAATGACGAAAACCCGCGAATATCGAATTATAAGGGATTTAAGTTGGAATTATCGAAAAATATTTTATAAAATAAATTTGTAAATAAAAAGAATGAAAATATGAAAGGATAAGGGAGAAAACGGAATAAAACCTTCGAACAAAACAATGAAGAAGCACGAGGAAGAAGAAGAAGAGAAACATCGGCTAAGCAGCCTCTGGAAAAGGCGCAGCAAGTGCTGCGACTATTCCAGGAGGCGCAACAGCTGTTGCGTTTCTTCTCAACAGTGCCTCTCTGTTTTTCCGTCAAAAGGGTTTGAAATGTGATTTTGAGAACGGTTTTAAGCATACTCGTAATACAAACTCGTACATTAATTGATACAAAATAAAATACAATAAATAAATTGAGGTTTACACCCTCAGACTTACATGTTTAACGAAGCGATATTAACTAAGTTGTCGTATTAGTGATTGCTCGACTCGATGTAGAATGAAAGTGCCCTCTAAAGAGGATTTAGAAAAATTTGATTAAGTTGATTAAAGTGCAGTGGTCAAATTTGTCGGTCATGCAAACGTGACTGGTACTCAGAAGGATCTGAGCTTACGTGGTCGATTGATCAAACACGTAGGCGTCGAAAAGCAAGAGCGCAGTTTTAGAATGCAAAGGGAGAAGAAAAGGGCGGACACTCGCGTGGAGAATATGTAAGGCGAAGGCCTCTATTTATACTAATCACATGGAGGAATTATGGAAAAGGTAGAAAATGGCGACAATGACACGAAGACAAGCAAATAGCAAACTCGAAAATGGCGATTTTGTTTGGGTTTTGCGATTTTGTGTCGAAAAAGACGAAGATGATGGGGAGCTCGGCCTTCTCGCGTCTTTTTACAGAAAAAAGGAGAGGCTCCTTGCATCGCAGGACAGGTCACGCCTCTTTGAGGTGCTCCCTGTTCATTCAGCAAAATTTTGAGCTTTGGCCCAATTTCCACACAATTTTCACAAATTTCGACGACGGAATTAAAAACCGTCATCTTCAAATCACAAAAAACAAAATAGCGAAGTTCAAAACTCGCTATTTTCACAAATTTCAACGACAAAATTAAAAACCGTCATCTTCAAATGATCAGAAACAAAATAGTGAAATTCAAATTCGCTATTTTCCCAAATTTCAAAGACGAGATTAAAAACCGTCGTTTTCAAATCACAAAAAACAAAATAGTGAAATTCAAATTCGCTATTTTCACAAAATTCAACGACGGAATTGAAAACCGTCGTTTTCGAATTACAAAAACAAATAGTGAAATTCAAATTCGCTATTTTCAAATTTCAGACAAACGACATTAAAAACCGTCACACCTTCAAACAAGACAGTGAAATTCAAATTCACCGCTTCTCACAAATTTCAAATCATGAGAAGACGGAATTAAAACCGTTATCTCCCAAACAAACATCGGATGGAGGAATTCACATCCGCTTTTTCTATAAATTTAAACAAACGGTAATAAAAACCGTTACCTCTCTTCGAGATTCGGGATCACCGCCAACCACAGGAGCCAGGCTCGAGCCTATCTCTTTCCGGCACTACAAATATCCAATATAAACGCCGAAAGTCCCCATCAGGATATCGGAGACCTCCCCACGGAACCCACTAACTCAACAACCTCTCGAAATAAGCCCGTCCAACACAGCTATTTCCCGCAGTCGATCATTCGACCATTGATGGCTGGAGAGCCTGAAAACGCACCTTCAACATGGCTGGCGAGCCTCAAAACGCACCACCAACATGGCCGGCGAGCCTCAAAGCGCACCTTCGACATGGCTGGCGAGCCTCAAAACGCACCTTCCACATGGCTGACGAGCCTCAAAATGCACCTTCAGTATGGCTGGCGAGCCTCAAAACGTACCTTCAATGCGGTTGGCGAGCCCCATCATATCCGCAACACGGCTGGCGAGCCTTCACGCGCAAACAAGAAACAATTCAAGGACATATCCCGAAGATGCCTTAGGTATGACTCCTTCCTATGGCTGGCGAGCCTTCGTACGTAGTCTAACGGACTTTAAACGACCCACACGGACAGTCGACAAACTCTAAACTGTTCCCGCGATAGGTCCTTGACTCGTTTCCCCGAGTCGCCTTGATGTCGCCCTTCTCGACGGTAGGTCCTTGGCCCGAATCCATTCGAGCCGCCTCGGCGTCGCGTCGGTCTTCAGGTTGTAATCTTTGATTGACCTGGGGGCTATACTTTTAACTTTCGCCATATCCAAGGCTCAGTCAAAGTGGGGGCTCTGTAGATAACCAGTATCTGTCGATTCTCCAACAAACACCCGGTGATTGTCGGACTACAACATGCTTAGGAATCGATACGCTTAATCGACAGTTTTGTATAACTACACGTCGGAAAACTCAAAACGATTTCGAAAACAAAACATTTCAAAAACTTTTCAAAAGTACCTGGAGTGTTTAATGCACGACGACGGGGTCGTAATGACACTAACTAGAGTCAAAATCGACACCGGACCAAAAACCGGCTCAAAAATTCAAATCCCGAGTTGTAATAGCCTGTATTTTAGGACTTGGTCAACGGTTAGTCAACAGTGGAAATGTCATTTTGTGAGTTATAAACTATATTTCAAAATATGTTTTATTATATTTGTGGACAAGGCCCTCGGGAACTGCGTCCGAGGGATCCACACCCGGCATAATCGACTCGAGGTTCTTTCGAATCGAATTAAGACAAATTAGAGTCGCCACCAAGTTTTTTGGGAACTTGGAACCGTTCAAGTCAACTTTACACCTTTCATCGAAAAGCATAAAGCCAATCGACTACGAGTGATTAAAGATAAAGACTTGTACCCTATATCACTCGATTTGAATGACTCTCGTAATCCAATGGTATTTAGACGGATCCACAAACCATAGATCTTGAGTAAGGGGTGAGGGTACGTGTTGGGAAGCCCATAAGGACACCCAACCCCGCCCGTCAATAACGGCCTCTACTAAGTCAAGTGTCGGATTTCAAACAAGGTCATAGCTACTACGATGTATGAAATGCAAACGTTGTTTTAAACCCTAACATGTGAAGTTTCTATGTTGATTTAGATGCAACTATACTAACTTTGTCAAAGTTGTAATTTAGCATGTGGGTTGATTGATCTAACAACATACAAATAAAGCAAACAAGGCTTAAGGGGGAATGGGGGAGCCGTTGGGATCTACCTATTACAACCCAGGCATTTCATGCCGACACAACAACAAATTAAAGATACAACTCGATCTAAATACAATTGCTACAACTCAAAACACGACACAAAACACACGGCCATTGGGCCTTGAAAACCGTGCACATGGGGGAGGTGACTCACGGCCTACATGACACACGGCCGTGGGTCCCTCCTCGTATTGCGTGCTCTCACTTAATCCCATCGAATTAGACATTGGGCTACGCACCAAAGCATGCATTAGCATAAACCGGGCCATGTTGCTTTAAACAACATGCGGTTTACTACGCTCCTACAAGCATTGGGAACAACCGTCTAACCAAATAAAACTAAGGTTTTCAGAAAAGGTTTTGACTCAAAAAAGGAGAACTAATTACAAATAGATTACAAAACGTGACTCAAAGAAACATAAAATAATTACAAGTGATAAAACAAATAAAGAACGAACGATGCAAAAACAAACGAAATAGGAAAGGCCAAACACGCGGCCAAACACACGGCCAACCACGGCCCAACCAAAGCCAACCTAGTTCCTAAGTTAGATTTATTGATTAGATCGAATGATTGCAAAAAGGGATCGAAAACAAGTTAGAAAACGAGTTAAAAACGATGTTGATTGATTGTCGCATGAGGGTGCATTCTACACGGCCCAAAGGGTCTAATTAGATCAAATTCGCTAATTAATTTAACTCATCGAGTGTCAATAAGAAGGTGCTAATCACGCACTCTTATACTAGCGAGAAATTAGGTGAAAAAGATAGATGCATTCAATTATTTACGTAAATCGTCGATTGATTTTATAACTCACGTCGAAGCCACCTAAAGTGTCTAATTAGATTATTAAATTGATTTAAAGTCATCTAATTACGTCATAGGTTAACAATCAGAAGTTAAACTAACATGCAACGGGTCCTAAGGTCCATCGATTTGGCCGAAACAAAAGGGGGTCGAAAACGAAGATCGAAGTTAAATAACTTGTTTTATTTATGCCCTACCTTGAACACGAGGATATGTAAATGAGACGGGGTGTACGACCGACAGAAGTAGCGGTTTCTTTTCCCATCTCAAGTCAACGCGGGTGTTCATGGTGGTACTTTAACTCATACTCGGACTAACTAGTTTCATAGTTAATTTAAAACAATCGATAAACAAACGAAAAAACAAACAAAAAAAGACAATAAAAAACGAGCATAAAACAAACGAAATAAAAGGGAGAAGAGGATGATTTGATGCACCCTCAACCTACATGTATCGTTGACACCGTCTTGGGTCGTAATCGATGGTAGATTTTATCTCGAGAGGCCGTCGTCGACGAAGAATAAAGCAAACACGCGTTTTGGAAAGTTTCTGGACAGCGATTTTAAAACAGTGATATCTCCCTCGTTTCTTGACGAAAATTCGATCCGAAAGATGTTTTGGAAACTAGAAAGAGAGGAGAACAGGGATCTTAAAGCAACCCCTGCTCGTTTTGGGTTATTGGGCATGAAAAACGAGCACAAACAGAACTGGACAGACAAGAGTAAACCGCGAAAACAGAGTGTTATTTCACTCTGTTTTTCGAGGGATCTCGTGTGCTCTCAAGGTCAATTCGGCTCGTAAATCTTTGTCTAATGTGTATATGGATGTTATGTGGTTAATTAGGAACAAGAAACTCGAATTTTTATGGTGATTTGATGGAGGAACGAAAGAGTTTTCGAAGGAGACACACAAACAGTTTCAGTTTGTGTGTCGGTTTTGTTTAGGGTTTTTGGAGGATGTTTAGGGTTTGTTTCTGAGGTTTAAAGCTTGTATGTGATGCTTGGATGTATAGAGAACTTAGAGGAGTGATTGTATGGTGAAGGGGTGGTATTTATAAGGGTTTAAAATAGGTTAAAAGGGAGGAGAGGCAAATCGGGCTAGCTGGGAATAGCTGCTGTCCAGCAGCTTTGGGAGGGGTTTCTAGGGTTCGTTTTGGGGGATTTCTTGGTGATTAAGCTAGGATAATATGGGTAGGATACTAGGGTATGGGTTAGGGTTAATGGGTACGGGTCTTGGTAGTGTTTGGAGCGGGTTTGGGCTCGCGAATTGAGCTGCAAAACAGGGCAGGGGTTCGGTTTTATGCGGGCTGCTTGTGGCCTGTTTGGGACGAGGATTTGGGCTGCTTGTGAGGGGGTTCGAACATGGCAAGATGGGTATTGGTCTAGGTGGGTTAATGTACTCGAGATTCGTGCCAATTCGCAAAGGAAACGGGCTTAAAAACCGAGCTAAAATCGAGCTCAAAACACACGGTTAAAAACGAGTTCTTCGCTTTTCAAATCGATTTTTCAAATCAATTAATAAATTGAAATAAATGACTTTTCAAATCAAATATACTCATAAAATGATTTTTCAAATCAATTATTTATTTTATTTTCAATAAAATAAACTTAAGAAAATAAATTCAAAATAAAGCTTTAATTTAAATATCATTTAAACTAAATAAATAATGAATTCACTTAAAAACACATTAATTTTAAATATCATTTAAAATAACAAAATGAACTTACTAAAAACATTAATTTAAATATCATTTAAATTAACAGAAAGAATTCACTAAAAAACATTAATTTAAATATCATTTAAATTAACAGAAAGAATTCACTAAAAAACATTAATTTAAATATCATTTAAATTAATAAAATACTTCGTCGACGGCGCCCATTCCACCTCGTAAAACGAGCTCCAAATAATGACAATGACAACTAAAGAATACATGTGTCCTATCATCATCGGGTGTTTGTCGGGTTCTCTATAAATTCCAATATCGACGGATACGGGTATCTACAGAGCCCCCACTTTGACTGAGGCTTGGACAAGGCGAAAGTCAAAGTACACCCCAGGTCCCTCTCGACCTGAGGATTCTTCGGGTCGTTTATAGTCCATTAGACTTGCGTATATAAGCTCGCCAGCCATAAGAAGAGATCATACCTGAAACTTCGTTGGGGATGACTCTTGCTTCTGTTGCGTCGAAATATCATCGTTGGTCATCGACCCATAAATTGCATAAATGGTGGGTTGAGCCTTATCCTTAGGCGCCTACGTATCCGTTTCTCGACGAATCAAACCCGCGTCGTAGTTCGAATCGCCGACTCATGCCCAATGTTTATCATCTCACGGCGTATGTCCAAAATTCATCATCTCACGACATTTGCCCAAAATTTATCATCTCGGCGGGTGTGCCAAAATGGGACGGGACTTTCCGAGGAGGTTGCCGCCACTCTCATCATTTGCTTTCAGCTATAGAATTCTTTCATTTCATACTCTTGTATTGAATTGAATTATTGGTGGATGTCACCCTTTACATCTTGATAATGGTCTCTCGGCCGACGGCTTGAGCCCCTGATTTGAATGGCTCTAAAGTCGAAGACTTTAGAGCCCCCAGTTGAAGCATATCCTGCTACATTTGAAACACAAAAACGCACTTGCAAAAATCATCACATAGGCACATTTGGATCATCGATCTTGAAATTGGATCATTTGAAATACTGGGTCATCGACCCGAAAATTGAATTTGAAAATTTTGAATAATTGGGCCATCGACCCGGATTTTGAATTTGACATCACTTGGAATGTTGGGTCATCGACCCGAAATTTGAGTTTGAAAGACTGGGTTATCGACCCGAAATTTGAACATGTTGAAAATTTTGAATAATTAGGCTATCGACCCAGATTTTGAATTTGAAATGAATCACTTGGATGTTGGGTCGTCGACCCAAAATTTGATTTTGAACTTTGAGATTTGAACCTTGACTTGGATCATCTATCCATAATGCGCAAAAAGTTTTTGAAATTTTGAAATATCTGGCATTTTGAAATCGAACCTTGATGGGTGAGCATGAAATACGACTCAGACACTCTGTATGACTCGTAAACCACGTGGGCGTAGCCCGCTACCGTAAAACAAAAAGGAAAATAAAACCCTAAGTGTGCACGGGCTTTAATTCAAATATGGACTTGCTGGGGGTAGAAAGGTAAATTGGCCGTTCCGGCGCCAAAAGATGGCAAATGGGAATCACAAGGTCGTCGAACTTGGGACGGAGATATCGTATGGCATGGTCGTGATCCCGAGGGCACATGGGAATCAAGATCACTTGGCATTGACAAGGTAGATTAAACTCACAGAGCAACAACGTTGGCTTCGCCCAGACACTAAACACAGACTGATTTTATGAGAACAGTTGGACATCACACATGACTTTTGTTGGGAACATTCTGTCACTCTTCTCCTCGCCTCCTTTCTTTTCAGCGAGTTTTCATCATTTCTTGCCACCGCCTTCTTTCTTTTCAGCGGGCTTTTACTATTTTTCTCCCACGCCTTCTTTCTTTTCAGCGGGTTTTTCATATTTTCTGTTCCCAACACAAACCAACATCTATGTGACTCAGCATCTTTGCCTACACCGTTAGATAAAGCTCATTCTGAGACTCGATACTATTCATCCGAACCTATATCCTCATCCTAGCCTACATCGAGTGCTAAGACCGACTCAAACAAAGGTGGCTTCATTTGGACTTGGTTAAGACCCGTAAGAAACCGACAAGATGACAACTTGGTTGATGAGTGGATTGAATCCCTTATTCTGAAGGACTGCCTACGTATTCGCGTGGAGCGAAATCAAATCCGACGTAGTTCGATCATGGTGCATAAACATGGCATTTTGATTGTGTGTACACACTCGAAGGTTTCACCTAAGGTATCATGTCATATCCCATCCTAGCCTGTAAAGTACTGTTAAATCCCGTGTTTGGGGTTAGGTGTAAAAGGCTTGGATCTTCTGGGATGTGGAGCTTGGTAATAACAAGTTGGAATAGTGGACCGTCATTCTGAAGGTTTGTTTTGTGGTGCTAAGGCCAAGGGCTATGGCTGTTGATGTGGTTGGAATAGGTGTCTCGGGTTTGATGAACCACGAGTGCAAATTGGTTGAAAAATGATGTGGGTTCAAATTTCCATGTCTGGACCCTAAAGGCTGGGTGTAACAACACAAGCGGAATAATTCTCAATATTTCCGACTATCCCTTGTAACTGTCTCAGGAAGGACTTAGAGGGTAAAGAGGTTACTACTTACGCTTTTGGGCTTCGCCCATTGAACTTCAACTATGGGTACTTGACTTGAGTTTTGGCTTCCGTAACTTCGACATTCAACCAAAAAGCGTTCCGCAATAACTTCAACATCTTTTTTCTTTTTTCTTTTTTCTTTCATCTTTTTTTCATTTTTCTTTTTTCATTTTTTCGTCCTTTTTTCATTTTTCCAATTTTTCTCTTTTTCTCATTTTTTCATTCTTTTTCATCTTTTTTCTCTCTTTGAAAATGATCTTCTATTCATTCTCTTAGTCATAAATGGATACACCTTGAAAACTGGGCTTCGCCAACTAATTTGGGTAGGAACTAACAATTCCTTGTAAGAACGGGTTGATATCTTCTCTCTTCGAGAGGGGATGATTTTGTTGGGGAAAAGGCTTGCCTTCCATCATCGATAGGGGAAACAAGGAGCTAGTCCGGGTTCGTCATATAATCATCTAAAGGCTTGTGTCAAGCATTGGTTTTGATGGAGGTTTTCTACCGCCAGACATGGAATAGGTAAAGGAATCAAACACAGGATCCTAGTGTACCTTACATTTTGAAACGGGACATATTTCTACCCCAGGGATGCCTTTGAGTGTGTTGTGCATTTTATCGTACTTTCAGAATGATTGAGGATTGGAAACAAGACAAATTTGGAAACGAAACTGCAACTTTTTATTGGAATGAGAAATGCTTAACAGACTCGAAGAAACGATTCCTAGGACACATCCTAGGTCATCGCGGAACAAATGACTCAAATTCAAACAAAGAAAGTTCTAGACTCGACTCGACTAAGATAAGAAAACAGATCCCGACTCATTATTTCAAATCTGGTCATGAGCTTTCCCTTGTTTAGCTGTCAGCTTAGATGCTCGGCTCTTGTCCTTGATCCCTGTGATGGTTTGCCTCCATCCCGAGATAGTCCTCTGAGGATCTACGCCAATGATGAAGGTTGGTGAATCGAATTGTCTTTTATTAACTTCGTTAATGAGAGGAGTACATTCTAGGGCAAGACTCCCGACTCGAATTTCATTCTTCGGGTTTGGCAAGACTTCAGAGCAATCCACAAATATTTTCCCGATAAACACCCATTTCAAGTGACATGGGCGGATAAGATGGGAATAATCGACATTGTCTTCGACAGAAACAAAGTTGGTGTGATCGCCAAATGGATTGGTGATGTTATTGGGTTTAACAGTTGGGATTGGGAGTGTTCCATTCTCAATCATGTCTTGGATTTCGTGCTTCAGTCGATAGCACCTTTCAGTATCATGGCCTTTCCCTTGATGAAAGGCACAATAGGCATTCGGTTTGTACCATTTGCCTTGTTGATCAGCGGGAGGGTCCGGAGTTGGACCAATAGGCTTCAGCTTTCCTTGGGCTATGAGCCTTTGGAGAGCGTATGTATAAGTGCATCCGATATCGGTGAATGCCCTAGGTGTTTGGCGCTTCGACTTCTTCGATTGCCCTTCTAAGAGATTGATGGCTTCATCAATATGGGTCGTTGCTGGGGCCTTGCCCTTAGACGATGAGGCCCCTTGGTACCCTTTCGGCTTTTCACCTCTCGCCCTTATGACATCATCTTCTACCTTTATCCCGATTCTTATCAATTCTTTGAAAGAGCCAAAATTCGGTATTTCGAGCATTACGGTAAACAGTCGTAGATTCTTTACGAACTTATCTACCATTTCAACTTCATCGGGCTTCTTGGCTAGTTTCACGCTTTCAGCGCGCATCTTGCGAGGAATTCAAGAAAGCCTTCTTTTTCCTTCGTGTCATCACCTCCAATGTTCTTATGTTGGTTTGAATCTCGACATTGTCGGCAGATAGTGCTTGCGAACTCCACCGTGATACCTTCGAAAGTAGGGAAGTTCTTAAGGTCCAGATTGTAGAACCACGCCTTCGGTGTTCATCCGAGATTGAGCGAAAATTTCGAGAGCATTTCAAAGGTACTCCTTTCGATGCTAAGTACCCTTTATAGGCCTTAACATGGTGGATCGGATCTTTGGTGCCCTTGAACTTTGGGATGTCGGTGAGTACCATGTTCGTGGGCAACTTATCTCCGAATCGGGGCATAGGCCCTAGCATTTTCATAGTGAATGTTCTTCCCCTGGGAGAGTTTCAAACGGTCTTCGATGAACTTGAACCGTTTCTCCAGATCAGTCAGAGGTGGGGTAGATGGAGGGGAATCTTCACCCAGCTTAGATTCGATTGCATCCGTTCGGGTCATCATGAGGTTCACGGCCTCGGTGAGTTTGTTGATAGCATCTTCCATTGCTTGGCGTCGGGCTTTCTACAAGAAAACCCCGTACTGAGTCAATATTTAAAGTAAGAGCCCCTGCACACTTAAGGACTCGACCCCAACTTGACTCAAACAAAGACTCGACTTGAGATTGACTAACCAGAGGTTCGACTCACGGTTTGATTTAGACATCGGTTCATTTTAGACTCGACAAAACGACATGACTCAAACTGTCATAACTCGATTCTAAACTGGACTTGGTGTGACTAAACCCGTGATTGGGCTAACATAGCCCATGGGTTCGAGTGGAAACGTCCTAAAGGGCCTAGCTTGGACGTTTTTTGTGGACTATTCTAGACCAAAAGGTCGACCAACATGACTCGAAGCCCAAGAGGTGAGCTTGGGTGACCCAACTAGGTCGTGCTCTAGACTCTTAGAACGAAACAAACCCGGCCTAACACGGCCATGACCCGGACACGACTCGACGCATTTCATGCTTGGTTGAGGTTCGAGAAACATTTTGGATTGATTTTGAAAAATGAAGGATTGATTTGAAAATGAGATTTGAAATGGGCAGCATGCCGGCTATAAAAGCTTGTTTTGGGCCGAAATTCTAGTCCTATTTGGGCAGCATTCCGCGTTTTGAAAATCATGCTAGGTTTGAAAGTAAGTTGTTCAAAAGTTCGGTTTTGAAAAGGACTTGGAATTTTCGAAAAAAGGACTCGGGAAAACATATTGCACATTGTCATTCTCATGTTATAAGGATGTATGCTCTTAGACATCTCTAAGTCTCGGCAAGTCTTCTACAAGAAGGTCTATGCCCTCCATCCTTTTGCGGTCTTATAAAGCGAGGTGTCTTAAGGTAAAGTACCTAGAAGATCGTCCCCATTCCCAAGAACCACGCGAGGCGAAGTGGAAGCGAGCAATGTGCAGCTTCTGGCATAGTGGGACGTCGCCCCCACGCATCACGAAGAAACGCCGGGACGGCCCGGCAAGTCCTTAAGGGTTTATGCATGAATCGTAGCACTATGAGTAATGTTTTACTTTCCAACACTTTCTTTTCAAGTTTCACCTCGGAGGAAAAGACCCTAGAAACACAAAGTGTAACTAGTCCTCTTTTCCCCAAATGAGTCGCCAAATCAGGACAAGGCCCTCGAATCTGCGTCCGAGGGATCCACACCCGCATAATCGACTCGAGGTTCTTTCGAATCGAATTAAGACAAATTAGAGTCGCCACCAAGTTTTTGGGAACTTGGAACCGTTCAAGTCAACTTTACACCTTTCATCGAAAAGCATAAAGCCAATCGACTACGAGTGATTAAAGATAAAGACTTGTACCCTATATCACTCGATTTGAATGACTCTCGTAATCCAATGGTATTTAGACGGATCCACAAACCATAGATCTTGAGTAAGGGGTGAGGGTACGTGTTGGGAAGCCCATAAGGACACCCAACCCCGCCCGTCAATAACGGCCTCTACTAAGTCAAGTGTCGGATTTCAAACAAGGTCATAGCTACTACGATGTATGAAATGCAAACGTTGTTTTAAACCCTAACATGTGAAGTTTCTATGTTGATTTAGATGCAACTATACTAACTTTGTCAAAGTTGTAATTTAGCATGTGGGTTGATTGATCTAACAACATACAAATAAAGCAAACAAGGCTTAAGGGGGAATGGGGGAGCCGTTGGGATCTACCTATTACAACCCAGGCATTTCATGCCGACACAACAACAAATTAAAGATACAACTCGATCTAAATACAATTGCTACAACTCAAAACACGACACAAAACACACGGCCATTGGGCCTTGAAAACCGTGCACATGGGGGAGGTGACTCACGGCCTACATGACACACGGCCGTGGGTCCCTCCTCGTATTGCGTGCTCTCACTTAATCCCATCGAATTAGACATTGGGCTATGCACCAAAGCATGCATTAGCATAAACCGGGCCATGTTGCTTTAAACAACATGCGGTTTACTACGCTCCTACAAGCATTGGGAACAACCGTCTAACCAAATAAAACTAAGGTTTTCAGAAAAGGTTTTGACTCAAAAAAGGAGAACTAATTACAAATAGATTACAAAACGTGACTCAAAGAAACATAAAATAATTACAAGTGATAAAACAAATAAAGAACGAACGATGCAAAAACAAACGAAATAGGAAAGGCCAAACACGCGGCCAAACACACGGCCAACCACGGCCCAACCAAAGCCAACCTAGTTCCTAAGTTAGATTTATTGATTAGATCGAATGATTGCAAAAAGGGATCGAAAACAAGTTAGAAAACGAGTTAAAAACGATGTTGATTGATTGTCGCATGAGGGTGCATTCTACACGGCCCAAAGGGTCTAATTAGATCAAATTCGCTAATTAATTTAACTCATCGAGTGTCAATAAGAAGGTGCTAATCACGCACTCTTATACTAGCGAGAAATTAGGTGAAAAAGATAGATGCATTCAATTATTTACAGAAATCGTCGATTGATTTTATAACTCACGTCGAAGCCACCTAAAGTGTCTAATTAGATTATTAAATTGATTTAAAGTCATCTAATTACGTCATAGGTTAACAATCAGAAGTTAAACTAACATGCAACGGGTCCTAAGGTCCATCGATTTGGCCGAAACAAAAGGGGGTCGAAAACGAAGATCGAAGTTAAATAACTTGTTTTATTTATGCCCTACCTTGAACACGAGGATATGTAAATGAGACGGGGGTGTACGACCGACAGAAGGAGCGGTTTCTTTTCCCATCTCAAGTCAACGCGGGTGTTCATGGTGGTACTTTAACTCATACTCGGACTAACTAGTTTCATAGTTAATTTAAAACAATCGATAAACAAACGAAAAAACAAACAAAAAAAGACAATAAAAAACGAGCATAAAACAAACGAAATAAAAGGGAGAAGAGGATGATTTGATGCACCCTCAACCTACATGTATCGTTGACACCGTCTTGGGTCGTAATCGATGGTAGATTTTATCTCGAGAGGCCGTCGTCGACGAAGAATAAAGCAAACACGCGTTTTGGAAAGTTTCTGGACAGCGATTTTAAAACAGTGATATCTCCCTCGTTTCACGACGAAAATTCGATCCGAAAGATGTTTTGGAAACTAGAAAGAGAGGAGAACAGGGATCTTAAAGCAACCCCTGCTCGTTTTGGGTTATTGGGCATGAAAAACGAGCACAAACAGAACTGGACAGACAAGAGTAAACCGCGAAAACAGAGTGTTATTTCACTCTGTTTTTCGAGGGATCTCGTGTGCTCTCAAGGTCAATTCGGCTCGTAAATCTTTGTCTAATGTGTATATGGATGTTATGTGGTTAATTAGGAACAAGAAACTCGAATTTTTATGGTGATTTGATGGAGGAACGAAAGAGTTTTCGAAGGAGACACACAAACAGTTTCAGTTTGTGTGTCGGTTTTGTTTAGGGTTTTTGGAGGATGTTTAGGGTTTGTTTCTGAGGTTTAAAGCTTGTATGTGATGCTTGGATGTATAGAGAACTTAGAGGAGTGATTGTATGGTGAAGGGGTGGTATTTATAAGGGTTTAAAATAGGTTAAAAGGGAGGAGAGGCAAATCGGGCTAGCTGGGAATAGCTGCTGTCCAGCAGCTTTGGGAGGGGTTTCTAGGGTTCGTTTTGGGGGATTTCTTGGTGATTAAGCTAGGATAATATGGGTAGGATACTAGGGTATGGGTTAGGGTTAATGGGTACGGGTCTTGGTAGTGTTTGGAGCGGGTTTGGGCTCGCGAATTGAGCTGCAAAACAGGGCAGGGGTTCGGTTTTATGCGGGCTGCTTGTGGCCTGTTTGGGACGAGGATTTGGGCTGCTTGTGAGGGGGTTCGAACATGGGTTGATGGGTATTGGTCTAGGTGGGTTAATGTACTCGAGATTCGTGCCAATTCGCAAAGGAAACGGGCTTAAAAACCGAGCTAAAATCGAGCTCAAAACACACGGTTAAAAACGAGTTCTTCGCTTTTCAAATCGATTTTTCAAATCAATTAATAAATTGAAATAAATGACTTTTCAAATCAAATATACTCATAAAATGATTTTTCAAATCAATTATTTATTTTATTTTCAATAAAATAAACTTAAGAAAATAAATTCAAAATAAAGCTTTAATTTAAATATCATTTAAACTAAATAAATAATGAATTCACTTAAAAACACATTAATTTTAAATATCATTTAAAATAAAAAAATGAACTTACTAAAAACATTAATTTAAATATCATTTAAATTAACAGAAAGAATTCACTAAAAAACATTAATTTAAATATCATTTAAATTAACAGAAAGAATTCACTAAAAAACATTAATTTAAATATCATTTAAATTAATAAAATACTTCGTCGACGGCGCCCATTCCACCTCGTAAAACGAGCTCCAAATAATGACAATGACAACTAAAGAATACATGTGTCCTATCATCATCGGGTGTTTGTCGGGTTCTCTATAAATTCCAATATCGACGGATACGGGTATCTACAATATTTTTTAATTAAAGAATTATGTTGTGAGACGAAATAAGATAATAAAATAATGAATGAGTCGGGAAAGGGAGTTGGGTCGTGTATTGGACCGTGTGTAGTAGCCATGCAACATCTGATAATATAATAATAGTATAATAATAATAATAATAATAATAATAATAATAATAATAATAATAATAATAACAATAAACAACAATAATAACAACAACAATAACTATAATAATAGGATATAATAATAGGATATAATAATAGGATATAATAATATAATATGTAAAATATCTAAGGTAGGTGGAATAGATAATAATAATAATAATAATAATAATAGTAATAATAATAATAATAATAATAATAATAATAATAATAATAATAGTAATAGTAGTAATAGTAATAGTAATTTACAAATATGATAGTAGTAATAATAATAATAATAAATATATAATAGGAATTAGGAAATTTCTTTAGTACCTTCCTTGTACCTACCTTCTTCTAGTATAAATACAAGAATAAAGTTAGTTTTAAGTTACTTTTAAGTTTTAGTTCATCACCTAATCATGTCTAGAGTAAATAGAATCATCCATAGTTAAAATTGTGACGATTTTGTTAAAGAATAAAGTTACAACAATTCTGTAAATCTGTAAGTTGTTTTAAACGAATTATCATACCATTTTAAATTCATTATCTTCGAAAACGTAAAGAATATACTTAGGTTATTTTCAAGCCTAGTTGATGCCTGTAAAATTTCGTAGCAATTGGCCGTGTAGATGTTCCAGAATACATTCGTTATGAACATATCGACTGAGAATCCGCGAATGCACTATTAGTCTAAAGTTTATTTCGTAAACCTAATTTATAAATTGAAATTGAGTTGGGTCTTTTTCATATAATAACTTTGAAGAGTCTAGATGATGCTAGGAAAAGGAATTTCTCAAAAATCATACGTTAAACTTGTTTTATGAATCAATACTTTTTATGCGACGGAATTCGTCAGTATTTATAAATGCTTCAAGAAAACCCTGATAAGTCTGGAATTTGAGAAATGTCTATTTCACAAGAACTGTAGATATGAGTCTTAAGGTTCTAACCCCATTTGTCATGCGTCGTTTGGATTTTTATTTAATTAATTATGAATTTTATAGTGAGACTGAATTGTGCTGTGTAACGGTTAAATTAGATATTTAGCTTCAAAGTTGTCAAAAGGAATAGGACGTGATGGGCATAGGATAAGTGCATGATTAGTTGGTTGTTTATGTAGTAATTGTACATAATTATATTATGTAGGTTATGGATTTGTAAAGGATCAATTTTGATTGCTTGTGTGACTCGAAGATTTGCGAAAAAGGTAGGTTATCTACTCAACTTGAATGTGTATTGGTGTAATTTATCTGTTGAATGTTAAATTGGAATTGGATGTTGGTTGTTGGATGGTTATCATTATTGTTTATCCGTTGATTTATTATTATCCATATTGTATATTGTATATTGCATATTGTATTGTTGTTGTATGAAGGCCCGATCCAAGGGTGGCGGGTAATATTAAAGAACCGGTCCACGTGTGGCGGTATATAAAAGGGTGTCTCGGGTTGTAATATTGTTTATAAGGGTGTTGATACCTGTCGATGTGAGTATCAAAAATAATATTTATAATTTCCAAACTACAACTAGCAAGAGGTAGTAAGGGTCGATCCGCAGGGAGGTAGGGAGTTCTAATTGTCTTAATTTTAGTCTAAGATTGGGGGTCTTGATTGAATTATAACTAAGTCTAAATGCAAAAATAAATAAGCAAGTAATAAAAATGGGTGTAAACAAATGATAAAAAGGAGCTAAGATGGTCGGTTCACTATAGCTATGATGACAAATAATCCTAGGTAAGTCCGAAATACAGTCGTGTAGGATGGGTATAACATGTCCTCTCGGTCCAAGTTAACTAGTAGCTCCTTTCGGCCTATGCTACTAGTCCCTAGGTATCACTAATACTAGCTCTCGCCCCGAAAAGTGATTCCTAAAGCCTAAATTACTTATTTTTCGATCTTAGCAATTTAGTCGTCTTAATTCATTAATTAATGCCCTCCCCTATCTCTCGATCTACGGGTTGGTCAAAACTAAGCATCTAACAAGTCTCCTCTTGGTCTCATTGTTAAATATTGCACTTAACGAATCAAACGATGCTAATCAGACACGGGTCTGGTCGATCGACCAACTATCTCAGTCGACCGACCACACGACATAGTCGATCGACCAGTTAAGCCAGTCGATCGACCATGCCCTAATTCGGGGTCACCTGTTCTACGCCATCTACGCTATAGCTCCCCTACATCTTAGCAAAGGGTACTTAGCTACTCATGTGAATGTTAAAAAAAACAACGAATTTGATAAAAACTATAAAGGAAAACATGATTAAAAGCAATAATAACGCAATAAAGCAATTAAGGTTTCGGGATCTAACTAGCAATTACTAGACTAAACAAAGCAATAAAGGTAAACTGTAAATTAAAGAACAAGAATTACCGAAAATAAAGGAAGGATAAATAAGATCCGGAAGCAATGAACTTTATTAAGAATGCTAAAGCTATGAACTAGGTATGATAAATCTGAATCCCTAATACAAACTAATGAAAATGAATGGTGATTAATGAATAATGAATGTCCCCTAAAGCAGCAGGAAGAATTACGTTTATATAAAAGTATTACGTAAAACTCATCTTAAAACCTAATTACAAATGGGCTTAGATTAAAAATCTTTTAATTCCCGTCAGGTTGCACAGGCGGTCGATCGACCATTGGCATCAGTCGATCGATCAAAGGTCGAGGTTATCAGAAGCTTCAGATTTGGAAATAAAACTTGTTCGTCAGCTCACGTGGTCGATCGACCAAGGGACACAGTCGATCGACTGCCTACTCCTCCTGCAGTCAACTGTTCAGCATTCTGACAGTCTATAGACCACGTAAGTCAGTCTATAGACCACTGTAACTGGTAATCCGCTTCTAAAACTCTCGCAAATATATCTTTCAGGCCTTGCTACGCGCACCAAGTTCATTTCCCGAGTCAAATCTTCATGTCAAATCCCATGCCAAGCACGCGGGGACGGATTCGGCTCGATTTCCGCTGAATTCTTCACATTTCTGCAATATTACACAAAAGCACGAAAGTAGACGGAAAAAGGGAATATAGTAGAATAAACTACACATTTGAGCTCTGAAATGCGTGTAAAAGAGGGTGTAAAACATCATATTTTAGACACGCATCAAACTTCCCCAAACCAAACCCTTGCTTGTCCCCAAGCAAGAACTAGACTCGATCCTAGGACCTAATGGAACGTGTTCATTCTTAGAGCGAAATGCAAACTGTAAAGCCTAAACCAATTTAATGCAACAACTAACAATCAATTAGCAATATGAATCACGCAAACGAGTTATGTAGTCGTTAAAAACTGCTGAACCGTCAACTATAGAGACTTATCATTATGGACTCTCACGGGTCGCTCATATCACACATAAGCACAGGTGAATATATGTAAAAGATAGAAAGAAGTAATTTTGTAATGACACTCACCTAACTACGACCTATAAGAACATGCCTGCAATCTAATATGAAAATAATCTCTACAACCGTACATATGCATTCCAACCAAACAAATGACCATGACACATGCCAAGGTAAACATGGATATGTGAGGTAATGGGCAAGAAGGGGCTAAGATAAATTTGGATATGAGGAGTTAAATCCAAGCTAGTAACTACAGATCCAAATTACGGGAACATCCCAAATTCAAAGTCAAGATCAATCGATACAAAACGGTGCCAATTAGAAGCACAAATCTCACAATCTCCACAATTAGTCAACTCCCCATAAGATACAAATACAACATGGGAGCAAAAATCGCCATTTAATAAGGACTTTGAATTATGCGATTTTGATTTTTTTCTTCCATTTCTGCATTGCACGGTCGATCGACCCATGAGTCCAGTCGACCGACCAAAGGTCGAACTTGCTTTTCATTTTTTCTCTTTTTTTTTTTCAATTCTCTTTTTTCTTTCTTTCTTTCCTCCTTTCCAACATTCCACCAACCTTCTCATAAAGGGCAATATAACCAAAATGCAATAAACACATTCCCACAACTACCAATACTAGCTCAGATAAGGTAGGCTAAAAATAGTATGTAGCTTATGGGACAGAAGACAATTTGGCTATGCGAGGTTTATAGGTAAAATGAGAAAAGGGGACCTCTACCACATGTGTCAACAAACCACAAACCGAATGCATACAGGTATTAAGCAGATTAAGTTCATATTTATGCATATTGATATAACATGTCTTATAAGGAGTACTACTCACATTCCTAAATGAACTGGTCATGGATGTCACCAGTTATAAGGCTCTAAAACTCAGAATATAATGTAGTTTGCCAAAAATCTAAGTCAAGTCTCAAGATTCAGCGAATAAATTAACAAAAACTCGTAGATGTGCATATGTGATTCTACTAATAACATGTCAATTAAGCACTGTTTAGGCATAAACAAATGAAAATGCAATGTCATCATTGAAATACTAACGTTCCGACTCGACCTACATGCTAAAATAAAAGTGCAATTTTTTGAATTTTTGAAATTTTTCAATTTTTTTGGTATTTTTGTATATATATAGGAAATGAAAAAAACAATGCAAAACAAATACTAAACGTGAATGCAAAACAGAATGAATGCGACGCAAAACCCTTCCCCAAACCAAATCACACAATCTCCCCATTGTGCAAAATCATATAAGAAAGATAAGCAAAGGAAATTGGGATTTTGCGGAATTTTAACTAAAATTGACATAAAAGAAGGACTCGGAAACTCACAAGACTTTAAGCGCGCAGAAACCTCCCAAACCAAAGATGAGCTAGGAGGTTTCAAAGAGTGCAAGCAAAACGATGCTACCACAGTACACGAAAAGAAACAAAAGTACCACGCGTAATTCCGAGAAAGCAATTTACGAAACGCAAAATTATGTGCAAAATAAGAAAACAAAAATGAATCAGAGAATAAAGTGGAGAAAAGACTCCCTCAACTCCGCAAATCGACCAAACACAGCAGGGGAATGGTCGTGAACAGGTACAGCAGCGAAGGCGGTCGATCGACCATACAAGACAGTCGATCGACTAGGGCATCTGAAACAGAAGCTCCTGTAGCTGCAGTGGTCAGTCGATCGACCACACAGGCCAGTCGATCGATTGATATACCTGACGAGGACAGTGCTTTATTCGAATTAACTCAAATAGCGCGAGTTAAGATGGTCTAACAACCTGCAAATGCACATAATACAGCGCTTAAAATTGCGCTAAACCCAAATGTAAAGTCTGTAGCCAAAATAAATCTTAAGCAAACCAAATTAAAGCGAAGTCTCGCGCACATCAAAAAATAATAAATAGTCTAAAAACAGCAATAAAATGGTCTGAAAAAGCCTATGAAATGAATAGTTCATCCACCCAAGCTGCGGAATAGCTCCGACCACGGCTTCTGGCTATAGGAAGTTCCCTCCACGGTACGAATCTCCTCAGCAGGTCGCCACTCCATTCCAACATCTGGAATACTCAGCGGGTCATCTCTAGCTCTAGCAACCTCCCAAGCTCTTGAATCATCCGGCTCATCGAACTCCAAATCATACTCCGACACTTTCCTCGGCTCTTGCTTCGTTGGGCTCTCCTCCGGTTCCTCATCTATGCCGTAACTAAGACATCCCAATCCACCTCTCTGAGTAATTTGTTCCTTCACAGCTGGAACAACAGGTGGTTCTTCCTTCCCCAAACCAGTTCCTGCAATAGTCAAAACAGAGGAATCTTCCGCCATATTGCTCCCAATCTGGGGCGGAGGTGTTATAGCATGAATAGGCACATGTACTGAAGCAGGAATGTCAGATAACACAACATAGGATTTCCTATCAGACACAACATTGCAAGTTACAAGGCACATAGCGTCCTTCTTTTTGGGGGTTTGGGCAAAAACAATTGACTGTTTCCCCACCTTGAAGGAGAGATTCTTATTCCCTACATCAATTATTGCACCAGCAGTGTGCAAAAATGGTCTACCCAATATAATTGGGATCTGAACATCCTCTGGTATGTCCAAAACAATAAAGTCAACCGGGAAAAAGAATCGGTCAATCCGCACAGAATATCCTCTAAGACCCCTCTACCGGTGAACTGCGAATGATCAACCATCTCAGACAAATCATATTAGTAACTGCAAACCTGGTCAGACCCAACTTCCTAGCTAGACTCAATGGCATGACACTAATGCTAGCTACTAGATCACATAATGCCTTCTCAATTGAGAAGGTACCAATTTTGCAAGGAACAGAAAAACTACCAGGGTCAGCTAACTTGTGAGGAGCAGTGTGAGTCAAATAAGAAGAAGACTCTTCAGTTCAAGCAACTGACTCGACCTTATCAAGTGACCGCTTTTTAGACAATAATTGCTTCATGAATTTCATATAAGCAGGTACTTGATTAACTAGCTCTAGAAAAGGAACTTGAACATTCAAACTTCTAACAACAGCTTTAAATTTTTCGAAAGATACCTGATCCTTCGAAGGCACTAGTCTCTCTGGATATGGGGCCGTCAGAAGTAACTTGGCCCTCTCCTCTAGGTCTCTCATACCGGCATCAGTGGACTTAGGCTGAAAATCCACTACTTTGTCCTTGTTGTAGCTCGAACCTTCTTCAGACCGTCTCAAGAATGAACCATTGACCGTTGTCGGGTCATATTTATGATCCGGAATTGTCCCGTCAGTATTGCGAGTTTCCCTCAAAACCCGCGGAGTCGTCTTACCCCGAAACAAGAAATCCCTCAAGTTATCTGGCATTGGAGGACGAAATGGTTCAACAGCAGCATCATCACTAGTCGATCGACCAGTGGGGCCAGTCGATCGACTGATCTTCTTTTTCCCAGAATGATCAGAAGGATCAGAAACTGTCGCTGAAGAATAAGGGGTGGTCGATCAACTGGGTAGGGCGGTCGATCGACCATGAACACTGCTGTTCGTCTTTTTCTCACTCTTATTCTTCTTTCCTTTTTCAGCAGCTTTTACACCTTTTTCAACCATAACTTCCTCGGGCTCATCCCCTACAGTAACAGGTCCATCAAGGGTAGACCCGCTCCTTAGTGTGATTGCATGTACGGTTTCTATACGCTGATTTAGAGAAATAAATTGACCCGGAATTTCAGCTGCATTCTTGTCTAAGTTAGCTAAATGAGACTTCAACTCCGTGATTGAGGCCTCGTTCGCAGCATTACTTTTCTGCACTTCCACCATAAGAAACTGCACTAAATTTGTTAACTCTCCAACTTCATCATTTAATAGTTGCTGCGGCGGAGTGGGTAATGGTGGAGCTACATAAGGAGGTATATAATGTTGTTCAAAATTAAATTACTCCTGCTTCTTCTCCAGCATATCAAATCTAGCACTCATAGCCTCCAATTGTGCCAGGATAGCACTATTATCATTCGAGCTCAACCGTGTGTTATTCCTAGGATTACCATATTCTGCACGGTGTGTGGCCATCTCTTCAATCGTGTTCCAACCCTTATTATCACCAATGTTGTTTTGGAACCGGCCATTAGATGCTGCATCAAGAATACTCCTGTGATCATCGTACAACCCAATGTAGAAATGGTTGCACAAATATCACTGCTGAAAACCGTGGTATGGAATAGAGCGGACTAGCTTCTTAAATCTGATCCAAGATTCGTGAAATTCCTCATCAGACCACTGCTTGAAATTTGTAATTTGGGCTCTAATTGCATTTGTCTTGGACGGTGAAAAGTATTTCTTGTAAAAAGCTAGAGCCAATGAATTCCAATCAGTAATACCCAAAGCTTTTCTATCCAAATCCCTATACCATTCCCTAGCAGCATCTCGGAGCGAAAAGAGAAACAGAGTTTCTTTGATCTGATCCTGTGTCACGCCCTCTGGTAGAGGAATAGAACAGACATAATCAATGAATACCTCCATATGCTTTGCTGGGTCTTCATTTGCAGCTCCACTAAATTGGTTCCTCTCCACTTAATATATATGCGAAGGACGGGGCTTAAAGGAAGCATCTGTACCAGCTGGGAGAGCGTATCCCTTTGGGATATCCTGAACTTTAGGCCCAGAATGATGCGCTATACTTCTGCTCTCCATATATCAGGAGTACTCAAGCCTTCCTCCCGAAATAACTTCTCTAATAGTCTTTGTCTAGTGCAATGTGACCTGCATATAAGAAGAAACTACAAGAAGAAGATAAATACTGCCTCAAGGAACGAATGCTCCTTGAGACCAAAAACTAAAATTAAAACAACTAAAAATTTACGCTGCCTCCCCGGCAACGGCGCCAAAATTTGATACCTGTCGATGTGAGTATCAAAAATAATATTTATAATTTCCAAACTACAACAAGCAAGCGATAGTAAGGGTCGATCCGCAGAGAGGTAGGGAGTTCTAATTGTCTTAATTTTAGTCTAAGATTGGGGGTCTTGATTGAATTATAACTAAGTCAAAATGCAAAAATAAATAAGCAAGTAATAAAAATGGGTGTAAACAAATGATAAAAAGGAGCTAAGATGGTCGGTTCACTATAGCTATGATGGCACATAATCCTAGGTAAGTCCGAAATACAGTCGTGTAGGATGGGTATAACATGTCCTCTCGGTCCAAGTTAATTAGTAGCTCCTTTCGGCCTATGCTACTAGTCCCTAGGTCTCACTAATACTAGCTCTCGCCCCGAAAAGTGATTCCTAAAGCCTAAATTACTTATCTTTTGATCTTTGCAATTTAGTCGTCTTAATTCATTAATTAATGCCCTCCCCTATCTCTCGATCTACGGGTTGGTCAAAACTAAGCATCT
The DNA here is from genome assembly GCF_048544455.1 of Silene latifolia. Classification (NCBI taxonomy): domain Eukaryota; kingdom Viridiplantae; phylum Streptophyta; class Magnoliopsida; order Caryophyllales; family Caryophyllaceae; genus Silene; species Silene latifolia. Next base: position 143,245,244 of record NC_133526.1, read on the forward strand.
AACACGTCTCCTCTCGGTCTCATTGTTAAATATTGCACTTAACAAATCAAACGATGCTAATCAGACACGGGTCTGGTCGATCGACCAACTATCTCAGTCGACCGACCACACGACATAGTCGATCGACCAGTTAAGCCAGTCGATCGACCATGCCCTAATTCGGGGTCACTTGTTCTACGCCATCTACGCTATAGCTCCCCTACATCATAGCAAAGGGTACTTAGCTACTCATGTGAATGATAAAAACAACAACGAATTTGATAAAAACTATAACGGAAAACATGATTAAAAGCAAGAATAACGCAATAAAGCAATTAAGGTTTCGGGATCTAACTAGCAATTACTAGATTAAACAAAGCAAATAAAGGTAAACTGTAAATTAAAGAACAAGAATTACCGAAAATAAAGGAAGGATAAATAAGATCCGGAAGAAATGAACTTTATTAAGAATGCTAAAGCTATGAACTAGGTATGATAAATATGAATCCCTAATACAAACTAATGAAAATGAATGGTGATTAATGAATAATGAATGTCCCCTAAAGCAGCAGGAAGAATTACGTTATATAGAAGTATTACGTAAAACTCTTCTTAAAACCTAATTACAAATGGGCTTAGATTAAAAATCTTTTAATTCCCGTCAGGTTGCACAGGCGGTCAATCGACCATTGGCATCAGTCGATCGACCAAAGGTCGAGGTTATCAGAAGCTTCAGATTTGGAAATAAAACTTGTTCGTCAGCTCACGTGGTCGATCGACCAAGGGACACAGTCGATCGACTGCCTACTCCTTCTGCAGTCAACTGTTCAGCATTCTGACAGTCTATAGATCACGTAGGTCAGTCTATAGACCACTGTAACTGGTAATCCGCTTCTAAAACTCTCGCAAATATATCTTTCAGGCCTTGCTACGCGCACCAAGTTCATTTCCCGAGTCAAATATTCATGTCAAATCCCATGCCAAGCACTCGGGGACGGATTCGGCTCGATTTCCGCTGAATTCTTCACATTTCTGCAATATTACACAAAAGCACGAAAGTAGACGGAAAAAGGGAATATAGTAGAATAAACTACACATTTGAGCTGTGAAATGCGTATAAAAGAGGGTGTAAAACATCATATTTTAGACACGCATCAGGTGTCTCGGGTTTTATATTGATATGGGTGTCTCGGTTTTGATATTGATATGGGTGTGGTAGGCTGTCGCACACCTATGTAAAAATAAATACTCTAGACACAAATGAATGTAGTATGTAGGGGTCGAATCCACAGAGAGACGGTAATCCCCCGATAACTAAAAGAATAAGAAAACTCAATGTTTTTCCCGCCTAAATGCATTATCCTATAAGTGGGCCTATTTTTTTGTCATCTTAATTCACTACAATTGAATATATTAGTGGGCCAATGAAAAATTCAACGTGTAAGTATAACTTTTTCTGTAAAACAAGAAACTCGATAGGCCCCAAACATTGATATTTTATATTCGCAATCTTATTAATAAAATATTAATAGTACCTTATTTAATAATAATAGAATTTCGATAACTATAAGCGCAATCTTTGCTACAAATAAAATATTCATTATCCTATATCTCTATACATAGAAAAGTTCGGGCTCCAAACATTATAATGTTTGTATAAAGTATAATATAGATTATAGAGTATAAATAAAGAGTATAAGTAATACAAAAAAAATCTCCAAAATCTTATAGGATACCAACGTCATTTTAATTAACGTACAAAAATTAGCTATGATGTATAAATAAATTTTGAAATTGAAACTGAGTTTGATTAAAGCTAAGTAAAAAAACCAACTGATTATATAAATGAAACGTGTCAATTCGCTCTTTTTAATCTTTCCATATTCTACAACTATACAAGCTAACATGTTTTAAGTCCAATATAAAAATGTGATATTATTATTGTTATTTTGTGTTTTTTTTATATATTCTCTTCATAAAAAGATCTAGGAGTAAGAATCAATAATTCTAATTTTTTCTATTAAAAATAAAAGGAAAAAGAATATACGGGTAAATAGTATTTTTAATTGTTTATAATCGTCCTTCTAGATTTGTCGTATACTGTTTATATATGTTTTCGGGTTATAAGGTCAATATGCGCTTTATAATAACATAGTACTGAGTACTGAGCCTATATTAGATTATGTTATTCCATCATAGTCAGCTATCATTATTTTTAATAATAAAAATATGTTCACACGAAAATAACTTAATCTAAAAGTCCTTTGAATAATATTTTTTTTTTTATAATATTACTAACATTATAATCAGTACATTACAACATACTATTATAACTACAACTCATTTATTTAAAAATTAAAGCTCAATTAATTTAACCCTCACAAATACCATGCTTTAGCACGGGATCTCAACTAGTTGTTAATTAGTTGTTATTGAGTGAATTTTATCAAAGTCGGTTATCGTATGATTGGTTGGTTGGATAATGGAAGAAAACAATAATGATAAGGAAATAGTCTAGGGAGGTCGGGTCACACATGCAAATTATGTATATGCTCAAATTAAACATAGGAGTTGATAAATCGTTAATTGTTTAGGCTTAGAGACACCCACCTCGCGATATTAGTGTCAACCATAGACCGAGTCCTAGAGAAACTCTCGTTTATGACTAGGTCGTCCTACTACACACGCTTAGTCTAATCCGATTCCGTGCCTCTCGACTTATAGAACGAATTAACAAATTTAACCTAAGATAGTGATCAATTATCAAAGACTAACAATACAATGCAAACATGTGAAAGAAACAATGAATCGATATTATAACATCCTAGTTCAACAATTGCAAGAACTACTTACGCATGGTTTCCCTTATTCCCTAGACAATTAAATTACTTATGCGTAATGAAAACTAATCTAATGACATATGAAATGATAAAGATAAACATACTAACTAGTGATGTAAATGGCAAGTGAGTAACAAAACAATATTGGAAATGAAATTACCTTGACAATGGAAATAGAACTTAAATATAGAAGAACAAATACTTGAAATGGAAATTGTAAATGAACTTGTAATATAAATTGAAATGCTTAAAGAATTTGTTTATAACATAAGGGAAATGATAAAGGAAAACCTAATCTAAACTAAACTAAGAACTAAAATAAGAGTATGAAAATGGTGTAGAAGGTGTGTAAGAAGTGTGTAAGAGAGATGTCCTTTAGGTCCCGGATCAACACCCTTTATATAGGGGTGAAGGGAGAAACGTAAGCAATTAAGAGAGGGGTAACCCCGATCGGGGCCGCCAACCCCGATCGGGGCCGCCAACCCGATCGGGGATAATGATCTTAAAACATGGCATCCAATGCATTTTAGCATCCTAAGCTCCCACCTAGTTGGACTTGATTTCTTGGGCTTGACTTTGCATAAGACTTTATTTTGCATTTTCATTTTAATCCATATCTTTATGCACGCAAATCCATATAGCACTTCAATGTTGGTCCAACTCATTCTCCATACTTAGCCTTGTAAACTAGCTCTTGCAAATTTGTTAGAAACTCCTAAAAGCTCAAGTTCCTACAAAATGTGACAAACCATGCAAAGACAACTAGAACACAATATTAGATCATAAAACCACAAGATTAGTGCAAATGACATATATATTAGAGATAAAGTAGGGGGTCGAAATGTACATAAAATGGACTTATCAAACCCCCCCAAGCTAAACCCTTGCTTGTCCTCAAGCAAGCACACAATACAATATATGATACGGACAAGGGTACGAGCAACAATCGTCTTATCCAAATGCATTTTCCGTCAAATAACTTTAAAGCACAGTGAATCAAATCCCGAAACATCATGGGCATAGGGAAAATGCAATAACATGGATGAGATTTATATGACGGCGTAGCATGAATGACTTCAAATGGACATTTCGACTCTTGCATGTTCTTATTGACATCGGACTCCTCACGGGAAAAACACTCACACTCATATTATGAATAAGGCAATTTACATGTGAATGTGACACTCTCCTATCTACGACTATAAACTTTGATGTATGAAATACTAGACATGATTATGGATGACACGACTGTCGCAACCCTATCAAAAATAAAACCAACATGCTCTAACTAATGCAGCAGAGGCAAGTCGGGTATCGTATTTACAGGGAGGCGGTCACTATCTACTCGTTATTCTAGTCTGGCTATGGTCACAAAACGGGGGGTTTGAGTTATTTAAACTAAAATAAAGAACTGAATTAAAGCAAATATGGAAACAACAATATAGAGAAAGAGATGCCAGGATGTCGGTTCACCATGATATTACACAAATCAGCTAAAGACAGGTCAGTCGGTCTGATGTGAGAAGGGCAGTGGAAAGGTCCTCTCTGTCCACTATTCGCCCTAAAATACTACTAACTTAGCTCTCGCCCTCATTAGTGTAGTCTATTGTTCATAACAGGTCTATTTATTCCAATCTCTCGATCAAGGTCTGAACTTAACCAGTTTAATTACTTCAGTTGCATGCATTCAACCTAATAATTACAGTTATATTACTAATGAATCAATTCTTACAACAGAACCTCCGAAACCAAATTATCGCATCATCGTTATAATACCATGGTTCCTCTAATCCTAGCATTAGAGAATTAGCTACGTATAAAAGTAAATAAAACAAGAACGAAAGATAAAGAAAGAACAAACATGATAACGAGATGAGCAAAAGAGAAATAACATAAAAGAGAGAAAGAAAATTACAAAGAATGAGATCGGGAAAGTGAAGAGCAACGAAACGTTCAACAGTATGAAAAGGGTAAAAAGAACTCTCTAAACCTAATTAAATCTCTCCTATTTATAGGAGAGATATTTATTTTACTAAGAGTCGATAATAAAATACTAAAAATCTCGCGTCTAACAATTGTTTACTCGATCGAGCACATTAGAACTGCTCGATCGAACAATTCCAGCCAAAAACCTCTCGATCGAATAGAAAAACTACTCTATCGAGGAACCACCAAATTCTACCTCTCGATCGAACACAGAAGCCATTCGATCGAGGGTTGTTCCTAGTTCAAAGGCATTCGAGCGAGCAATATGGTCAGGAAAGGTCTCGATCGATCAACCGCCACTGCACCAGCTCATTGCTTCATTGATTTTAGCTTCCGAGACGACTCCACGCATTCCGGGGCATCGGTACTTCCGCTCCAAATCCACTCATCTCCCAAATGCAAGCTAAAAGGACAGTAAAAGGCTCGACTCCGCTACTTTCAGGTCCATTCCTGCAAATAAAGCCAAACAAACCAAAGTAGACTATTCAGGGCATTTTGTAGCATGAAACTACGGTAATCGCATAGAAATACGTGCAATAGAGACTTAAAAAGGCTATATAAAATGCACGTATCAAATCTCCCCAAACCAAAGCTTTGCTTGCCGCCAAGCAAACTATATGCAAACTAGTGGAACGGAATAGAAATCTCAGAGCTAGCTACATATGCCCACTTAAACCAATTTAATGCAAGCAACTAATACTTATAGAAAAACAGTCAAGTGCAAACGAGTTGTAAGATGTTTATAATAGAGCTGAACCGTCGACCTTGCAAGACCTTTGATAATGGACTCTCACGGGTCACTCTTCTCTCATGAAGCAAAGGGTAAGCATATGAATTGTAAGAGAAGAAGAAAATAGTCGCTCACCTAAACTACGACCGACATAAACATGCATGCAGCTAATATGATAGACAATTCTAACTACCGTACACATACATTCCAACCAATCAAGGTCTGTCACAACCGAGAGCTTACAAAAGTAGGGGAAAGTGAGGCAATGGGTAAGAAAAGGCAAAACATTTTTGGAAATATGAGGGTATAGGCGGCCAAGCTAGTACCTAAACAGAACCAAATGAACCATATCCGATTCTTAATACATCAAAAATTAAGCACTATGCCCTTGAATCGGCATAACAGCTCACTCAACCAAAAACATACTCCTCATAAGATCAAAATAAAACATAGGAGCAAAACCGAAATTAACCAAACTCTTTTTTTTTTCAATTTTTATCTTTCTCTTTTTTTTTCGTCTTTTTCTTTTTTTTTCGTCTTTTTTCATTTTTCTGTTTTCATTTTTTTTTTCTCAACTTCTTTTTTTCCTCATCATCTCCTTTCTCCATCTATTACCAACTCCAAATCATCAAATACAAACCAAACTCGGCTCAATAAACAAAATACCGCTAAAATAATCTAAACTAGCTTGATAAGGCAGGCTAAATTTAGATGTAGTTAAGGGTCAAAAGGCAAATTTGGCTAAATGTGGAGTTAAATAGGTAAAATGATAGAAAGGGAAAATGTAAGCACTCCCTGCATGTGACACCAACCACTAACCCGAATGTATGTAGGCAAAAAGCAATCGAATTTCATATATGTGCAAATTAATGATACATGCTATGCAAGGAGTAACTACTCAAAATCCTACATGAACTGGTCATAAATGACACCAGTTTTAAGGCTCTAAAACTTAGAATATATGAGTAGGTTGCCAAAATTTCAAGTCAAGTCTATTCGTTTAGCTAAATTTTAACACTAACTCGTAGATATGCAAAAGTAGAGGTGGCAAACGGGTCAATCGGATCAGTTTCGGTTCGGGTTCTTTCGGATCGGGTTATTTCGGTTTATCTTTTTTTCGATTTCAATTCGGTTCAACTCGGGTTGGATTCAGTTCCACTTTTAATCGGTTGTAGATATTTCGGGTCGGTTCAGGTTTGAGTCGGGTAAATATCAAAGCAAATAAGGTTCGAGTCGGGTCAATATTAGAGCTGATGAGACTCGAGTCAGGTCATTATCGGATCGGATGTCAAGGGATTATGTCTTTATTCAAAACATTGGATATAATACAAATAAATTTTTTTAAAAAGCAATATATAATGTTTTTTTTGTATAATTATGATATAATATTGATTCATTGACGTTAAATGGGTAACACTTATGTACTAAAAGACACCTTAGAAGTGACGCCTAGCTAAATTTGGGTCATTTCGGGTTTCAAAGTTGGGCTTCAGTCACCAATATACGGGTTAAAATCGGTTTGGGTATATATCAGTTCCGATTAAAACAATTCGGATTGAAACAGTTCAGGTTCATTCGATCTTGGGTCTATTTCGAGTATTACAAATTCGGTTCGATTTCGAATCAATTTAGGTCGATTTATGTTTCGGGGTGAAGTTCAGTTATACTTTTCGGATGTACGGTCAGGTGTCGATTCAGGTATTTTCGATCGGTTTTTCGGGTTCGGTATAATTTTGCCAAGTTTATGCAAAAGACAAAGCTAATAAGATATCAATTTAATCGTAAGGCTTAAGCAAAAGGACAAATTATAGTGCAATTTCATCATCGAAATACACCGTTCCGACTCAACCTATATGCAAAAGTAAACGTGAATTTTTTTGAATTTTCATAGATTTTATAATTTTTATGAGATTTTTGAATTTTTATAAAAATAAACAACAATGCATACAGAAATTAAACGTGATAACAGAAATTAAACGCAATAACAGAAATGCAATAAAAGCATAAATGCAGACACAGATATGGATGCATATACCTCCCCAAACCAAACTGTATAATGCCCCCATTGTACCCAAAAATAGGGAAAGGAAATGCAAACTGAAAAGAAAAGAAGAGTGAAGGCGCGGGAAAGCTTAAAAGATATTGCGAATTAATGACCTCCCAAAACCAGCCAGCAACATGGGAGGTCATGTAGATACCCAGTATCTGCACCTTCCAAAAACCACCCAATGACGATCGAACTGTAACGTGTTTTTGATATGCGTGCGTGGATTGGCTATACATGAGACAGTTTAATGCACTACTCGGATATGAAAAATGATTTCGAAAATGGTTTTCTAACTTCATTTGCATTAAAATAACACTATTTAGAGTTAAAAACGTCTTCGGACCCAAAACCGACTCAGAAACCCGCAACTCGAGTCAACCTGAGTCAACCCGAGTCTCGAATGTCAAAAAAAATGCCATGAGTGTCTTTATCATGTCATTTCCATTAAAATGACCCTAATTAGAGTCAAAACCGACACCGGGCCAAAAACCAAATCCAAATTCAAATCCGACTCATACGGGTCAAACCCGAGTCAAGCACACAAAACACCTACCTCAAGTAACACCCAAAATCATCTTATTAGATGCCCATATTGTTACACGACATCTCATTTGGTTACCATAAATCAAACCAACCAAATAATAGATGGAGCAAAGGCCACGTCAAAATTGAAAAGGACAATACGACCATTTGTATCACAAGGTAGCTCGCGCCTCTTTAGGGTGTCTGCTTAGCCTCTAAGCAAGCTCAACCGACCTACCATCCCACATTTCTCTATAAATACCCACCATCACACACCAAAATCCTCACGTGAGCGTCCGCCCCTTCACCTCTCTCTTAAACTTCTAGACCCGACTTCCTAAGTCACAAAATCGACACGTGTTTTCGACCTACCGATCGTAAACACAAGCCTTACACATTTTGTTTGGTACCGTCGCCGTGCATTCGACCGACCCATTTGACCAACTCAATTCATCAATAAACATGTTTTAATTAACATATTTTCAACATATTTTCAAAACAAAATCATTTTCTAAGGCCCTCTTTTAAACTTATTTGATCGCGATTAGTCACAACGAGACAACCGTCTCTAAAGTCATCTACTTCGCAAACATCAATACACGTGAGTTTGAGGGTGTAAATATCTCATTTATTTCATGTCTTTACTGTTTTTATGAGTTCATATGCCTGAACAATGCATAACACGATTCAAATATAGGTTAGACAAGCCAAAACCGAGTTTTGGCCCGAGACAGAAGCCCTTTGCTATGCAAAGAGGCTCGCACCTCTTGTGGGTTCTCGGGTCAGACTCAAACGTGTTTGTTCTCGTCTTTCCTCTTTATTTCATTTCTTATTTGTAATAGGGTTTTACCATTTCAAATGTTTCAAATCATTTTTATGACAAACTTTTTAACCATAAATCGTAATCACCCTTGGTTCCTTATACCATGACGGTTTATCCGTGACTCGGTGATATTAATTGGTTAATTACATTTTAAAGAAAATCCTTTTCTTTTATTTACCATTTTAATTCATTTTTTTGATAAACATATTTTGACCATTACAAAAATCATCCTTGGTTCTTTATACCATGACGGTTTATTCCGTGATTCGATGATATTTTTGGTTTATTACAAATTGAAGGGTATTTTAACCCCCTTTTATTTTATTTACCGTTTTTATCATTTGTTTACATTTGTAAATATATTAGTCATAATTCATAATCATCCTTTGTTCTTTATACCATGTCGTTTTAATCCGAGTGCGATGACAAACATGACTAATTATAAATAATTGAACTTAACATAATTAGTCCAAATCAAACATTTTCCTTTTACCATTTTATTATGGTTTTTAAACTTGCAAATCCGACAACGAATATTACTAACACAATATAGTAATTATTCCGAGTCATGCAAATCATACTTTCAAATCATTAATCACAAAAAATGGTTTTAAACAACCTTTTTAACAACCAGGAGGCACCTCTCGGATGCCTTATGGCTCGCGCCCCAAGAAGCTGCCTGTTTCCACCTTCAAAAACCTGGGCAGACCCCCTTCCCTCGCCAATAGGCTCGCGCCCCAATGGGGCTGCCTGGCACTGTTCTGTCTCATTTTGGTACTTGTCTAGGACGATCCCGATTACGGTTACCCCGAATACGTGACGGATCAAATCGACAAGTTTACGTTTTTACACTTTGTCATTTGACACCCTTTTTCAAATAAATGGATCGTGTTAAGCATCATAACCCGAATTTGGTAAATGGATGTTTAATTTCCGTTTTCACATGAAAATCAATATAAATCCAACTTTGACACCAATTTCTTGGTACATGCATAAACAACCGACTTAGGAAATTATCACATGTTAGGTTAAGCATTTGGATGCGTATTCATGCATTTAAACCGTTGATGAACTCTTGCACTTAAACAACCACAGTCGATCAGTAGAGGCCGCTAACGCGGGCGGGATTGGGTGTTCAATTAAAGAGCCTCCCAATACGTACCTTCACCCCTTACTCAGAACCTTTGGATAGTGGATGGCCTTATCTTGGGCGTACGAGAGTCATTTTAGGCATAGAATGCTAAAAGGGGGATGAGTCCTTATCTTTAGTACCTATGTCAAACACCGTTTTTTGCCTTGATTGACCTAGGTATAAAGTGGATTCGAACGGGTTCCAAGCATCCACAAATGCTTGGTGGCGACTCCGAACATCTCTATATCGTTTCAAGATCTTTACCGAGACGAAACCGACCGATCTAAAGCGATCCGGTCGAAAGCATTTTTACGCCACCGAGCGTGGCTTTCAAAAGACCCTGCATGTCCATAGATTGGCCTGGCGTGCAGGTGGCCCGTGATTACGGACCGGCAAGCGGCCTCGCTCCCGCAGGCCGGCTTGTGGCCCATGTCCACAGATTGGCAACTCCGCTGAGGAAAACTAGGACACTTGTGTCTTTGTGATCCTTAGAGGTGAAACTCGAACGAGGTCGTGGTTAAAGTGCATTAATTGATATTACGGTCATAAGTCGGGATCCTTGTCCGGGCCCACAACCTAACCTTTTTCGACCAATTGGCTCGTCTCGTCGGCGTGAGTTTTCTTATCCCCGCGTCTCGAATCCCGATTGAGTCAAGCATACCGTTGACGTTACACATTTTTGTTTCGTCAAAGAGCTTTCATCATTTTCGAGCATGAGGCTAGGGCACCCTCCTTACACATTTTGTTTAGATTGGTATCCCTGTTGAAAATTGAGGTTTGATTGCTTGGTGTGTAGCCCACCCTTTTAAGCCAAAACCCGTGTCAGCATAATGCATAATATAATGAAACTGTGAGTGCTTATGTGTTATGTGATCATAAGTCCTTCCGTGTCATTTCAAACTTTCAGAAACACCTTTTTGTGCCGTTATAATGCCCATTTCAAACCTCAGTCTTTCGCTGACCATTGCACGCCTTTTAGGCCGTCGTAATGACGAATTTCAAACTCGGTTTTTCACAACCGTTTCAAACCTCGGTATTTTGCCGACCGTTGCACACCTTTTTATGCAGTTATAATGGCCATTTCAAAACTCAGTTTTTATAACCATTTCAATCACCTTTGTATGCCGTTGTAATGACGATTTCAAACCTTGGTTTTCACAAACCATTTCAAAATACCCTTTTACGTTGTCATAATGGCCGTTTGAAACCTCGGTCCCTCGCCGACCGTTGCATTCTCAAAGCGCCCTTTTACGCCGTCGTAATGACGAATTCTACCCTCGAATTTTTAAAATTCGAAATCAATTTTCAAACAAAAAACTTTTTTCAAACCGTCATTGATACCATCGTCAGGTACCAAAAATAAATACCTAGCTACTACTAACAGAAGTTAACGGTAAGTAGAGTCGATCTCCACAGGGAGGCAAGGTATATATCTGTAATCCGTCTGTCTAATGTCACAGTGTGGGGGTTTGAATTGATTTAATTAAACTACTGAGATTAAATCAAGAGGAACTAAAAAGAGAGATTAACAATAAGAAGAGGGAACTAGGATGTCGGGTCGTCAATGATCATCGGTCAATTGCAGCTAAGGTCACAGATCAGTCAATTGTATCAGTCTAAGGGGCAACAAATATCTCCTTCCGGTCTCAATTCGCCCTAAAACACTAATAGCTTAGCTTTCGCCCTCACTAAAGTGCCCTAATGCTCACTGCAGGTCTCACCCCTTCCAACCTTCCGGTCTAGGTCAAGGCTTACCAATGTTAAATAAGCCAATTGCGTCGACTCAACTAGCAGGATACAATTAAAGCAGTGATAAACAACAGAGACATAATAACAACGACAGATCTGCAAACTTGTTAACAATTAACAATAATCATCGACTCCCCTAATCCTAGCAGAGAGAATTAGCTAGACATAAATAAAGAAAGAGTAAAAGCAATAGAAAAAGGAATAAACATTAAGTAAAAGAGAGAAAAGGGAAAAAGGGAAGAAAGAGTTACAGAGAAAAGTATCCGGGATGAAAAGAATGAAAAGAATGTATAACAGTGAAAGAGCAAAGAAAAGTATCAGGGAACGGAGTCCCAGATGTGTTCTCCTATGTTTTTAGTGTTAGTCGTCGTCCTATTTATAGAGGATACGAGTTTTATTTAACCTAATTACAAAATAAAGCAAAAAGCCCGAGCCCATAACCGATTCCACTCGATCGAGTGATTTGAAACCACTCGATCGAACAAAATTAAGCTCAAACCACTCGATCGAGTACTTTAGGTACTCAATCGAACACTTTTCAAATAGGCACTACTCGATCGAGTAGAAAAAGGAGTCGATCGAACACAATTGTACTCGATCGAGTACTTTCCAGCGCACAATTCCTGCTTCGCGCACTGAACTTCAAACGGCTGCCATTTCTTCGTTACTTGGCCAAACAGGGCGATTCCGGTTGCTTTGGAAAGATAAGAGGACAAAATTTCATATACAACTGGAATAACCTTAAAATAGGTTTTAGAACTCGAGATATAGCTCTTCAAAGTAGGCACTAGCAATTTGAAGTTCTTCCTTTGCTCGCCTAGCTATCTTACTTCTTTGCGCATCTCAAGACAGCTACATTCCCGTTCCAAATTCACTCTTCCTCCAAATGCATGCTAAACGGACGGTAAAAGGCTCGATTTCACTATTTTCTAGTCTATTCCTGCAAATAAAACAAAACAAAACAAAGTAGCATATTCGGGGCATTTCGTAGCATAAAACTACGATAATAGCATAGAAATACGTGCATAAAAAGGCCAAAAAGGACTATATAAAATGCACGTATCAAATCTCACCAAACCAAACCTTTACTCGTCCTCGAGTAAACTAAATGAAAACTAATGGAACGGAAAAGATAACTCAGAGCTAGCTACAAATGCCCACTTAAATCAATTTAATGCAAGCAAACTAACAGTTATAGCAAACAGTCAAATGCAAACGAGTTGTAAGATGTTTATAATAAAGCTGAACCGTCGACCTTGCAAGACCTTTAATAATGGACTCTCACGGGTCACTCTTATCTCATGAAGTATAGGGTGAACATATATATGTAACAGAGAAATAAATATAGTCGCTCACCTAAACTACGACTCACATAAACATGCATGCAACTAATATGATAGACAATTCTAGCTAGCGTACACACATTCCAACCAAACAAGGTCTGTCACAGCCGAGGGCTTACAAAAAGTCTGGTAAAGTGAGGCAATGGGTAAGAAAAGGCAAAACATGTTATGGGAATGTGGAGGTATAGGCGGCCAAGCTAGTACCTAAACAAAACCATATGACAACATCCATTTCCAACTCAATTATGAATTAAGCACATATGCCCTTCATTTGGCACAAAACTCACCAAATCGAAATGAAAATACTCCTCAATAAATGTAAATAAAGCATAGGAGCGAAACCGTCTCATCAAACAACATCTTTTTCTTTCTTTTTTTTCATCACGGTTTCCTTTTTTTCGTCATTTTTCGTCTTTTTTTTTTCAATTCTTTTCTTTTTATTCTTTTTCTTTCATCCTCCTTTTCTTCATTAAATACCAACTCCAAGTCAATGGATACAAGCCAAATTTGGCACAATAAATTATATACCACAAAACATACACTAACTAGCTTGACAAGGCAGGCTAAATTTGGATATAGTTAAGGGTCAAAAGGCAAATTTGGCTAATGTGGAGTTTAAATGGGTAAAAATGAAAGAAAGGGAAATTGTAAGCACCTCCTTGCATGTGACACCAACCACTAACCCGAATGTATGCAGGCAAAAAGCAATTGAATTTCATATTTGTGCAAATTGATGATACATGTTATGCAAGGAGTATACTACTCACAATCCTACATGAAACCGGTCATAAATGGCACTAGTTTATACGACTCTAAATCTTAGAAATTATAAGTAGCTTGCCAAAATCTCAGGTCAAGTCTATTCGTCCAGCTAAATTTTAACATAAACTCGTAGGTATGCAAAAAGGCAAAGCTAAAAAGATAATTAGTTTTTGCAAGGCTTAAGCAAAAAGACATTTGCAGTGCAATTTCATCATCGAAATTGACCGTTCCGACTCAACCTACATGCTAAAATAAACGTGAAATTTTCTGAATTTTTTCTAATTTTTCAATTTTTTTTCAATTTTTTGAATTTTATGGAAATAACAATGTAATGCATACAGAAATTAAACGTGATAACAGAAATGCAATAAAAACAACATGCAGACACAGATTGGATGCATAACCTCCCCAAACCAAACCGTACAATGCCCTCATTGTACCAAAACATGGAAAGGAAATGCGAACTAAAAGAGGAGAGTGAAGATGCGGAAAACTTATAAGAGTACGCGAAGTAGGGACCTCCCCAAACCAGCCAGCAACATGGGAAGTCGCCAACAGCTCTATAGTGGCGTCACAGGAAGCGAATCAAAACGGAAGTACTCGTGGTACTTCGATCGAGAAGATAGAATACTCGATCGAGTACAATCAGCTGCCAAAGTGTTCGATCGAAGGAAGTAGAGCACTCAATCTAGAAGACCAATTATTACAACTAAAAAGAAATTTAAGGTTCGAAAAACAACTGAAAATAAAAATCTCCGGGTTACCTCCCGGGTAGCGCTAGTTTCAGTCAGGTCCCAGCTCGACCTTCTTTTCTTCGAGCCTCTATAATTAGCCTGGTCAAAACAGCTCAAAGCGCGCAACAACCGATCAAACAGCTGTGCATGTGCTATACAAAACTGTAAGTAGCACCACAGTAGAATAATGGCATAGGAAAATAAAATGTATAAACGTTTGAGTCTAACAAATTTCCTATGACAGCTCCTAAATTTGTCCACAAAATAAAGGAGCTCAGGAGCAATTAATAATAACTTAGGGCTCCGTTTCAGATTAACAAGTTTGTGACGATAATTACGGTGAAAAACTATTAAATTACTTGTCCAGCTAGGAGGGAGTATGGCATTAAAATATGAAGCATGAGTCAAATGAGGCAATGTACTATTTAAAAAACAATAATAAAATTATAGTTAACTACCTCGGGCCGATTGCTCTCAATGACGGAATCATTGACAAAGGAAGATATTACCTCTTCCGTGCTAGGAGCAATTACCGACTCAGCTGCCTCGTCATCCTCCTCTGTGTAAACCATCCCGTAAATCGCAGCCTCGAGCGCATCCAGCTCGGCCTTGAAAAGGGGAGATTCACCGTAACCATTATCTTCAGCAAAATCGTCATCTAGAACAAAACCACATGACGTTGTATTGCTCACACTGGCCAATTCAGTCGATCGAGTAGAAATGTAACTCGATCGAAGACTCTCCTCTTGATTTTCACTCGATCGAGTACATGAAACAGCTCGATCGAGTAGTTCCTCTAAGCAGCAGTTCGATCGAGTGGAATAAAGTGTTCAATCGAACGATTCTTCAGGTATTTCACTCGATCGACTAATATATGTCACTCGATCGAGTGATTCTGGCTGTACAGTGCTAAAATCCTCGTGTAAGGCATCATTATCTGATAGAACTTCGTAATCCGAGTCATAAAAATCATCATCATCATTAGGCAACACGGTTTCTTCATAGGAAAAACTGCTCTCTGCGTAGGTAACGCAGGCTTCCTCTAGTTGCCTTATTTCTGACTCAGCAGCTAGCTGAGCTATGTCGGACTCGAGCCCATCAATTTGCGCAAAAAATAGTCTATCATGTTCTTGCACATTGAATGCAAGTGCCTTAACCAAAGACTTCAACTCGGAAAACTCGTCTTTCCGCTTATCAGGAGGAGGAGCTTCTTGTCGCGGTGGCTAGATAAATGAAGAATTTTGGTAGCCTCGCTGATAGGGTGGATGTGGCAGCACAACTACAGGAGGTTGACTAGCTCGTCTATGCTGCTTGAATGCGTAGACCTCGTCGTTCTCAGCTGGGCAAACAGCTGCATTGTGCCCAGCAGCACCACATCTCCCGCAGTAAAACACCTACTGCGCCATATAATGGAACATAGGTGACGGGTCAAAGGTACTCAAGCCTTCCCTTTGACGATCTTTTACCTAGAACTGTCTAGGTAGGACCTGTAGGGCCTATGAAAACAGCACTAAATCAAAAGATTAGAACGACCTCAAGGGAAAAATCCCTTGAGGCTAAAAACAGACAGAATTAAACAAATAAATAAAGTAGTCGCCTCCCCGGCAATGGCGCCAAAATTTGATACCGTCGTCAGGTACCAAAAATAAATTCCTAGCTACTACTAACAGAAGTTAGCGGTAAGTAGGGTCGATCTCCATAGGAAGGCAAGGTATCTATCTGTAATCCATCTGTCTAATGTCATAGTGTGGGGGTTTGAATTGATTTAATTAAACTACTGAGATTAAAGCAAGAGGAAATAAAAAGAGAGATTAACAATAAGAAGAGGGAACTAGGATGTCGGGTCGTCAATGATCATCGGTCAATTGCAGCTAAGGTCACAGATCAGTCAATTGTATCAGTCTAACGGGCAACGAATATCTCCTTCCGGTCTCAATTCGCCCTAAAACACTAATAGCTTAGCTTCCGCCCTCACTAAAGTTCCCTAATGCTCACTGCAGGTCTCACCCCTTCCAACCTTCCGGTCTAGGTCAAGGCTTACCAATGTTAAATAAGCCAATTGCATCGACTCAACTAGCAGGATACAATTAAATCAGTGATAAACAACATAGACATAATAACAACGACAGATCTGCAAACTAGTTAACAATTAACAATAATCATCGACTCCCCTAATCCCAGCAGAGAGAATTAGCTAGACATAAATAAAGAAAGAGTAAAAGCAAGAGAAAAAGGAATAAACATTAAGTAAAAGAGAGAAAAGGGAAAAAGGGAAGAAAGAGTTACAGAGAAAAGTATCCGGGATGAAAAGAATGAAAGGAATGTATAACAGTGAAAGAGCAAAGAAAAGTATCAGGGAACGGAGTCCCAGATGTGTTCTCCTATTTTTTTAGTGTTAGTCGTCGTCCTATTTATAGAGGAGACGAGTTTTATTTAACCTAATTAAAAAATAAAGCAAAAAGCCCGAGCCCATAAGCGATTCCACTCGATCGAGTGATTTGAAACTACTCGATCGAATAAAATTAAGCTCAAACCACTCGATCGAGTACTTTAGGTACTCGATCGAACACTTTTCAAATAGGCACTACTCGATCGAGTTGAAAAAGGAGCCGATCGAACACAATTGTACTCGATCGAGTACTTTCCACCGCACAATTCCTGCTTCGCGCACTGAACTTCAAACGGCTGCCATTTGTTCGTTACTTAGCCAAACAGGGAGATTCCGGTGGCAATGGAAAGCTAAGAGGACTAACTTTCATCTCCAATTGGAATCACTTTAAAATCGGTTGTAGAACTTGAGATATGACTCTTCAACATAGGCACTAATAATTTGAAGTTCTTCCTTTGCTCGCCTAGCTATCTTACTTCTTTGCGCATCTGAAGACAGCTACATTCCCGCTCCAAATTCACTCTTCCTCCAAATGCATGCTAAATGGACGGTAAAAGGCCCGATTTCACTATTTTCTGGTCCATTCCTGCAAATAGAACAAAACAAACCAAAGTAGCATATTCGGGGCATTTCGTAGCATAAAACTACGATAATAGCATAGAAATACGTGCATAAAAAGGCCAAAAAGGACTATATAAAATGCACGTATCAGTCGTAATGACGAATTTCAACCCGTGCAACTTTCCAAATTACAAATCTGATTTTCGAAATCGAATTTGGCTTTTCTAAGCCATTATAATGACGATTTAATTCTCACAATTTTTGATTTGCATACCGTCTTTCAAAGGTTAAAACATTTTTCTAACCCGTCGTAATGACGAATTCAATCCTCACAATTTCCAATTTTAAAACATCGAAAACAATTTAAACTGTTTCCAAATTACCAATCAAAACTCAATCTTTTGAAAACAAATTCAACCGTTTTCAAATTTCAAATTCAATATCAAATCTTTGAAAACAAATTTAACCGTTTTCAAATTTCAAATCCAATTTCAAATCATTTGAAAACAAATTTAACCGTTTTCAAATTTTAAATCAAAATTAAATCTTTGAAAACACATATAACCGTTTTCAAATTTCAAATCATTTGAAAACAAATTTAACCGTTTTCAAATTTCAATCCAATTTCAAATCATTTGAAAACAAATTTAATCGTTTTCAAATTTCAATTCAAAATCAAATCTTTGAAAACAAATTTAACCGTTTTCAAATTTCAATTCAAAATCAAATCTTTGAAACTAATTTGACCGTTTTCAAATTCAAATCTAATTTCAAATCACTTGAAAACAAATTTAACCGTTTTCAGATTTCAAATCCAATTTCAAATCATTTGAAAACAAATTTAACTGTTTTCAAATTTCAATTCAATATCAAATTTTAACTGTTTTCATGGCCATTGTGATGACGATTCCAAATTCTTCGACTATCGATTCTCAAATCCGTGATTCGGAAATTCAAACACCGTCTTCGGAAACAACACATTGTTTTGAGCCGCCTCAATCTCAACTCAAACAGTCTTTTGAAAACAAACCTAAGACAACCCTTTCAACTGGTCGACCTTTTAAAGATCCCAACTCTTTGGAAGCCGTCCATAAAACGATAAATGAATCTTTTTAAAATTTCTATTCTTTCGAAAACTTCAGACCACCTTTCCGATTCAGCCTCGAGTCGATTAGAGTTCTGTCGATTTCAAGTCAAGTCGTCTAGATAACGTCGAGTCTCTGCCGAAGTTAGTACCTATCTTCTGGTCCAGGTCGTGTCGCTTAATTGTCGAGACATATTCAATGGCATTAGCAGAGTCAAAACCTCTCGGGTATTAAACCCGTCTTTCCCCTACATTACGGGTCAAAGGTCAAGTTTGTGTACATGTCTTGTCCAACGGCGTCACGCCAGCAACAAACCTCCAAATTAAGTCAGAAGTCGTCTGTCTAGGCATCACTATGCCAAAGTCGACACTCGAGTCTAAGTTTAAAGTTATGCACCAAGAGTTCAAACACAAGAGGTCATTCGCGATCTTTAATGAACTCATAACTCAGTCACACCGTCGCGTCTTCACGACAAAACTGCCTTTTGTACATGTGTGTCGTACTTGCCTTTGTTTGTGCAATCCCTTGCCAAGACAAGTTATAACGCTTATCGTTATATCAAATCGGAATCCCTTGGGTGCCATCGATCGCCAACCGAAAACTCAAGAAGCTGATCAACCTTCATCCGCCATGACTTCTGCTGAAACCAACAACATGGTCCAGCGACTCCTAGCTACCGTGGAAAACTTGGGCACTCGTCTCTCTCAAGTTGAGGACAAAATGATAACCGAGAAGTTTCTCTCTTCTGATATTGAGCAAAGGGTTAAGCTCCTTGAAAGCCGACTACTTGCCAACAACAAAAACAACTCTTCAGAAAACCCTATTGGCCACAGCCCGGAACTTCCCTTGGATTGCTCCCATCTCACCCCTCCCGACGATGAAAAAATTCGTTCAATTAGCGAAGATGGACTACAAAGAGATATACCCATGATCTCCGTCTCCATAAACACCATATTCTCAAAGCTGCGAGTGGCTATCGATGATTTGAACACTCAGGTAGCTAATTTGGGGAAAAAGATCGGTAATGCCGAAAATGAACCTGACCACCAAGGAGAAGACCAACACCTAATTCCCCAACAAACAAATGCTGAAAGTGAGGAACCGTCTAATGGTTTCCACACCCAAAAAACCACCAACAAAGAACATGAAATTTGCTCGCCAAAATACCCTTCAAAATATCAAGAAACATCCCCAAAACTTCCCATTGACAACAACCAAATCTTACTTTCGCCTAGGATCGACAAAAACAAAACTCACAAAAACATCCCAAAAAAAACACCAATGTTGGAATCAGGGGAAAACATCAAAGGGTATTCACAGATCTGGGAATAACATATGGCGCCGCTCTGGGAATACTTTCTTCAGAAGGATTACTGCAACCTATTAACCCCACTCCGGATCCAAAACCAGAAAACATAACCCAATTTTGGAATGGCTACGCATATTATCGATATCACAGAGGCAAGGGGCATAAAACTGAAGCGTGCTACGAGCTCAAGCACGCCATACAAGATGGAATTGAGAATGGCAGGTTTTCCACCTTACTCTTAACCACTCCAGACAAAGAACCTGGGCGGCCTAATAGGAAGTTCGTCGATTTGGGTGATCGAGAAGATGAGTATTCTGCCAATCATTTGGTAAAAAGGAGAAAGGTAGGCTTAACACCATCCTATCATCAAGGAGATGGGGCTTTAGTTAAACATGTCATTGACTGCCTTCAGCCAAATTATGCATCCCGTTTGAAGGGTTGTAACATCAAAAGCGTCGAGGACCTATCAACAAAAATTTCTCGCATTGATGAAATCATTAAAGGAGGTTCAACATCGGCGACCTCTCCCGTAAAATCAGTCTTCCGCATTACCGGAGTAAAATTTGTAGAGCCTTCGCCAGAAAGAGACACACACCCGCAAAGATAATTTTCAGACTTGGGCATGCCTTATGACATTGCTTTTAGAGTGCTTGTCTCTGAAGGACTAATCCAACCGATTGGCCCCACTCCAGATCCTACACCCAAGAAGAGAGGCCGCTTTTAGGACAGTTCCCAATATTGCCTATTCCATAGGGGTAATGGGCACGACGTAGAGAAGTGCTGGAAGTTCAAACATATCATCCAAAACATGCTCGATTGTGGCAAGTTGTCTTTATCAACCCTGAATCATTTAATGGAAAAGAATGGTCCCCATGGGCGTCTTACTCCTCAAAAACAGGACAACCTTCTAAGATCTCATACTTATGGCGTCCCAAACAACGAGAGTGAAGTGCTCAAGTGGGTCAACGCTCAAGACCAGACATTCAAGCCGCTGGATGCTGCAAAGGAGACCTTCGAGGGGGAAAGTGATGATTACGAGTCCGTATCTACGATTGAGTCTGAGTCTGAGTCTTAGTCTATCTCATATCTATCCTAGCGTCTGTCCTTTTATTCCTAAATGACAACTGGGGGTAGTCACCTGTATCCATCGAGTCTGTGCTAACCTCTTATTTATCTAAATAAAAGCGCAATTTCCAACTATCATATATTCCCCCCTTTACCATTTCCCGTTGACAACGAGAATTGTTTTGAGAATTGATTTAAAACAAACAATATGTTCCAATTCAATGTGAGTACACTCGAGTGACGTTCCGTACCGAGTAAGCGGAGGACTTAAAACTCCTTGTCCATTCTCTTTACCTATTCTATGTCTGGCAATAGAAACCTTTCATTAGCACCCGATCTAGAACGAGCTCTCAATTAAAGGGATCCTACGACGAACCTAGATAACAAACTAGAACATCTCCTTGTTCATGATCAATGACGGAAGGCAAGCGCATTCTCCACAAAAACATCCCATCACCAAATATCAACCTCTCACCAAACGGTACATCCCCGTCTGCACCTCTACCTTCCTCGAATGAAGGACGGCAAAAAACCAATATATCCAAAGCAAAGCCAAAGCGAAAGGCCAAAATCAAAGGCCCAAGCCAATATCCATTCACCCAAAGCCAAAGCGAAAGGCCAAAATCAATGGCCCAAGCCAATAGCCATTCACCCGAAGGCAAAGCGAAAGGCCAAAATCAAAGGCCCAAGCCAATAGCCATTCACCCAAAGTCAAAGCAAAAGGCCAAAATCAAAGGCCCAAGCCAATATCCATTCACCCAAAGCCAAAGCTCAAGGCCAAAGCAAAAACCAAAGCCAAAAGCAATTCACTCAAGGCCAAAGCCAAAGCCAAAGTCAAAGTCAAAGCAAAAACCAAAGTCAAAGCCAAAGCCAAAGGCTACTCACCCAACGTTAAGGCCAAGACCCAAACCAAAATTAAAACAAAACTAAATTGAAACCCTTTTCTCAAAAAGGCCAAAATCCAAAGAAAGCATCCAACACACAAAATCCTGGACAAGTGAGTACAAAATACCAAGTCCAGGACCAACAAGTCCAAACTCCGGGACCAACAAGTCCAAAACACCAAACACCAAAACCTCAACCAACACTGCTTCACCCCTAAGTCCTTCTAGAGACTGTTACAGGGAGACCTATCTAGGATCCTGGGAATTCCCCTCAAGATCATAACCAATATCGCTTCACCCCTAAGTCCTTCTAGAGACTGCTACAGGGAGACCTATCTAGACTTTCGAGGATTCCCCTCGAGCTCGTAATATCGCACCTTAACCTTTAAGGTCCAGACATGGGATTCTGATCCCACATTGTTTACCAACCATTTCGTACTCAGGCCACATCAAGCCACATACCCCTTTCTGAATCACATTACAAGCCGTAACCCATCGACCCAAACACCACAAATACAAGCTCCAGATCTTTATCTGTCAAACAAACCTCTTATTACCAAACTTCACATTCCATAATGTCGAAGCCATTTTCACCTTGACCCAGATACGGAGTCTTCAACAAACATTGCTCCCCGGAGCGGGACATGCCTATTTCATTCGTAGAGTCCACTTTTTAGTGTGCTCACGTGACAAGAAAATCTTTTCAAACTATGCCTCTTCGATTCATGATCAAGAGGGATTTATCTCCAATCAACCTTCAAGTCACCAAACGGAATTCACCGTCGTGACCCTTAACTCCATATTTTTATTTGTCAAACTAACCTATCATCACCAAGCTCCACATTCCATAATGTCGAAGCCATTTTCACCCTGACCCCGATACGGAGTCCTCGAATGCTTTGCTACCGAGAACGGGAAATACCTAGTCTACCCTTAGGGTTCACTTTTTAGTGTGCTCACATGATAAGGAACATTTTCACAAATTACACCTTTTCGATTCATGATCAAGGATGAATTATCTCAAATCAATTTCTCGAGTCACCAAACGGAGTTTACCATCGTGACCCTCACACTTTAAGGTCCTAAAACCTCGCTTACGCACACATTCAGACGAGTCACCAAACGGAATTTACCGTCGTGAACCTCACACTTTAAGGTCCTAACAACTCGCTTAGGAACACATTAAGAACTACGATCTGGTTTGATTTCACATCACGTGAATACGTAGGCAGTCCTTCAAGGACACAACCATACACCTCAAAATCAATTATCAACACACACTCATAACTACTATCTGGTTTGATTTCGCAAACACGCGAATACGTAGGCAATCCTATTACGAGGGCACAACCATACACATTCAATTTTCACACCTTTAATTTGCAACCCATTGCACACACACAGAACTACGATCTGGTTTGATTTCGTAAACACGCGAATACGTAGGCAGTCCCTCAACAAGGACAGAACCGCATACCCCTTTCACAACCGCATATCCCTTTCAATATCAACCATCAACATTGATCCTCAAAATCAGCCCACCAAGCTGATAAAATTAGTATTACACCTCCTTACTTGGGGGGCTTCTTCCTTAAGACGTCGCCCATTCCTCCTTTTGCCAAATTCCTATCTTCTCACTCTGGGGGCTTCTCTTTCAAGACGCACCCATCCTTTATCCTCAAACATCTCTTGAGTCTCAACTACAGTCTAAAATAAACCACCTTTAGCCTAGTGCTCAGTTTGGACGATGACAAGGTCTTGGTTCCACTCTCC
The DNA here is from genome assembly GCF_048544455.1 of Silene latifolia. Classification (NCBI taxonomy): domain Eukaryota; kingdom Viridiplantae; phylum Streptophyta; class Magnoliopsida; order Caryophyllales; family Caryophyllaceae; genus Silene; species Silene latifolia. Next base: position 143,268,957 of record NC_133526.1, read on the forward strand.
GAATCATCAAAACTCGAGAAGGATCTCAAACAAGCAAACAGGGGGAAAGATGTCTGGAGAAGATAATCAATTCATGTTCCCCAGCCGAGCAAACCTTCCACCTCAAGGATTTGATACACGTTGTCACCATTTCTTGGCTAGAAGTTGCACTTACATGTGCAAAGTCTGTTAGAATCACCCACGTGTCGTGTCGATACTAAGTCTGTATCACGTTCACGACCGTCTGTTTGTCAGTCTGTCAGTATGCGTCCGTGTGAGTCAATGTCACAATGGTCACGTGTCTCCAATCTATCAAATCACGGATCTACGAGTAACAAGACTCAATTTTAAGCTTCACAACTTTCAAAACTCCTATCTCCCCTCACGCGGGATATTACGTGCTAATTGTTTACATGCTTATGTGCTTGTACGCTTGCGTGCTATATGCTTATCTATGTGACTGCTGATTTGTCTGGTCACCAACCCTGCAGGTAATCTTGACAAGACAAATGCACTCCAACAGAGTATTAGGTTCTTCCCAACAAATGTCGGCCCATCAAGTCCAAAGGCTTTAACCGCGTCGATTACATGGCATACGCTACCTCCAAACGAGCAGCAACTCATATCCCCGGCGAGTCCTAAGAAGTTTCTAACTCCCAAGCGAGTGCCGATTTTCAAATGGAAGTAACACGGGTCTTTCAAAGGTCCTCATAACACTATTCATGATCCCGATGCAGCGCTCTCCAATAATTGTTTTCCAGAGAGCCTTGCTTAGATCATTTATCCCTACGGAGTTCATTTAGGACCTCCAGTAAGTGGAGTTCATTGCTCCCTAGCCGAACCTATCAACGTCAACCTGGTTGGAAGTCATTACCGGACAATACCTTGAAATAAGCCCGATGTTTCAGGCTATTTCCCGAAGTCGATTATTCGACCATCCATGGCTGGCGAGCCTATACGCACCTTCGATGGCTGGCGAGCCTCAAAACGTACTGCTGGCGAGCCTTTGCACGCGCACAAGAAGCAACTCAAGGACATATCGCGAAGATGCCTCAGGTATGACTCCTTCCTATGGCCGGCGAGCCTCAAAACCCACCACCTTCAACACCGGCTGGCGAGCCTTTGTGCGTAAAAGATTCAAGGACGTATCCCGAAGATGCCTCAGGTATGACTCCTTCTTATGGCTGGCGAGCCTTTGTACGTAGTCTAATGGATTTTAAACGACCCGCATCGAAAGTCGACAGACTCTAAAATGTTCCCGACGGCAGGTCGTTGACTCAAATCCCCGAGTCGCCTCGACGTCGCCCTTCCCGACGGCAGGTCCTTGGCTCAAACCTTTTTGAGCCGCCTCAACGTCGCAATGGTCTTCAGGTTGTAATCTTCGATAGACCTAGAGGCCATACTTTGAATTTCGCCCTGTCCAAGCCTCAGTCAAAGTGGGGGCTCTATAGATACCCAGTATTTGCACCTTTCAAAAACCACCCGATGATGATCGGACTGTAACCTGTTTTCGATATGCGTGCGTGGATTGGCTATACATGAGACGGTTTAATTTACTATTTGGATATGAAAAATGATTTCAAAAATGGTTTTCTAACTTCATTTGCATTAAAATAACACTATTTAGAGTTAAAACCGTCTTCGGACCCAAAACCGACTCAGAAACCAGCAACTCGAGTCAACCTGAGTCAACCCGAGTCTCGAATGTCAAAAATAATGCCATGAGTGTTTTTATCATGTCATTTCCATTAAAATGACCCTAATTAGAGTCAAAACCGACATCGGGCCGACTCACACGGGTCAAACCCGAGTCAAGCACACAAAACACCTACCTCAAGTAACACCCAAAATCATCTTATTAGATGCCCATATTGTTACACGACATCTCATTTGGTTACCACAAATCAAACCAACCAAATAATAGATGAAGCAAAGGCCACGTCCAAATTGAAAAGGACAATACACCCATTTGTATCACAAGGTAGCTCACGCCTCTTCAGGGTGTCTGCTTAGCCTCTAAGCAAACTCAACTGATCTACCATCCCACATTTCTCTATAAATACCAGCCATCACACACCACAATCCTCACGCGAGCGTCCGTCCCTTCACCTCTCTCTTAAACTTCTAGACCCGACTTCCCAAGTCACAAAATCGACACGTGTTTACGACCTACCGATCGTAAACACAAGCCTTACAAATTTTGTTTGGTACCGTCGCCGTGCATTCGACCGACCCATTTGACCAACTCAATTCATCAATCAACATGTTTTAATTAACATATTTTCAACATATTTCAAAACAAAATCATTTTCTAAGGCACTCTTTTAAACTTCTTTGATCGCGATTAGTCACAACGAGAAAACCGTCTCTAAAATCATCTAGTTCGCAAACATCAATACACATAAGTTTGAGGGTGTAAATATCTCATTTATTTCATGTCTTTACTGTTTTTATGAGTTCATATGCATGAACAATGCATAACACGATTCAAATATAGGTTAGACGAGCCAAAACCGAGTTTTGGCCCGAGACAGAAGCCCTTTGCTATGCAAAGAGGCTCGGGTCTCTTGTGGGTTCTCTGGTCAGACTCAAACGTGTTTGTTCTCGTCTTTCCTCTTTATTTCATTTCTTTTTTGTAATCGGTTTTTTACCATTTCAAATATTTCAAATCATTTTTATGACAAACTTTTAAACCATAAATCGTAATCACCCTTGGTTCCTTATACCATGACGGTTTTTCCGTGACTCGGTGATATTAATTGGTTAATTACATTTTAAAGGAAATCCTTTTCTTTTATTTACCATTTTAATTCATTTTTTTGATAAACATATTTTGACCATTACAAAAATCATCCTTGGTTCTTTATACCATGACGGTTTATTCCGTGACTCGATGATATTTTTGGTTAATTACAAATTGAAGGGTATTTTAACCCCCTTTTATTTTATTTACCATTTTTATCATTTGTTTACATTTGTAAATATATTAGTCATAATTCATAATCATCCTTGGTTCTTTATACCATGTCGGTTTAATCCGAGTACGATGACAAACATGACTAATTACAAATAATTGAACTTAACATAATTAGTCCAAATCAAACATTTTCCTTTTACCATTTTATTTTGCTTTTCAAACTTGCAAATCCGACAACGAATATTACTAACACAATATTAATTATTCTGAGTCATGCAAATCATACATTCAAATCATTAATCACAAAAAATGGTTTTAAACAACCTTTTTAACAACCAGGAGGCACCTCTCGGCTCGCCTTATGGCTTGTGCCCCAAGAAGCTGCCTGTTTCCACCTTCAAAAACCTGGGCAGACCCCCTTCCCTCGCCAATAAGCTCATGCCCCAATGGGGCTGCCTGGCACTGTTCCGTCTCATTTTGGTACTTGTCTAGGACGATCCCGATTACGGTTAACCCGAATACGTGACGGATCAGATCGACAAGTTTACGTTTTTACACTTTGTCATTTGACACCCTTTTTCAAATAAATGGATCGTGTTAAGCATCATAACCCGAATTTGGTAAATGGATGTTTAATTTCCGTTTTCACATGCAAATCAATCTAAATCCAACTATGACACCAATTTCTTGGTACATGCATAAACAACCGGTGTTTCAAGCCAAACCCGCTACTTATTTATGGGAAAGGATTCTATAGGAAATAATCACATGTTAGGTTAAGCTTTTGGAGGCGCATTCATGTATTTAAACCGTTTTATCAACTCTTGCACTTAAACAGCCACGATCGATCAGTAGAGGCCGCTAACACGGGCGGGATTGGGTGTTCGATTAAAGAGTTTCTCAATACGTACCCTCACCCCTTACTCAGAACCTTTGGATAGTGGATGACCTTATCCAGGGCGTACGAGAGTCATTTTAGGCATAGAATGCTAAAAGGGGGACGAGTCCTTATTTTTAGTACCTATGTCAAACACCGCTTTTTGCCTTGATTGACCTAGGTATAAAGTGGATTCGAACGGGTTCCAAGCATCCCACAAATTCTTGGTGGCGACTCCGAACATCTCTATATCGTTTCGAGACCTTTACCGAGACGAAACCGACCGATCTAAAGTGATCTGGTCGAACGCATTTTTACGCCACCACGCGTGGCTTTCAAAAGACCGCTGCATGTCCACAGATTGGCCTGGCGTGCAGGTGGCCCGTGACTACGGACCGGCAGGCGGCATCGCGCCCGTGGGCCGGCTTGTGGCCCATGTCCACAAGTCACAAACATCTTCATAGCAACATCCTGGGAAGCGATTCTAAACATCAAACTTTATGGTACTCGATCGAGACGATATAGTACTCGATCGAGTAACTTGGGCTAAAAAATTGGTCGATCGAGGAAAAGGATTACTCGATCGAGATGTCCGTTTATGTGGATGCTCGATCGAGGGAGATAAGGGTTCGATCAAGAGAGTCAGTCACTCGATCGAGTAGAATGGTGCTCGATCAAGAGCTCCTTATTGCGCGAACTCCTAGGCGTCGATGAAACACCTGCAAAGACGCAAAAAGCAACTACAAAAACGACCAACAACCAAGCCTAAATTTTTTACAGTCTATGGTTTGAAAGCCAATTATTACACACAACAAAACCAAAATGTTTAAAAATCAACTAAAAAGCTTAAAACTCCGGGTTGCCTCCCGGTCAGCGCTAGTTTTAGACAGGTCCCAACTCGACCTCTTTTTGTCTTCATTTCAATTGCTCCCATTGGTCACGATCAAAGCAACTCAAAGCTCTTAGAAACCGATCATAAATTTGCGCATGTGCTACACAAAAGCATAAGTAGCACAAAAATAGAAAAGGAGCATATGAAAGCAAACTAAAGTGCCGTCTCAGCCTAACAAATTTCCGATAACTAATATGGTGAAACATTATTAGCTTATTTGTCCAAACGGGAGAAGGTGGAGCATTAAAACATAAAGCAGAATTCACCTGAGATATTTTACTATCAACCATAACAATAATCGTGAAGTTATTGTTAACTACCTCAGGTCGGTTGCTCCTAACGTCGGAATCAATTATAAACGAGTATATTACCTCTACCGTGCTAGGAACATTCACTGACTCAGCTACCTTCTCGTTCCCCTCCTTTTTGGGTTCTGTCCCATATATTGCAGCCTCTAAAGCATCCAGCTCGGCTTTCCAAATTTGAGATTCACCATAACCATTGTCTTCTTTCATATCGTCATTCGAAACGGACCTAGATGACATAGCATTGCTCTCCGTGGCCATTATGTTCGATCGAGCTAAGATGATACTCGATCGAGAACTTTCCTCCTGAATAGTACTCGATCGAACAAAAAGATCTGATCGATCGAGGTCTTCCTCGTAAAAACTGTTCGATTGAGTGGTTAATTCTGTTCGGTCGAATACTTCCTCATTTAAATCACTCAATTGAACATTATAAGCTGTACGATCGAATTTTCGTTGCTTTTCAGTGCATAAGTCTTCGTATGATGCTTCGTTTTCAGATAGATCTTCGTATTACGAGTCATACATATCATTATTCTCAATAGGCAACTCAGGTCCTTCATAGGAAAGACCGCTTTCGGTGTAGGTAGCGTATACCTTCTCTGCGTGCCTAAAGTCCCACTCGGTAGCTAATTGAGCTATTTAAGGCTCAAATTCCTTGATATGAGCCTCTCTAGATTTATCATTTTCTTGCATTTGAAGTGCAAGTGTTTTCACCAAAGACTTCAATTCAGCAATCTCTTCTTTCTTCTTATCAGGAGGAGGAGCTTGTTTTTGCGGTGGCCAAATGAATGGAGGCTTTTGATAGCCTCATTTCTGAAGCGGATGTGGTGGCACATATGCAAAGGGTTGACTGGCTTGTCTACTCTGCCTAAACGCATAGACTTTATCGTTCCTCGCCAAGTAAATAACAGCATTGTGCCTAGCAGCACTACATCTCTCACAGTGGACCACCTGTTGTGCCATAGGATGGAACATAGGTGGAAGATCAAAGGTACTCAAGCCTCCCCTTTGATGATCTTTCTCCTAGACCTGTCTAGGTAGGACCTATCAAAACAAAACTAGAAGAAAAGATAAGAACTGCCTCAAGGAATAAATTCCTCGAGGCTAAAAACATGCAAAAATATAACAAGTAAATAAAATAGTTGCCTCCCTGGCAACGACGCCAAAATTTGACACGGCTGTCGCAACCCTATCAAAAATAAAACCAACAGGCTCTAACAAATGCAGCAGAGGCAAGTCGGGTATCGTATCCATAGGGAGGTAGTCACTATCTACTCGTTATTCTAGTCTGTCTATGGTCACAAAACGGGGGGTTTGAGTTGTTTAAACTAAACTAAAGAACTGAATTAAAGCAAATAAGGAAACAACAATATAGAGAAAGAGATGCCAGGCTATCGGTTCACCATGATATTACACAAATCAGCTAAAGATAGGTCAGTCGGTCTGATGTGAGAAGGGCAGTGGAAAGGTCCTTTCGGTCCACTTTCCGCCCTAAAATACTACTAACTTAGCTCTCGCCCTCATTAGTGTAGTTTATTGTTCATATCAGGTCTATTCATTCCAATCTCTCGATCTAGGTCTGAACTTAACCAGTTTAATTACTTCAGTTGCATGCATTTAACCTAATAATTACAGTTATATTGCTAATGAATCAATTCTTACAACATAACCTCCTAAACCAAATTATCGCATTATCGTTATACAACCATGGTTCCTCTAATCCTAGCATTAGAGAATTAGCTACGCTTAAATGTAAATAAAATAAGAACGAAAGATAAAGCAAGAACAAACATTATAAAGAGATAAGCAAAAGAGATATAATATTAAAGGGAGAAATAAAATTACAAAGAATGAGATCCGGAAAGTGAAGAGCAACGAAACGTTCAACAGTATGAAAAGGGTAAAAAGAACTTTCTAAACCTAATTAAGTCTCTCCTATTTATAGGATAGATATTTATTTTACTAAGATTCGATAATAAAATACTAAAAATCTCGCGTCGAACAACTGTTTACTCGATCGAGCACATTGGAACTGCTCGATCGAACAATTCTAGCCAAAAACCTCTCGATCGAATAGATAAACTACTCGATCGAGGAACCACCAAATTCTACCTCCCGATCGAACACAGAAGCCATTCGATCGAGGGTTGTTCCTAGTCCAAAGGCATTCGATCGAGCAATATGGTCAGCAAAAGGTCTCGATCGATCAACCGCCACTGCACCAGCTCATTGCTTATTTGATTTTAGCTTCCGAGACTACTCCACGCATTCCGGGGCATCGGTACTTCTGCTCCAAATCCACTCATCTCTGAAATGCAAGCTAAAAGGACAGTAAAAGGCTCGACTCCGCAACTTTCAGGTCCATTCCTTCAAATAAAGCCACACAAACGAAAGTAGACTATTCGGGGAATTTCGTAGAATGAAACTACGGGAATCGCATATAAATACGTGCAATAGAGACTTAAAAGGCTATATAAAATGCACGTATCAATGGAAATGATATAAACTAGATGGTAAATCATAAAATGCAATATTAAACTATGTAATATAATTGAAATGCTAATGACGAAACTATGAAAACAAAAACTAAATAGACTAAGGTTAGGATTACCGAAATAGAAATGGAACTTGCAAGGAAGAACAATTGAGAACCAAATGCTTGAATAAATTAGAACCAAATGTTTAACAACCAAATGCTTAACAATATTAAAACTAAAATGAAAACTAAGAGAGAATTTTGTGCTTAAGGCTAATAGAGAATGAAATAGTGTATGAAAGACATATTAAAAAGATATCCCTAATGACGGATTAAGGCCCTTGTTTATAATAAAATAAAGGCATAACGTAAAAGTCTAATAGGGGGTCAACCACGATCGAGGTTGCCATCCCCAATCGAGGGCGTAGCAATCCGGCATTATTTCCTTAAATTCTTGCTTAAATGCCCAGCAAATCCAAAGTTTGCGATAAATGTCCCTTAATGCACCCGGGTTAATGCTTAATCTATCAACTTAATAGCTTCCAAAGAGCATCCTAAGCTTGATATTTTCCACATGAATTTGGACTTCTCATTGGGCTCTTTGTATGATCATTTGCATGATCTCATACACTCTTGCTTGGGCTTGGAAACACATTCTTCCATGGTTGTTTTGGTCCTTGTCATTTGATAATTTCCTACCATGGTCCATCTTGCTTCCACGTAGCTTAGTGAACTTGGTGCTTGCTAATGTGATAGGAAAAAAGCATCTAAATGCTTAGATTCCTACAAAATGTAACAAAATACAAGCAACACACCTAGAACACAAGATTAGCTCACAAATATACTAATTAAAGTATGATATGCAATCAAAACCGAGCTAAAATGAGGGGTAAAAGTATATATAAAATGAACACATCAGACTCCCCCAAGCTAAACTCTTGCTTGTCGCCAAGCAAGAAACCATATCCCATCAATTGAAATATCCTAAAACAAGCTAAGCATAATGATTCAAAACCCGAGACAACATGGGCAGAAGGAATAATGCAAAAACATAGATGATATTTACACTTCGGCGTAGCACGAAAGACTTTGAACGAACCTTGAAGCTCTTGCATGATCTTTTGACTAATGGACTCTCACGATGCACTCAAACTCATTTGTATGTGAAAGGACATTTTGTGTGAAAACACTCACTTATCCTCGACTCATGAGAATGTGCCCGTAATCTAATATGGTAATCATTTCAAAACTACAAGCCAAAAACAATCATATGCAAGCATGAAAATGAAGCCAAATGGGTAAAAAGAAGGATAAAAGACATGGGTAGAAAGGGGAACAAATGAATTATGGAAGTGTGGAGCTTAAATTAAGCTAGCAACTATCCCAAATGAAAGGATGCTCAATCCCTAAACTAACCCAATAATTCCGATGCAAATCATAAGAATTCTCTCCAAAATATATGAATAAGACATGAGAGTTTTCTTACACCAAACTCTTCTTCTTCTTCTTTAAATTCAAATCATACTTTTTTTTTCATTTCATGCTTTTTTTCTTTTTTTTTTCATCTTTTCTTTTCTTTCTTTCTCATCATTTTTCATTTTTTCATTTTTTTCCAATTTTTTCTCTTTCATTTTTTTCTCTTTTCTCATTTCTTCTTCAAGAGCATTAAGACCAAGCTCACAATGATATTTCAAAATAAAACAAATCCCAAATAAGCACCCAAACACAACTAATCAAAGCTACTAGCTCAACAAGGTAGGCAATTTTTATATGTAGATGGGATCAATTTTGTGAAGGGGTTCAAAAGGGCAATTTTAATAATGTGAATGGCTCCAAAATGCTAACAACATATGAATGCATGCTTATAAAGAGATGAAATATAGACCATACTTGTGCGTTTTGATGAAACACACACCATAAGGAGGCCTATACTCACCTAAGAGAGACCGGATATGGATGCGTCGGTCCAAAGACGTTCTACCTTACCAATTTTGTAGCTTTCCAATAGTCAAGATCAAGCCTATTCGGTTCATTTTCCATCTCCCACCTACTATGTCAAGACATCCCCATGTAGCAATTATCCCATCATATAAGAGTAAATCATTATCTATAAGCTATCATTAGGATAAGGAAGAGGGAAAGTAGGCTAAAAGCAAGCAAAAACACACAATTTCTCTCAAAATTCCAATTTTTTCCTAAATGCAACTATACTACAATGCAAATGCAATCCCCCCCCCCCCAAGCTAAACACAACATTGTCCTCAATGTGTCAACAATTAAATCTCCCAACTAAACCATAAAAATGGCTCAAAGCACATAAAGAAGAAGGACAAGGGGCCATATTTAATGGGTTGCGAGAAAATAAACTAAAGTGCAAAGCAAAGAAAACTTACTAGACTAGCTAGCCTCCCCCCAAGCTAGTATGAATAAGGGGGAATGATATTTTGTTGTGATTTTAATGAAGAAATATGAAGAAAAATGATAGAGGAATAGAGAGGAAATACCGTCGGGTTTGAAGGAGATTATAGATAAATTTTTTTCTTACCCGTCTAACAAATAGCAGCCAAAGAAGTAGGAAACCACGTCCCCGATCAGGGCTGGCAACCGCGATCGCGGTTGACCGTCTTTTGTTGCTTTGGACTTTCTCGTCTCGTGTTTGTTTAATTCCGCTCCGTTTTTGAAAGTTACGTCCCCAAACGGGGTTTTTGCATGGGGAAGCGTGAATTTTCTCCTTTAAGCCTCCTTTTCTTCATTTTTCACCTATAAATCACAAAACAAAATACCGTCAAGTCTAGTAATTTATTTCTAATTCTACGAAAAACAGTAAATTGCGGAAAATTAAAAACAAAAATAGATAAAAGAAAATAAAAAGCTTGGTTTAACGTCCCGCATGACGTAAGAAGCTAATTTTGATCAAGTTTCATCATTGAGCTCGCCACCATCCGAGCTTCCTTTCATAGCTCCTTTAGCATTCCGCATCCATTTGAAATTATTCCAAGAACATTCCCCTTTCCTTTTGGCACTATTAGCATTAGTGCCCTAAGCATCGTCACCTACAAAACAATCAACACCAATATCTTCCTCCAACGGATCCATCAGTAAGGATCCAAGTGTAGTAGAGGCATTAGGGGAGTCCACAGTGCTAAATAAATAACAAGACTCTTGCAACATTGGGCTTCTAATGGTGTTGTTCTTGCTAAAGGTAACCCGGTCATCACCCACCTCTAACGTCAACTTCCCCTTTTTCACATCCATTAGCGCACTCGTGGTGTGTAAAAATGGTCTACCCAATATAATTGGGGCTTGTGAGTCCTCGACCATATCAAGTATGAGGAAATCAGCGGGTATGAAAAACTTGCCAACTTTGACGAGTACATCTTCTAAGACACCTAAAGGTCACTTTAAAGAACGGTCCGCCATTTGTAAAGTGATACTTGTGCATTTTAAAGCACCCGTGTTAAGTTTTTCACAAATTGAATAGGGCATGACACTTACACTAGCACCTAGGTCGCAAAAGGCCTTATCAATGGTATATGTGCCTATAGTGCAAGGAATAGAATAGCTATTGGGGTCCTTTAGTTTTGGGGGAGACTTGTTTTGTAAGAGTGCACTACACTCTTCGGTGAAAGCAATGGTCTGAACCTCATTGAAGGATCGCTTCTTTGAGAGGATTTCCTTCATAAACTTTGAATAGGAAGGGACTTGGATAAGCAATTCTATAAATGGAACGGTAACTTGAAAATTCTTAACAACTTCCAAGAACTTACCAAACTTACCTTCCTCCATGTGTTTTGCTAGACGATGGGGAAACGACACTTGAATAACTTCCTTTGGAGGAGCATCCGCCACATCTTTCTCTTTCTCTTTCTCAACATCAATAGAAGCATCCACCTTCTTTGAATCGGCATCACCGTCCTTAGCATTAGGAGAGACTTCTTTCTCGACAATCACCTCATTACTCTCGTTGGTACCACGCTTACTATTTCTCTTATGCCACAACAAGCGATGAGGAAATGGCACACGATCCCTAATAAGCGGCTGTTCACTATCCTTCTTTTTGTCATTTCCCCCAAGCTTGGGCTTTTTAACAACCACTTCGTCATCCAATGTCATGGATGGTCCATTATAGCTTGTACCACTTCTCAAAGAAATAACATTAACGGTCTCATGTGGTTGCGTACCTTGGGGTGGTAGTTGGCCGGTCTTCCTTGTAGAGCTAGATGCGGCTAGTTGAGCCATTTGTTGCTCTAACATCTTGATTGCGGCATTGTGAGCTTGATCATTCTTTTGGATTTGAGCCAACAATTCCCTTTGCATTTGTACCATCAAAGCTTCAAGTTTTTCCACTCCTTGGTTTTGTTGGCCATTTTGTGGTGGTGGACCTTGATTTTGTTGGTAATTTTGTTGAGGTGGCCTTTGTTGTTGGTTTTGAAAACCCGGTGGATGATTATACTTTTGTTGTTGAGGGACAAAGTTATTTTATGGTTGGGGCACAAAATTTTGTTGGGGTTGAGGGTTTAGCACATTGTTGCTTGTCTAAGACAAGTTCGGATGGAATTTTGAGTTTGGGTTGTATGTATTTGAAAATGTACCCGGTGGATAAGAACTTTGTCTAATAGCTTGATAAGCACATACCTCCTCCATAGTAGGTTGGAAATGAGCGGCATAATGACCCGCACCTCTGCAACCTTCACACACAATTATTTGACTAGTAGAGGATACGACATTGAGTTGTTGAAGAGAATCCCTAGCATCTCGTTCCGCCCATTGTTGTTGGAGTAAGGCAATTTTACCTAACAAGACGGGATTGTCGGAGGATTCTTCTTTACCTTTGAGTAGCACACTTCGGGAATTGACATATTGCGCATCATGAATCGCCATAGATTCGATTGTGGCATGAGGAATATCGGTGTCAATCTTATCAAACCGCCCATTGTTGGCGGAATCAAGAATCCTTTGGGACTCAGCACAACAACCATTGTAGAATGTTATAGCTAGGAATCAAGCATCCAACCCATGACATGGGCATTGTATTTGCAACTCCTTGTACCTCTCCCAAGCCTCATATAAGCTCTCAAGAGCTTGTTGACGGAATCCGGTGATTTGGCTCCTTAAGGTTTGAGTTTTCTCTGGTGGAAAAACCTTTTGATAGAAAGCAAGAGCCAATGTCTCCCAATTGGTGATTCTCATGGCGGTGCGATCAAGGCTATTGATCCATAGCTTTGCCTTGTCCTTCAAAGAGAAAGGAAAAAGTATTTCCCTAATTTGGGCTTGAGTGACGCCCGTTAGCCGAATCATGGAGCAATGATCGCAAAAGTTTTGCACATGAAAATTGGGATCCTCCAAAGGACTTCCCCCAAATTTCTTCCTCTCCACAAGGCTAATGACAGTCGATTTGATCTCGAATTCCGGCGCGGTAATTTGAGTAGTTGTAATACCGGCCGGAAGCATAGCCGCGGTGGGCTTGGATTAATCGAAAAGTTTTACCATCTTTTTAGTTGGAGATGGTGGTGGTGGTGGAGATGATGAACTAGAAACCTCCTCCTCTCCAAGAGCTTTAAGATTGTCTAAGTAAGACTTTCTAGCACTTTTAACTTGCACGGGAGAAGCGACTTCTTTCACTTCTTCCCAAAAATGTCGTCTTCTCCGAAAGGTTTTCTTGGGCTCGGAATCCGGTGAAAGAAAATCTCCACTACGAGAAGACCTGGGCATAAGACAATAATCTCTAGAAAATGATAAGTAACAGTCTCAAGGAAAAAGTGTTCCTTAAGACAAAAGAAAACAAGATAAAAATCAACAAATCTAAACGCAATAAAAACGGTTTTTCCGGAAACGGCGCCAAATTTGATAGGCTAAGTCACACACCTAACAAAGATAATTTCCATAGACACAAATTAATGTAGTATTAGGGGTCGAACACAAGGAGATGGGAATTGCGCTATGAAATGCTATGAAAAGATTTCTATCAAGGTCGATTACGAATGGTTTGGTTTGTTGGTTGATTTGATGATTAGCAAATATAACGATGTAAACTATATGATAAAAGGAGTCTAGGGGAGTTGGGTCACACATGCAATTGTAAATATATATTCATGCTAAACTCGGAAATAATAACATTGTCAATTGTTTAGGCTTAAAGACACCCACCTCACGATATTAGTGTCAACCATAGACCGGGTCCTAGAGAAACTCTCGTTTATGACTAGGTCGTCCTACTACACATGCTTAGTCTAATCCGATTCTGTGCCTCTCGACTTATAGAACGAATTAACAAATTAATCAATGAATAAGGCCTCTAAAGAAAGATTAATCGTGATGATACAAACATGTGATAAAAACAATTAGACAATATTATATCAACCTAATTTATCATTTTACATATATTAGTTATTGCATGGCTTCCCTAGTCCCTAGACTAAGGTAAATTAGCTACTCATATTGAAATATAAACTATAAACTTTGATGTATGAAATACTAGACATGATTATGGAAATGATATAAACTAGTTGGTAAATCATAAAATGCAATATTAAACTATGTAATATAATTGAAATAATAATGACGAAACTATGAAAACGTAAACTAAATAGACTAAGATTAGGATGACCGAAATAGAAATGGAACTTGCGAGGAAGAACAATTGAGAAACAAATGCTTGAATAAATTAGAACCAAATGTTTAACAACGAAATGCTTAACAATATTAAAACTAAAATGAAAACCAAGAGAGAATTTATTGCTTAAGGCTAATAGAGAGTGAAATAGTGTATGAAAGACGTAAGAAAAAGATATCCCTAATGACAGATTAACGCCCCTATTTATAACAAAATAGGGGCATAACATAAAAGTCCAAGAGGGGGTCAACCCGATCGGTGTTGCAAGCCCCGATCGGGGGCGTAGCAATCCGGCATTATTTCCTTAAATTCTTGCTTAAATGCCAAGGGAATCCAAAGTTTGCGATAAATGTCCCTTAATTCACCCAGGTAAATGCTTAATCTATCAACTTAAGAGCTTCCAAAGAGCATCCTAAGCTTGATATTTTCCACATGAATTTGGACTTCTCATTGGGCTCTTTGTATGATTATTTGCATTATCTCATACACTCTTGCTTGGGTTTGGAAAACACATTCTTCCATGGTTGTTTTGGTCCTTGTCATTTGATAATTTCCTACCATGGTCCATCTTGCTTCCACTTAGCTTAGTGAACTTGGTACTTGCTAATGTGATAGAAAAAAGCCTTTAAATGCTCAGATTTCTACAAAATGTAACAAATAAAAGCAACACACCTAGAACACAATATTAGCTCACAAATATACTAACTAAAGTATGATATGCAATCAAAACCAAGCTAAAATGAGGGGTAAAAGTATATATAAAATGAACACATCAGGGTGTCTCGGGTTATATATTGATGGGTGTCTCGGAGGATGTGTGGATGTTGGAGTTGTGAAAGGGATTGAGCATTTGGATATTTGTTTGTCTTATTGTTATATTATTCTTGTTGTTTAGATATTCCTACTCAACCGTTGGGTTGACCGTGTATTCGTTAACACCTGTGATGAACCAATAATTGGGGAGCAGATTGATTTTAGGTAATTGAGCTGGCTTAGAAGGGGAGCTGAAGGGTGAGAGGATATGGCATTTACTTAGCTGTCTAGATCACCTTAGAAGGACAATGATGTGACTCATATTTGAGCATATTTAGTCCACGAATTAGCCTCGTTCCTATGCTTTTTAGTGCATAATTAGGTCATTTACTACCTTTAGTTTTCCGTTTTGCATATTCTTTGAGGTTTTGATCCCTTGGTAGAAAAGGAGTGCAAACCTTGTATTTTCATGGCAAAATGGAGCTAAATTGATCAAATTCAATGACCAAGCATCAAAGGGAAGACGATACTAGAAGGCCTATGTAGGAAATAAAGTAGATTGGGCAATGAGGAAGGGATCCTTGCATCTCCAACAAGATCCCTGAGGATTGTTGAGGAATGAAAAGAAGAGAAGTGACTAACCTGGGATCCGAGCGTCTCCCTGCCCAGGACGAGCGTCTCCTTGCTACAATCCGAGCGTCCCGATTCCAAGACGCTCGTCTTGAGGCCAAATGATCCGAGCATCCCTCCCACAATCCGCTCGGATCCCCATGCAGAACCAACCGTCCCTACTGCCTAGACGCTCGGGGCGAGCATATTCCTTGGAGACTACCAAAACGGAGATGAGCATCTCCTTGGAGAGGAGCACTTCCTCAACTTTACGTAAGGGTCTTAATAGTCATTTAAGCCCTTGGTAACCCTAATTCTTGTACCTAATCTCTAGGATAAATACCCCATTGTACTACCTAGATTAGCATGTCATCTTAATAGGATCCTAATCTTATCTTAATCAAGTCTTAATACTCTCTTAATCTTGTAATCAATTCTTAATTTAGCATTAATACAAATCTCATTTCTTATTTCCTTAATTTCTCTATTGTTCATCATTTTATTTTGGGTAATTAGAAGATTATTTGGGTTTATTTAGAGGATTGACAACCTTTCATCAATCATCAAGTACTTCTATTATTCTTTGCTTTATTATTTGGATAATCTATATAAGTATAGTTCTCTCTTAATCCTTTTTAATTATTGTTAATCATCTTCATTTGTTCATCATGTTTTGCCTTGCTAGTATGATTGACAACCTTGTTAGCATGTTAAACTTGATAATGAGTGAGTTGGGGAATTAGGGGAAACCAACATGGGGATTGACTCATGCTTAATCTAATATGTTTTCATAATTAATTTGCTTGCTTGTTGTGATTACTACTTATGCACATGTTATGTTTGATGAAATGCGAGCCTATGAATCCTTGCATTTTTTACCCTTTACTTATCTTTTCAATGAGACTTTTAAGACATAAACCAACTCGAGTCTCATTAGATCATGCATATAGTTTGATAGGGAGGATTAAGTCGACTCGTAGGTGTTGTAAAATCTAATCGATTCGGCTCCGGGACCCAAACCTTCCTAGGGATTGTAAGATATACACTAACTCGATCCCATCTTTACAATAAGTGCTTACATCTAGTAGAGAACATGGTTGTATGATCAAATCCCATGAATCCCTTATGAACCTATGACACCCTAGTGCTTTTAATCAATTGTTTACATCTCATTTTAATCATCTTGCTTGCTTTCATTACCTTATTTACATTGTTATTTAGTTTAGTTGATCTCCTACCTCAACCCAATTTGTGACACCCTTAGACACAACCATTTGCAATCGAAAATCCTACATCAATACCCGTCCCTTGGGATCCGACCTTTACTTACCTCTTTACTAAAAGTAGAGTAGTTTGTGAAGTTATAAATATTGTTTTGGTCTAGGTAACTCTTAACAACAAGTAACCGAAATCCATACACCGACCAAAAATGGCGCCGTTGCCGGGGACGGTGTTAACTTGATTTGATTTTCTTTAATTGTTTTTAGTTGTGTCTTTATTTACCTTGGGGAAGTCAAACTCCTCAAGGTTTGTTCTAATTGTTTTCAAGTTGTTTGATATTTTGCATGTCTAGGAGATCACAAGGTAACTTGTTACCCATTGATCTTGAAATTGAAAGAACTTTGACCAACAATAGAATACTTGCTAGAAATACTTTGAGAGGTATTGGTGAGATTGTGGACATTGAACCAAATAACATTGAGTTCATCAACCCTTTTACAAGAGAAGGAGAAGATAACCCATCACAAAACCAACCACAAAATCAACCCACAATGCCTAAATTTTCATCAAATTCCGTACCAACCGAGGAGAACCTACCAAATGGTACTCCTACCCCACAACACTTAACCTGTAATTTCATTACAAAATCCGCATTTATACAACTAGTTTGAGAAGTCAATTTGGGGGGATGCCTAGGGAAGACCCTCATTCTCATATGGAGACTTTTTGTGACTATTGTGATGCGATTTCTCAAACCGGAGTGACTCAAGACCAAATTCGATGGGTCTTATTTCCCTTTTCTTTGATTGGTTCCGCGAAACAATGGTTGAAAAGCCTAGATAAGGCTACTCTTGGTATTGGCTCTTGGAAGAAATTGGCACTTGCTTTCTACAAAAAGTTCTATCCTTTGGAGAAGACTAATATGTTGAGAGCCCAAATCACCGGGTTCAAACAAAGGGATGAGGAATCTTTGTATGAAGCATGGGAGAGATTCAAGGATACTTGCCGATCTTGTCCACATCATGGACTTAGCGAGTGGTTCCTTGTACAAAAATTTTGGAATGGTCTATATGAAGACTCCCGAAACATTCTCAATTTGGGATCAAATGGTATGTTCACCGAAGTTGACGATAATCAAACATGGAACAAGATTGAGGAAATGGCGGTCCATAACTCACAATATAGTAGACCTCGGAAGGCTACTAGAGGAGGAAAGCATGAAGTGGACTCTATTACTCAATTGGGTGCTCAACTTAGTGCTCATATTAATACCATTAATTTGAAGTTTGAGAAGGCTATGGATAAGCTTGAAGAAGCCCCCAAATTAACTAAGCAACATGTTAATGCCATGGTGGCATCTTCATCAATTCCAAGTGGAGTATGTGAGAGTTGTGGATCTTTGGGACATGACCAAAGTGAATGTAGGGGAATAAGTGAACAAGTGAATGCTTTCCAAGCATACAAGAATGGTACCCCTTATTCCAACTATTACAATGAAAACACCAAATTCCATCCCAACCTCTCATACAAAAGCCAAAGTGTTCAAAACCCTCAAACAACATATACCCCACCTCCAATGAGAAACCAAGCTCAAAGACCCTTTTACAATCAAAACCAAAGTTATCAAAATCAGCCTCCATACAATCAAACAAATGACCAAGGTTTTGATGTTCAAAATGCGGTCCCCCAAATGCAAAAGGATAGCCAAGCAAAAGACATCACCATTAACAAAATACTAGCTCACACAAAGATGTTGGAGACCCAAATGTCTCAATTAGCATCTTCAAGTTCACAAAGACAAAAGGGGCAATTACCACCTCAAGGTAATCCCCCAAGACAAGAGTCGGTGAGTGCCATCCATTTGAGGAGTGGTACAAGGTATGAAGGGCCGAAGAGGCCCGTTGATGAAGATGTTGTGAATGCTAGTGACAAGGAAAGAGTTGTTGAAGATTCTAAGAAAGAAGAAGAGCCCACCACCATTCAAGAAATTTTAAAGGAGAATGAAGAGAAGGCTAAAGAGAAGGAGCCTATTGTGATTCGACTTCCGTTTCCAAGTCGTCACGCTAAGCCTAAGTTTGATGAACAACTTGGGAGGTTTATGGAGATTGTCAAGAACTTGGAAATCTCAATTCCATTTACGGAATTAATCAATCATGTTCCGGCCTATGCAAAATACATGAAAGATATTCTTACAAAGAAGAAATCCATCCAGAAACTTGAGACTATTGCTTTCACTAAGGTGAGTAGTGTCATCCTACAAGGAAGTTCACCTCCAAAACTAAAGGATCCGGGAAGTTTCTCTATTCCATGCACCATTGGCGACACCACAATCAACAAAGCTCTATGTGACCTTGGGGCAAGTGTGAGTGTCATGCCATATTCGGTGTGCAAAAGGCTAGGAATATGAGAGCTTAAGTGCACTAATATCACGCTTCAAATGGCGGATTGATCAACGAAGACACCTTTAGGGGTATGGGAAGATGTGCCGGTAAGAATTGGCAAGTTCTTCATCCCGGTGGACTTTGTTATTGTTGATATGGAGGAAGACTCCAACATTCCTATCATTTTAGGAAGACCTTTCTTACACACCGCGGGAGCGGTGATTGACGTGAAATATGGAGAGCTCACACTCAAAGTGGGAGATGAAACAATCACTTTTAATCTTGACAAGACAATGAGAGCTCCTCGACTACATGAGCCATGTTTCATGGTTGATCATTATAGCCGAGAAAGTGATAGGAAGAAGTTGGTATCTTAATGCAAAGAACAAGCTATGGGTAAAGAATCACCACCCATATGGGAGAAGAAAATGGGTAATCTCCAAGATGCTCCATCCAAAGAGCAAGAATGTTTCAACAAGAATGAGAGCTTGAATAGCTCACCACTACTTATGACAAGAGAAGAGGAAGGCCTCATTGGCCATAATGACAAGAAGAAAGAGGAGTTGTTCTCATCAACTCATCATACTATTGGGGAACAAGTAGATGAAGTATGCGGTCTTTGGGATGATGAGTTTGAAGGGATAATCAATCCCTATATCGGTAATGCTATGACCCAAGACCACCATGAAGAACACCGTGTGCAAAGGTCTATTGAGGATCTTTATCATGACAATAAACAAGCTTTCGACTACTTCTTCAAGATGTTGAGCAACATCAACAACACCTTGGCTATGCCCCCTTGACATCTCATTTATGGATGAGAGTTTGGTGGAGTCCTCCCTAAACCACCATTTGTAAATATTCTAACCCCTTAACTTGCATTTTACTTATTGTATTGCATTTTTGTCAATTTTGGATTTATATTTTTATGCCTTGATCAAGATTTTCATCATTTCGAGAGAAAGTGAGGGAGGGACTTATGTGATTATTGATGTGTAGTGTTTTGACATAGTGTGGGGATAACAATTGCCTAGGCTATCCAAGCCTTCTTAGGTCCCCACAATGAAGACCAAAGGAATGAAGAGTAAATGACAGGGGTTATGAAGTACCCACGGATGGAACTGAATTCGTGTGGTAGAGGGAAAATCCGAGCGGCCCAACAGGAATCCGCTCGTCCTGAAGACAATCCGAGCATCCTTTTGAGAAGACGCTCGTCCTGAGAGAGTTGGAAAAAGAAATTTTTGGTCTGACTGAGAATCCGAGCGTCTTCACTGCAATATGCTCGTCTCAGTCAGGACGCTCATCCCACAAAGAATCCGCTCGTCCTACTGCTGGTAAAATTTGGGATTTCTCCCTGACAAGGAATCCGAGCGTCTTCACAGCAATTCGCTCGTCCTCCTTCAAAAAGACGTCCGTATTCCTTAGAAGACGCTCGTCCCCGCACGTCCTCATTTCTGAAGCAAACTGGAGAAGAATCTGAGCGTCCCGTGGAGAATCCGCTCGTCTCCCCTCTGAAATTCAAAACCAACGGGATTAAAACCCCACCTTTCCTAATTCATTTTACTCATTCATAACACAAACACATCTCCAAAACCCTCAAAACCCTCAATCCCTCCATCCACAAAAATCAAATTTCTCAACCAAATTCACCCAAATTAATTCCAAACTCCCTCAAAACTCAAACAAACCACTCCTTTACCAACAACAAGCAATTAAAATACCAACATCTTCAAAGTTTGAATCGATTTTTAGGGTACAAGGCAAAATTTAACTATCCTAAATCGATTTGGGTCTTATTGGAATTTGAAGAAATCAAGCTTATGTTTGGTGTTACTACATAAAGGAGAACATGACAAAAACAAAAGGCGGAAGCAAGGCACCCCCAAAGAAGAACCTTTCCAAAAGACAACAAGCTCTACAAGCTCTTCAAGCATCTAAGGCATTGGTGGTTCAAAATGCAAGGATGGAAATTTAAGAGTCTATTCCTCCTATGGAAGCTACTACTTCTACTCCGGTTATTGAACAACTAGATGATTATCCGGAGGTAATTTTCACTTCCGACTCTCATAGGAAGAAATTTGTTTCCCTTGCTAAGAAATCCATTTTACCCACCAAATTCATATGCCAAGAGACCTTGTCAAAATTGGGTGTCTTAGAACAAACCAAGACCTTTTTCGAGTCCATGGGATTGAGTACTTTGTTTGATATGCAAGAGTTGACTTATTCATCCCTTACCTTAGAATTCTTAAGCTATTTGAAAGTTACCAAGGTGGAGACCCGAACAAATATTGAATTCCGTCTCGAGAATATTGATAGAAAATTGTCTTTTCGCGACTTTGGTGAAATTTTTGGCCTTAGCAATGCCCGACTTACACGAAGAAACCTACCAAGTATGATCCCGCTCCCTTATGGAAGGCCATTACCGGAAGAGAGTTTACATCTTACCATGATTGTCGTGCTCTTTTTGTCCATCATCCGGGCATAACAGTATGGCACAAGGTTGTTGGGCATACTTTGATTGCTAGGAAGGGAACGAACTATTTCACCGAACTTGACTTTATTTATCTCGAGTCGACCTTGAACATTGGAAGAGAGTTCACCAAAAAGTACAACATTCTTCAACTTTTGATTGAGAGGTGGCTCAAAGTCGATCATGGCAAAGAAGGCACGGCCATTTTTGTTAATGGAGGTTTGGTAACTTATTTGGCTAAACACTTTAACCAGAACTTCAACAAGGATGACACCTATAAACCGGTTAAGGGAGGCCATATCATTGATCTAGCCACCATGGTTCAAAAATTCAAATGGGTCACGAATGATACTCTTGATTGTTAGGAAATGTGTCCTCAACAATAGTGCGATCATATGATTTAAATATCATTATTAAATCTCATTTTAAAGAATACAATTGGGAAGTATTTTTACTGTCAACTGGTCAACATATATCGGTAATGATTGGCTGACTAGAGTTTGACATTACTGTCGTGTGACGGTGGTGATCAGTTGACCCCCTAGGCCATACTAGGATTTATTTATCTTTTTGCTTGCATTTTATTTTATGTCACATGAATTGCTAAATCGCCATAACTAAACATGCATTGTTATTTTATCGAGTTTATCGACCGTGTCAATTAAAATTATCGTAGTTCACCGCTTTAGTTCACTTAAAACGTGATAGATAATAAATTGACATGACCTCTCGCTAAAACAATTAATTGAGACATAGCCTTACCAAATAGTAGAAACCATGAAAACCTATTTCGCGAGAGAGTGCGCTCGGCCCCACCGGGGTACAAACCTTGTTACGTAGGGGAAGTGGGTGATGAATGTTAATCCACCGAATTCATCTTGATAAGGGATGTATCGGCCACACCGTGCCCAAGTTAATGTGGGTTTGGATCATGGACACATTTATTCGAAATTTGGATTGAACTCAACAAAAGTATTTGATAAGGGATGTATCGGCCCCACCGTGCCCTTGTCGATGTGTTTTGGGCTATAGATAATTATTAATGTAATATTGTCGACCAAGAGTTCTAAAAGTAGAATCGATTAAACGTTAATCCACCGAGTTATATTGATAAAGGATGTATCGGCCCCACCGTGCCTAAGTCGATATGAATTTGGGTCTTGGAATCATTTATTATAGTTGGGTAGATGTCACTATATAAATGTTCATATCTTGTTAAAATTGCAAGTATGATTTAAAAAGACAAATGTTAATATTTCCTTTTCCTCCATATTTGTAGTTCTTTACAATGAATCCATCAAATGCTACCGCACCGATAACTATTGAGTCATATCACAATGTTCTTGACGACGTTTCCTCCAACAACAATTTCGATACAACTAGAGAACTTCATTTTGGGATAGGTTCGGATGGAAACCTTAACTTCATCACTTCTTCTAAACCACCCACTACTACTAGACCTCGTGTGAGTCCGTCTCAGGAAGACTACCTCATACGATCTATAGGGTCTTTGTCTCTGGAAGATAAAGATGCCAAAGCTAGTGGGAGCTCTAGCAATCAAGTTCTTGCGTCAAAGGGCAAGAGGTTCAAGAAGAAAGGAAAGAAAATCAAAAACTTCAAGCAAGTTAATGATGAGTGCCATTATTGCTATGGCATGGGACATTGGCTTAGGAATTGTCCCGTGTATTTGCGAAATATAAGGGAAGGACTCATTACTCCAAAAGGTACAATTCCTAAAGAAATTTATGTTATTGATATAAATTATACTTCCACCACGACATGGGTACTAGATACCGGTTGTGGTTCTCACCTTTGTAATCATTTACAGGGTTTAAGAGATGTGGAGAGGCTTAGCAAGGGAGATGTGGATCTACGCCTTGGAAATGGAGCTCGGGTAGCGGCCGAATCCAAGGGAACCTATGTTTTAGCTTTGCCAAATGGATTTGAGTTGTATTTACATAATTGTTTTTATGTGCCTACGCTCTCTAAAAACATTATTTCAATCGCCATGCTAGACATGGACGGTTTTTGTTTTGTCATTAAGAACAATCGTTGTACTATTTCTAGGAATGATTTGGTTATTGGCCAAGCTTCTTCCATTAATGGCATATACATTTTAGAGACCTCAAATCCAACAAATGATATTTATAACATTCAATCAAAGAAACTCAAATCAAGTGACCCAAGTGAAGCGTTCATTTGGCATTGTCGATTAGGTCACATAAACGAGAATCGCATCAAAAGATTAATTTCAACTAATGTGATTACACCATTTGATTATCAATCATTTGGTACATGCGAATATTGCCTACTTGCCAAAATGACTCGTAATCCTTTTAGTGGTAAAGGGACACGAGCTAGTGAACTATTAGGACTCATACACACCGATGTATGCGGACCAATGAGTATCACCGCTCGTGGTAATTATGACTACTTTATAACCTTCACCGATGACTTGAGTAGATATGGGTATATCTATTTAATAAAACACAAGAGTGAAGCGTTTGATAAATTCAAGGAATTTCAAAACGAAGTAGAGAACCAATTGAACAAAAGGATTAAGGCACTACGATCCGATCGTGGTGGTGAGTACCTTAGCATTGAATTTGATTCACACTTGAAAGGTTGTGGTATTATATCACAACTTACTCCACCCGGAACACCACAACTCAATGGTGTTGCCGAATGGAGGAATCGAACCCTACTTGATATGGTTCGCTCCATGATGAGTCAAACCGAGTTACCGAACTCGTTTTGGGGATTTGCGATTCAAACCGCAATTCGATCTTTGAATAATAGTCCCACTAAGTCCACCGAAAAGACTCCATATGAGATGTGGACGGGAAAAATTCCCAATATATCCTATATGAAGATTTGGGGATGTGATGCTTACGTCAAAACTAAGAACGACAACAAGCTTGCCCCAAGATCCGAAAAATGCATCTTTGTAGGTTACCCCTCGACCTCTCGAGGATATTACTTCTACAAACCTCAAGATCATAAAGTGTTTGTGTCTTGCGAGGCTATCTTCTTAGAAAGAGAATTTATTTCTAAGAGACAGAGTGGGAGAAATTTTGAACTTGATGAAGTTCAAGAGCCACAAACCGAGATAGAGACGCAAGAAGATGTTCCTTCGTCGTCTAACGCGGTTGTACCTCCTCCACTAAGAAGGACGGGCCGAGTAATTCGCCATCCCGATCGATATGTGGGACTTATCGAGGAAGATGGAACACTCGATGTGTTACTTATGGAAAGTGACGAGCCCGCCACCTACAAGGCCGCAATCTCTAGTCCAAATTCCTCCTTATGGCTTGAAGCCATGAAATCCGAAATGGATTCTATGCATGAAAACCAAGTTTGGGACTTGGTAGATTTGCCTAAAGGGGCAAGACCCCTTCAATGCAAATGGATATTCAAAGTCAAGAATGGCATAGAAGGACATGATGATGTCTACAAAGCTAGGCTAGTGGCAAAAGGATTTACCCAAGTCCAAGGTCTCCATTATGATGAGACATTCGCCCCCGTAGCCATGCTAAGATCCATACGGATTTTGTTAGCGATCGCCGCATTTCATGATTATAAAATATGGCAAATGGATGTCAAAACCGCTTTTCTAAATGGGCATTTAGAAGAGGAGGTGTACATGATACAACCCGAAGGTTTTGTTGATTCTAAAAATCCTAACAAAGTGTGCAAGCTTAAGAGATCCATTTATGGTCTTAATCAAGCATCTAGAAGTTGGAATCATCGATTCGATCATGTGATAAAGGAAAATGGTTTCACTCGAAGTGTTGAGGAACCATGTTTATACATGAAATTCAGTGGGAGCAATGTTGTGTTCCTAATCTTGTATGTCGATGACATACTACTCATTGGAAATGATATTCCAATGTTGTCTTCCGTTAAGAAGTGGTTAGGTAACCACTTCCAAGTGAAGGATTTAGGAGAGGGACAACGCATATTAGGTATCCGGATCTATAGAGATAGATCCAAGAGGATATTGGCACTAAGTCAAGAGTCTTATGTCGATAAGATTCTTCGACGGTTCAGCATGGACAAATCCAAAAGGGGTTTGGTACCTATGGTAACCGGGACGATATTGAGCAAGACTCAATCTCCCTCCGAGCCCCATGATGTTGAACGCATGAAGTTGATCCCTTATGCTTCCGCTGTTGGATCAATCATGTATGCCATGATATGCACACGTCCTGATGTCTCGTATGCCTTGAGCATGACGAGTAGATATCAAGGAAATCCAGGTGAGAGTCACTGGATTGCTATCAAGAACATCCTTAAGTACTTGAGAAGAACTAAGGATTCTATCCTTGTGTTTGGAGGAGACACCGAGTTGCGTGTTAAGGGATACACGGACTCAAGTTTTCAAACAGAGATAGAGATGACCAAATCACAAGTCGGTTTCGTGTTCATGCTCAATGGTGGTGCCGTAAAATGGAGAAGCTTCAAGGAAGTCAGAATCATGGATTCTAAAACGGAGGTCGAGTACATAGCAAAGATCGAAGGCGCCAAGGAAGTGTGTGGATCGAGCAATTCACGGAAGGTCTAAAAGTAGTACCTACCGCCAATGATCCCATCAGTCTCTATTGTGATAATAGTGGGACGATCTTCCAAGCTAAGGAGCCAAAGTCTAGTAATAGATCTAGACATGTACTTAGAAAGTATCATGTAATAAGAGATTTCATTGAAAGAAAGGAAATTGCGATTTGTAAGGTTGGGACGGATGACAACATAGCCGATCCGCTCACCAAGCCTTTATCGCAGGCTAAACATGATGGACATGTTACGTCCATGGGACTTAAACGTGTACCAAGTTTTTGTTAGATTTTGAAATGAAATAAAAGTGTTGTTTTTGTTCATGTTCATAATCACATTTGTCTTTTATCTTTAATTTATACATTGTTACATCCAAACGGGTTGTAGAGACAATTGAACCCCGTTAAAGTGAACACGGATTAACATAGTATTTGCCCATAGTCACTTGTATGAGGTGACGTCTCGAAATGACTAGAGTGTGAGGCGATTGATGGCAAGTTCAAGTGCCATAGAGTCATGTGAGATGACTAGTCGATCACATAGGCAGACTGTTAGGAACATTTTGTCGGGCCTTATGACCGCTTATAGAGTTCTGGCAAATTTATATAGCCTGGTCGTGGCGAGAGCTACTATAGTATTCAAATGAGTCGATTCTTTTGACTAAAGACTATTTGCCTAAGATGGCACAGTTTCAGATTAACTTTGATTTGTGTTACTACGACCTTCGTAAATGGGGTCAAATGGGCATATTTTGGGTTATGATGGCTGTGGCTAGTCGAAGGGAATGAGTGCGATAGGAATTGTCCACCCCTAGTCAGGGTTATAACAATATCTCAGGGCCACTCGAGGAGTAATGAACTGGAAATGCGTGGCCACGCTCGGAAAGTATCTATGATAGATAAGTCCGGTCAATCAGTTATTCTCCAGATCGAGGAAACCACTCTCGATATGATCACTTGCAAGTAAGACCTGAAAGACACCTTGCATTGAGTGGGAGATAGTAATAGGACAAGAGAATTGGTGACGCACACTTGTCGAGGACAAGTGGGAGATTGTTGGGAAATGTGTCCTCAACAATAGTGCGATCATATGATTTAAATATCATTATTAAATCTCATTTTAAAGAATACAATTGGGAAGTATTTTTACTGTCAACTGGTCAACATATATCGGTAATGATTGGCTGACTAGAGTTTGACATTACTGTCGTGTGACGGTGGTGATCGATTGACCCCTAGGTCATACCTATAGGGCAACACTCTTAATTGATCATTTAATTAATCGTATAATGTTACGAGTTAATTAAATTACTTGAAAAATTGACGGACGATTTTGGAAGTAAAATTTACGTATCAAATTGAAATGTGATTAAATGAGATACGGTCTGAGTAATCGAATTGTATCATTACTCGGATGAAATTATTGTTTAAACAAACGATTGGATTTGAATGAATTATTATAAATGCGATTTATAAATTGGTAAAAGTTTTGGTACAAGTAATTATGATATTACTAAGTCGATTTTTGTATGTGACGTATTTTTGATAATACGTTGATTTTTTATATGTTAAAAATACATAACAAATTTATGTGACATGTGACATGTGACATATTGACAATTGACAAAAATAATATGAAATCCATATTATACAATGTGCCGAAAAATTGGAGGAGGATTAGGCTTAATATTGTGTTTATAATTAAGTGGTAAACATAATGATTAAAAAGGGAGAGTAGCCATGCAACCCTATTTACCTTGTGAAGGCAAACTAATGCATGCATTGGGTCTTTTTTCTTCCCCTCTCCTCTCCTCTTACACGGCTCACAAAAAAAAAAAGGGGCAAAGGGTTTTGTCTTTTATTTTTAACATACACTACATGCAAGAGTATATAGAATTATTAATTCAATCCAACTTCTAAAAGTATTAAGTTTTAGAAAGATAAAATCCTCCAAAAATCCCTCTCTCTCAACCGGTTTTGAGAACCCAAAAACAAACAATTTTGGTTCAATTTTTCACTAGATTAATATTATACTAGCTCAAATAATATTAATTAGATTAAGAGTTAGCTTTGGGTATTATTCCTAAGGAGAGATCCTACACTTGGATCTTGTTCTTCCATTAAAGGAAAGCTCAAGAACAAAAGAAAAGGAGATTTCTTTTGTGCCCATTTGAACCGAAATTTCAATGTAAGGATATGATTTCTTCTCTATTTTATTATATTGTTTGCATGCATAAAATCCACATTTAATTTTATGACAAATTAATTTCGACATATATGAGTGTAGATACCCGTATCCGTCGATATTGGAATTTATAGAGAACCCGACAAACACCCGATGATGATAGGACACATGTATTCTTTAGTTGTCATTGTCATTATTTGGAGCTCGTTTTACGATGTAGAATGGGCGTCGTCGATGAAGTATTTTATTAATTTAAATGATATTTAAATTAAAGTCTTTTTTAAGGTGGTTTCAATTTATTTTATTTTATTTTGAATTTATTTTCCCAAGTTTATTTTATTGAAAATAAAATAAATAATTGATTTGATAAATCATTTTATGAATATATTTGATTTGAAAAGTCATTTATTTTAATGGATTAATTGATTTGAAAAATCGATTTTAAAAGCGAAGAAAACTCGTTTTTTAAACATGTGTTTTTGAGCTCGATTTTAGCTCGGTTTTTGAGCCCGTTTCCTTTACGAATTGGCACGAATCTCGAGTACACTAACCAACCTAAGCCAATACCCATCCACCCTTGTTCGAACCCCCTATCCACGGCCCAAAATTCTCGTCCCAAATCGTCCCAAACAGCCCGCAACAAACGAGCAGCCCCCCTGTTTTGGCAGCTCAATCCCAAGCCCAAAACCCGCTCCAAACACCACCAAAACCCATACCCATTAACCCTAACCCATACCCTAGTATCCTACCCATATTATCCTAGCTTAATCACCAAGAAAACCCCCCTCAAACCCTCCCAAAACCGGCTGGACAGCAGCCATACGGGATGAAGCCCGTTTGCCCCTCCCTCTCTTTTACCCTACTTTAACTCCTTATAAATACCACCCCTTCACCATACATTCATTCCTCTAAGTTCTCCATACATCCAAACATCACCTACAAGCTTTAAACCTCAGAAACAAACCCTAAACATCCTCCAAAAACCCTAAACAAAACCGACACACAAACTGAAACTGTTTGTGTGTCTCCTTCGAAAACCCTTTCGTGCCTCCATCAAACCTTCATAAAAATTCGAGTTTCTTGTTCCTAATTAACCACATAACATCCATATACACATTAGATAAAGAATTACGAGCCAAATTGCCCTTGAGAGTACACGAAATCCCTCGAAAAACAGAGTGAAATAACACTCTGTTTTCGCGGTTTCTTCTTGTCTGTCCAGTTCTGTTTGTGCTCGTTTTTCGTGCCCAATAACCCAAAACGAGCAGGGGTTGCTTTAAGATCCCTGTTCTCCTCTATTTCTAGTTTCCAAAACATCTTTCGAATCGAATTTTTGTCGTGAAATGAGGGAGATATCACTGTTTTAAAATCGTTGTCCAGAAACTTTCCAAAACGCGTGTTTGCTTTATTCTTTGTCGACGACGGCCTCTCGAGATAAAATCTACCATCGATTACGACCCAAGACGGTGTCAACGATACATGTAGGTTGAGGGTGCATCAAATCCCCTTCTCTTTCCTCTTTTTATTTCGTTTTCTTATGCCTTTTTTTTAGTTTGTTTTTTTGTTTTGTTTTCGTTTTGTTTATCGATTGTTTTAAATTAACTATGAAACTAGTTAGTCCGAGTATGAGTTAAAGTACCACCATGAACACCCGCGTTGACTTGAGATGGGAAAAGAAACCGCTCCTTCTGTCGGTCGTACACCCCCGTCTCATTTACATATCCTCGTGTTCAAGGTAGGGCATAAATAAAACAATTGTCTAACTTCGTTCTTCGCTTTCGACCCCCTTTTGTTTCGGCCAAATCGACATACCCTAGGACCCGTTGTATGTTAGTTTAACCTCTGATTGTTAACCTATGACGTATTTAGATGACTTTAAATTAATTTAATAATCTAATTAGACACGATAGGTGGCCTCGACGTAAGTTATAAAATCAATCGACGATTCTGTAAACAATTGAATGCATCTCTCTCTTTCACCTAATTTCTCGCTAGTATAAGAGTGCGTGATTAGCACCTTCTTATTAACACTCGATGAGTTAAATTAATTAGCGAATTTGACCTAATTAGACCCTTTAGGCCGTGTAGAATGCACCCTCATGCGACAATCAATCAACATCGTTTTTAACTCGTTTTCTAACTTGTTTCCTATCCCTTTTCGCAATCGTTCGATCTAACCAATGAATCTAACTTAGGAACTAGGTTGACCTTGTCTTGGCCGTTGGTTTGGGCCGTGATTTGGCCGTGTGTTCTGGCCTTCTTTTTCCGTTTCCCTTTCTTTGTTTATCCTTTGTTCTTTGTCGTTTATAGCTTGTAATTTACAGTTTGTTTATCGAGTTGTAATCTTCCGAGTTTGTTTTACTTCTTTTTGAGTCAAAACCTCTTCACAAACCTTGGTATTGTTTGGTTAGACGGTTGTTCCCAATGTTTGTAGGAGCGTAGTAAACCGCGTGTTGTCTAAAGCAACATGGCCCGGTTTATGCTAATGCATGCTTTGGTGCGTAGCCTTATGTCTAATTCGATGAGATTAAGTGAGAGCACGCAACACGAGGAGTGACCCAAGGCCGTGTGTCATGTAGGCCGTGAGTCACCTCCCCCTTGTGCACGGTTTTCAAGGCCCAATGGCCGTGTGTTTTGTGTCGTGTTTTGAGTTGTATGTAGCGATTGTAATTAGATCGAGTTGTAATTTATTTATCGTTGTGTCGGCATGAAATGCCTGGTTTGTAATAGGTAGATCCCAACGGCTCCCCCATTCCCCCTTAAGCCTTGTTTGCTTTGTTTGTATGTTGTTTAGATTAATCAACCCACATGCTAAATTACAACTTTGACAAAGTTAGTTTAGTTGCATCTAAAACGACATAGAAATTGTTGTCACATGATAGGTTTAAAACAACGTTTGCATTACATACATCGCAGTAGCTATGACCTTGTTTGAAATCCGACACTTGACTTAGTAGAGGCCGTTATCGACGGGCGGGGTTGGGTGTCCTTATGGGCTTCCCAACACGTACCCTCACCCCTTACTCAAGATCTATGGTTTGTGGATCCGTCTAAATACCATTGGATTACGAGAGTCATTCAAATCGAGTGATATAGGGTACAAGTCTTTATCTTTAATCACTCGTAGTCGATTGGCTTTATGCTTTTTCGATGAAAGGTGTAAAGTTGACTTGAATGGTTCCAAGTTCCCAAAAAACTTGGTGGCGACTCTAATATGTCTTAATTCGATTCGAAAGAACCTCGAGTCGATTATGCCGGTGTGGATCCCTCGGGCCGCGCAGTTCCCGAGGGCCTTGTCCACGATTTGGCGACTCACTGGGAAAAGAGGACTAGTTACACTGTGTTTCTAGGGTCTTTTCCTCCGAGGTGAAACTTGAAAAGAAAGTGTTGGAAAGTAAAACATTACTCATAGTGCTACGATTCATGCATAAACCCTTAAGGACTTGCCCGGGCCGTCCCAGCGTTTCTTCGTGATGCGTGGGGAGCGACGTCCACTATGCCAGGAAGCTGCACATTGCTCGCTTCCACTTCGCCTCGCGTGGTTCTTGGGAGTGGGGACGATCTTCTAGGTACTTTACCTTAAGACACCTTGCTCTATAAGACCGCAAAAGGATGGAGGGCATAGACCTTCTTGTAGAAGACTTGCCGAGACTTAGAGATGTCTAGGAACATACATCCTTATAGCATGAGAATGACAATGTGCAATATGTTTTCCCGAGTCTTAAATTTTCGAAAATTCCCATGTCCTTTTCAAAACCGAACTT
The DNA here is from genome assembly GCF_048544455.1 of Silene latifolia. Classification (NCBI taxonomy): domain Eukaryota; kingdom Viridiplantae; phylum Streptophyta; class Magnoliopsida; order Caryophyllales; family Caryophyllaceae; genus Silene; species Silene latifolia. The sequence continues at coordinate 143,300,952 of NC_133526.1, forward strand.
TTGAACAACTTATTTTCAAAATAGCATGGTTTTAAAAACGCGGAATGCTGCCCAAATAGGACTAGAATTTTCGGCCCAAAATGAGTTTTTATAGCCGGCATGCTGCCCATTTCAAATCTCATTTTCAAATCAATCCTTCATTTTTTAAAACCAATCCAAAATGTTTCTCGAACCTCAACCAAGCATGAAATGCGTCAAGTCGTGTCCGGGTCATGGCCGTGTTAGGCCGGGTGTGTTTCGTTCTAAGAGTCTAGAACACGACCTTGTTGGGTCACCCAAGCTCACCTCTTGGGCTTCGAGTCATGTTGGTCGACCTTTTGGTCTAGGATAGTCCACAAAAAAACGTCCAAGCTAGGTCTTTTAGGACGTTTTCACTCGAACCCATGGGCTGTGTTAGCCCAATCACGGGTTTAGTCACACCAAGTCCAGTTTAGAATCGAGTTATGACAGTTTGAGTCATGTCGTTTTGTCCAGTCTAAAATGAACCAATGTCTAAATCAAACCGTGAGTCGAACCTCTGGTTATTCAATCTCAAGTCGAGTCTTTATTTGAGTCAAGTTGGGGTCGAGTCCTTAAGTGTGCAGGGGCTCTTACTTTAAATATTGACTCAGTACGGGGTTTTCTTGTAGAAAGGCCGCCAAAAAACCCGACGTCAAGCAATGGAAGATGCTGTTAACAAGCTCACTGAGGCCGTGAACCTCATGATGACCCGAATGGATGCAATCGTATCTAAGCTGGGTGAAGATTCCACCCCACCTCTGACTGATCTGGAGAAACGGTTCAAGTTCATTGAAGACCGTTTGAAACTCTCCCAGGGGAAGAACATCCACTATGAGAATGCTAGGGCCTATGCCCCAGTTCAGGATAAGTTGCCCACGAACATGGTACTCACTGACATCCCAAAGTTCAAGGGCACAGAAGATCCAGTCCACCATGTTAAGGCCTATAAGGGGTACTTAGCACTGAAGGGAGTACCTGCTGACATGCTCTCTGAAATTTTCGCTCAATCTCTGGATGAACACCCGAAGGCGTGGTTCTATAATCTGGACCTTAAGAACTTCCCCACTTTCGAAGATATTACGGTGGAGTTCTGTAAGCACTATGCTGACAATGTCGAGATTCAAACCAACATAAGAACATTGGAGGTGATGACACAGAAAGACAAAGAAGGTTTTACTGAATTCCTTGCAAGATGGCGCGCTGAAAGCGTGAAATTAGCCAAGAAGCCTGACGAAGTTGAGATGGTAGATAAGTTCGTAAAGAATCTACGACCTATTTACCGCAATGCTCTGAAATACCAGAATTTTGGCTCTTTTAAAGAATTGATAAGAATCGGGATAAAGGTAGAAGATGATGTCATAAGGGCAGAGGCTGAAAAGCCGAAAGGGTACCAAGGGGCCTCATCGTCTAAGGGCAAGGCCCCAGCAACGACCCATATTGATGAAGCCATCAATCTCTTAGAAGGGCAATCGAAGAAGTCGCAGCGCCAAACACCTAGGGCATTCGCCGATATCGGATGCACTTATACATACGCTCTCCAAAGGCTCATAGCCCAAGGAAAGCTGAAGCCTATTGGTCCAACTCCGGACCCTCCCGCTGATCAACAAGGTAAATGGTATAAACCAAATGCCTACTGTGCCTTTCATCAAGGGAAAGGCCATGATATCTTGAAAGGTGCTATCGATCAAGCACGAAATTCAAGACATGATTGAGAACGGAACGCTCCCAATCCCAGCCATTAAACCCAATAACATCACTAATCCATTTGGAGATCACGCCAACTTTGTTTCTGTCGAAGACAATGTCGATTATTCTCATCTTATCCGCCCATGTCACTTGAAATGGGTGTTTATCGGGAAAATATTTGTGGATTGCTTTGAATTCTTGCCAAACCCAAAGAATGAAATTCAAGTCGGGAGTCTTGCTCTAGAATGTACTCCTCTCATTAACGAAGTTAATAAAAGACAATTCGATTCACCAACCTTCATCATTGGCGTAGATCCTCAGAGGACTACCTCGGGATGGAGGCAGACCATCAAAGGCATCAAGGACCAGAGCCGAGCATCTAAGCTGACAGCTGAACAAGGGAAAGCTCATGACCAGATTTGAAATTATGAGTCGGGATCTGTTTTCTTTTCTTAGTCGAGTCGAGTCTACGACTTTCTTTTTTTGAAGTTGAGTCGTTTGTTCCGCGATGACCTAGGGTGTGTCCTAGGAATCGTTCCTTCGAGTCTGTTAAGCTTTTCTCATTCCAATAAAAAGTTGCAGTTTCGTTTCCAAATATGTCTTGTTTCCAATCCTCAATCATTCCGAAACATGGTAAAATGCACAACACACTCAAAGGCATCCCTGGGGTAGAAATATGTCCCGTTTCAAAATGTAAGGTACAATAGGATCCCGTGTTTTATTCCTTTACCTATTCCATGTCTGGTGGTAGAAAACCTCCATCAGAACCAGTGCTTATGACAAGCTTTTAGATGATTCCATGACAAATCCGGACTAGCTCCTTGTTTCCCCTATCGATGATGGAAGGCAAGCCTTTTCCCCAACAAAATCATCCCATCTCGAAAAGAGAAGATATCAATCCGTTCTAACAAGGAATTGTTAGTTCTTACCCAAATTAGTTGGCGAAGCCCAGTTTTCAAGAGGTATCCATTTATGACTAAGAGAATGAATAGAAGATCATTTTCAAAGAGAGAAAAAAGATGAAAAAGAATGAAAAATGAGAAAAAGAGAAAAATTGGAAAAATGAAAAAAAATGAAAAAAAATAAAAATGAAAAAAAAATGAAAAAAAAGAAAAATGGAAAAAAGATGAAAGAAAAAGAAAAAAAAGGAAAAAAGATGTTGAAGTCATTGCAGAATGCTTTTTGGTTGAATGTCGAAGTTACGGAAGCCAGAATTCAAGTCAAGTACCCATAGTTGAGGTTCAATGGGCGAAGCCCAAAAGCGTAAGTAGTGACCTCTTTACCCTCTAAGTCCTTCCTGAGACAGTTACAAGGGGATAGTCGGGAATTTTGAGAATCATTCCGCTTGTGTTGTTACACCCAGCTTTTAGGGTCCAGATATGGAGATTTGAACCCACTTTGTTTTCCAACCCATTTGCACTCGGGTTTTGTCAAACCCGAGACACCTTTTCCAACCACGATGTAAGCCATAACCCATTGGCCTTAGCACCACAAAACGAACCTTCAGAATGATGGTTTACCTTGCGAACCTATTTTTACCAAGCTCCACATCCCAGAAGATCCAAGCCTTTTACACCCAACCCTAGACACGGGATACAATGGTACTTTACAGTCTAGAATGGGATATGACATGATACCTTAGGTGAAACCTTTGAGTGTGTACACACAATAAAAATGCCATGTTTATGCACCAAGATCGAACTACGTCGGATTTGATTTCGCTCCACGCGAATACGTAGGCAGTCCTTCAGAATAAGGGATTCAATCCACTCATCAACTAGGTTGTCATCTTGTCGGTTTCTTACGGGTCTTAACCAAGTCCAAATGAAGCCACCTTTGTTTGAGTCGGTCTTAGCACTCGATGTAGGCTAGGATGAGGATATAGGTTTGGATGAATAGTATCGAGTCTCAGAATGAGCTTTATCTAATGGTTTAGGCAAAGATGTTGAGTCACATAGATGTGGGTTTGTGTTGGGAACAGAAAATATGAAAAACCCGCTGAAAAGAAAGAAGGCGGTGGCAAGAAATGATGAAACTCGCTGAAAAGAAAGGAGGCGAGGAGAAGAGTGACAGAATGTTCCCGACAAAAGTCATGTGTGATGTCTAAGTGTTCTCATAAAATCAGTCTGTGTTTAGTGTCTGGGCGAAGCCAACGTTGTTGCTCTGTGAGTTTAATCCTCCTTGTCAATGCCAAGTGATCTTGATTCCCATATGCCCTCGGGAGCACGCCTATGACATACGATATCTCCGTCCCAAGTCGGACGACCTTGTGATTCCCATTTGCCATCTTTTGGCGTCAGAATGGCCAATTTACGTTTTTACCCCCAACAAGTCAATATTTGAATTAAAACCCGTGCACACTTAGGGTTTTATTTTCCTTTTTTGTTTTACGGTAGCGGGCTACGCCCACGTGGTTTACCGGTCATACAAAGTGTCTGAGTCGTATTTCATGCTCACCCATCAAGGTTCGATTTCAAAAAAAAAAAAAATAATTTCAAAAGTTCAATTTCAAAAGTTCAAAATTCCGACATTTCAAAAACTTTTTTACATATTGTGGATAGATGATCCAAGTAGTAGAATCTTTCCGGGTCGATGATCCAATCTTTCAAAATTCAAAAACCTCAAATTCAATTTTTTGGGTCGATGGCCCAACATACCAAAAATTTTCAAATTCAAAAATTCGGGTCGATGACCCAATCATTCAAAAACTTCAAATTCAATTTTCGGGTCGATGACCCAGTATTCCAAATAATCCAATTTCAAGATCGATGATCCAAATGTGCTTATGTGATGATTATTGCAAGTGCGTTTTTTGTGTTTTCAAATGTAGCAGGATATGCTTCAACTGGGGGCTCTAAAGTCTTCGACTTTAGAGCCATTGCAAACTGGGGGCTCTGAAGCCGTTGGCTTCAGAGACCATTGCCAAGATGAAAAGGATGACATCCACCAAGAATTCAATTCAATACAAGAGTATGAAATGGAAGAATTCCGTAGCTGAAAGCAAATGATGAAAGCGGCGGCAACCTCCTCGGAAAGTCCCGTCCATTCGGACAAGTGCCAGCAGATGATAAATTTTGGGCAAATGTCAGCAGATGATGAGTTTTGGACAAACGCCAGCAGATGATAAACTTTGGGCAAGTGTCGGCGATTCTTAAACTACGACGCGGGTTTGATTCCGTCAGAAACGGATACGTAGGCGCCTAAGGATAAGGCTCAACCCACCATTTATGCAATTTATGGGTCGATGACCGACGATGATAATTTGACACAATAGAAGCAAGAGTCAATCCTCAACGAGGTTTCAGGTATGATCTCTTCTTATGGTTGGCGAGCTTATATACGCAAGTCTAATGGACTATAAACGACCCGAAGAATCCTCAGGTCGAGAGGGACCTGGGGTGTACTTTGACTTTCGCCTTGTCCAAGCCTCAGTCAAAGTGGGGGCTCTGTAGATACCCGTATCCGTCGATATTGGAATTTATAGAGAACCCGACAAACACCCGATGATGATAGGACACATGTATTCTTTAGTTGTCATTGTCATTATTTGGAGCTCGTTTTACGATGTAGAATGGGCGTCGTCGATGAAGTATTTTATTAGTTTAAATGATATTTTAAATTAATGATTTTTTAAATGAGTTCATTTTATTAATTTAAATGATATTTAAATTATGGCTTTTTTTTTAGGTGAATTCAATTTATTTTATCCTATTTTGAATTTATTTTCCCAAGTTTATTTTATTGAAAATAAAATAAATAATTGATTTGAAAAATCATTTTATGAGTATATTTGATTTGAAAAGTCATTTATTTTAATGGATTATTTGATTTGAAAAATCGATTTTAAAAGCGAAGAAAACTCGTTTCAACCGTGTGTTTTTGAACTCGATTTTAGCTCGGTTTTTGAGCCCGTTTCTTTTGCGAATTGGCACGAATCTCGAGTACACTAACCCACCTAGACCAATACCCATCCACCCTTGTTCGAACCCCCCAACCACGGCCCAAATTCTCGTCCCAAAACAGGCCCCAAACAGCCCGCATAAATCGAGCAGCCCCTGTTTTGGCAGCTCGATTCCCGAGCCCAAACCCGCTCTAAACACTACTAAGACCCGTACCCATTAACCCTAACCCATACCCTAGTATCCTACCCATATTACCCTAGCTTAATCACCAAGAAAACCCCCCTCAAACCCTCACAAAAACCGATGGACAGCAGCCATCCGTGAGCAGGCCTGATTGCTCCTCCCTCTCTTTTAACCTACTTTAACTCCTTATAAATACCACCCCTTCACCATACATTCATTCCTCTAAGTTCTCCATACATCCAACCATCACCTACAAGCTTTAAACCTCAGAAACAAACCCTAAACATCCTCCAAAAACCCTAAACAAAACCGACACACAAACTGAAACTGTTTGTGTGTCTCCTTCGAAAACCCTTTCGTTCCTCCATCAAACCTTCATAAAAATTCGAGTTTCTTGTTCCTAATTAACCACATAACATCCATCTACAATTAGATAAAGAATTACGAGCCAAATTGCCCTTGAGAGTACACGAAATCCCTCGAAAAACAGAGTGAAATAACACTCTGTTTTCGCGGTTTCTTCTTGTCTGTCCAGTTCTGTTTGTGCTCGTTTTTCGTGCCCAATAACCCAAAATGAGCAGGGGTTGCTTTAAGATCCCTGTTCTCCTCTCTTTCTAGTTTCCAAAACATCTTTCGAATCGAATTTTCGTCGTGAAACGAGGGAGATATCACTGTTTTAAAATCGCTGTCCAGAAACTTTCCAAAACGCGTGTTTGCTTTATTCTTCGTCGACGACGGCCTCTCGAGATAAAATCTACCATCGATTACGACCCAAGACGGTGTCAACGATACATGTAGGTTGAGGGTGCATCAAATCCCCTTCTCTTTCCTCTTTTTATTTCGTTTTCTTATGCCTTTTTTTTAGTTTGTTTTTTGTTTTGTTTTCGTTTTGTTTATCGATTGTTTTAAATTAACTATGAAACTAGTTAGTCCGAGTATGAGTTAAAGTACCACCATGAACACCCGCGTTGACTTGAGATGGGAAAAGAAACCGCTCCTTCTGTCGGTCGTACACCCCCGTCTCATTTACATATCCTCGTGTTCAAGGTAGGGCATAAATAAAACAATTGTCTAACTTCGTTCTTCGCTTTCGACCCCCTTTTGTTTCGGCCAAATCGACATACCCTAGGACCCGTTGTATGTTAGTTTAACCTCTGATTGTTAACCTATGACGTATTTAGATGACTTTAAATTAATTTAATAATCTAATTAGACACGATAGGTGGCCTCGACGTAAGTTATAAAATCAATCGACGATTCTGTAAACAATTGAATGCATCTCTCTCTTTCACCTAATTTCTCGCTAGTATAAGAGTGCGTGATTAGCACCTTCTTATTAACACTCGATGAGTTAAATTAATTAGCGAATTTGACCTAATTAGACCCTTTAGGCCGTGTAGAATGCACCCTCATGCGACAATCAATCAACATCGTTTTTAACTCGTTTTCTAACTTGTTTCCTATCCCTTTTCGCAATCGTTCGATCTAACCAATGAATCTAACTTAGGAACTAGGTTGACCTTGTCTTGGCCGTTGGTTTGGGCCGTGATTTGGCCGTGTGTTCTGGCCTTCTTTTTCCGTTTCCCTTTCTTTGTTTATCCTTTGTTCTTTGTCGTTTATAGCTTGTAATTTACAGTTTGTTTATCGAGTTGTAATCTTCCGAGTTTGTTTTACTTCTTTTTGAGTCAAAACCTCTTCACAAACCTTGGTCTTGTTTGGTTAGACGGTTGTTCCCAATGCTTGTAGGAGCGTAGTAAACCGCGTGTTGTCTAAAGCAACATGGCCCGGTTTATGCTAATGCATGCTTTGGTGCGTAGCCTTATGTCTAATTCGATGAGATTAAGTGAGAGCACGTAACACGAGGAGTGACCCAAGGCCGTGTGTCATGTAGGCCGTGAGTCACCTCCCCCTTGTGCACGGTTTTCAAGGCCCAATGGCCGTGTGTTTTGTGTCGTGTTTTGAGTTGTATGTAGCGATTGTAATTAGATCGAGTTGTAATTTATTTATCGTTGTGTCGGCATGAAATGCCTGGTTTGTAATAGGTAGATCCCAACGGCTCCCCCATTCCCCCTTAAGCCTTGTTTGCTTTGTTTGTATGTTGTTTAGATTAATCAACCCACATGCTAAATTACAACTTTGACAAAGTTAGTTTAGTTGCATCTAAAACGACATAGAAATTATTGTCACATGATAGGTTTAAAACAACGTTTGCATTACATACATCGCAGTAGCTATGACCTTGTTTGAAATCCGACACTTGACTTAGTAGAGGCCGTTATCGACGGGCGGGGTTGGGTGTCCTTATGGGCTTCCCAACACGTACCCTCACCCCTTACTCAAGATCTATGGTTTGTGGATCCGTCTAAATACCATTGGATTACGAGAGTCATTCAAATCGAGTGATATAGGGTACAAGTCTTTATCTTTAATCACTCGTAGTCGATTGGCTTTATGCTTTTTCGATGAAAGGTGTAAAGTTGACTTGAACGGTTCCAAGTTCCCAAAAAACTTGGTGGCGACTCTAATATGTCTTAATTCGATTCGAAAGAACCTCGAGTCGATTATGCCGGGTGTGGATCCCTCGGACGCAGTTCCCGAGGGCCTTGTCCACAATGAGTATGTTAGTATGTATATGAATCTACATTTCCTTCATTGATGACAAATTTCGGTGGTTAACAAAATATGCGAAATCCTTCACATTGCCAAGCAAGATTTGCCGATTAAATGTTCATAGGCCAAACTACCTTCTCCCCCTCTCCGACGAAGCCAAGTATATTATACAACACCAAGGGGAAGACATTGCCGAGCCCTCCTCCTCCATTATCACCCTGCCTTACCCATTCACCTACCATGAATTTTAACCCGAAAATGTTAAGGTGGGGAATGACTACTTGACTCTCTTGATGAAAGAAATGCACAAACAAGTTTATGAGGATAGAGTCGATGCTTATAAAGCACAATATCCGCCTCTCCTACATCTTGCTAGGCAAGGACTTCTTGACCCATCTTGTCCTTTGCCTAGTTGGGAGGATAAGGAAATCTTCTTTCCTAGTGCTTCTAGAGGTGGTAGCTTAGGTGAAGAGGAGATGGTTGTTATTGAGAGTGGTGCACAAGGTGAAGAAAATGAAGAGAATTAAGAAGAAGAAGAACAGGGTAGTGAGGATGAAGAAGGAAGTTTAAGTGAAGTGGTGATGACTCCACATCTATGGAGGTTGATGATGACTCAAGTAAAGAGGTCGATGGAGATAATAGTGATGACGCCATGGGCGAAGATTGAGGATTAGCAAGCTCTTGGGAGGATGCCACATTACTTTGTGAGTTTCCTACACCTCCTTTAAGGTTTATTTATTTCTCTCGTTTTTCATATAATTTTTATCTTGATCATGATTTTTGAGTCCTCGCATCATCTAGAGGACTCACACCTCGGTCCCATTGAGGTGTTTCTTTTATTGTTCCCTCATTCAAAATCCAAAATGACAATTGTAGTTTCATGCATAGCATCTTTATGCATGAAATCCCCCAATTTTTAACATTAGAAATAATGTCTATTTTGGTTTGGGGAAGTTTATGCATATGCATTGGGAGCTAATCTAAATTATGCTCTCCGACATAACAAAAAAAACCATGCATCATATAGATTGCATAATTTCCTATCGTATTGGCCATTGAGGACAACGCCCATTCTAGTGTGGGGATGGGAAATTCTAACATGACTTCTAAAAACAAAAATGATAAAAATTGAAAAATTTTGAAAAATACAAAAACATGTCTTTTTATTTCATTAATCACAAAACCCATACGAATTAATTTGAAAAATTCAAACATCCAAAAGCATGTTCATTTTCTTTGTAGTGTAGTCTTGTATATATTGTGTTTGTTCATCCTTTTCACATTGATCGACTACGCCACATCCGAGACATGAGGATATTGAAGACCGCATGGTATGATCTTTCCAATCTCCTTTTTCCTCTTTATGTTAATGACTATGTGGCTTTATTTTGATTGATACGGTATAAACAATGTGATTATAGGATTGCATTTTGTTTATTTGGCATACTAGTTGGTAGAAGCATATGCATTAGGATGTATAAATGTTAGTTGCATCATGGCATGTAGTTGCATGTTAGGAAAAATTTTGTGAAACCGTTTATTTAGGAAGCTTGACAAGTGTATATAAGGCCCTTGTAGATACTTTTTCTTCTTAAGACTTTGCTTGTTAGAATGATTGTAAAACACCCTAGGATGTGTCATGCTAGTATCCTTTGACCAATGGATTATGGCCTAGTCAAGGGTATCTTGTGGTGTGATAACTCCTTGGCTACCGTTTATGCCAAGGTGACCCTTGAAACCATGCAACCATCATCCATGTTTACCACATTTTGTCATCAAATGGAATGGGCACAAAAATTGTTCAAAATTTGAGTTCAAGAAATTGAAATAAAAAGTCAAAAAGTTTGCAATTGTATCAAAAGAAAAGAGGAGTAACAAAAATAGACTCCTAAAGCTTCAAAAAAAAGCACCCTCACTACAAATCGGGTAGCTTTGAAAATAATCGAAAGAAAGAAAAAGTTGAAAAGTTGTCAAGTGTTGAAAATGCCAAAAATCAAAAGAAATGGCAAAAGAAATGTTCTCAAAATGTCAAATGCCACAAATTGGGGGGAAAAACAACAACAAAAAGCAAACTCCCAAATGAAACTCAAATTCTATTGATCCCTTTTCCTTCGTATCCACTTTTTTGCATGGTAGAGAGGGGATGACCCTTCTTCTTGTCTAGGCAAGAGGGGGAATTCCGCGATCCTCCAGTGTTTCTAACACCATAGGGAGTCTACTCTTGACGAAATCATTTAACAATTGAGAACAAAGGTACCCTAGCTTAACACAACTTGGAGGTGATTTATTGGTATCCTTCTAGGCTTAGTAGTTTGAAGAAACCATATCTATAATGGAATGTGTACCCTTAGATTGCTCCCACTTTAGATAATTTCCGTCACTTTGATGAGGAAAGTGGCTTTTCATTTTTGTAGATGCATCCATTACTTGTTTTGTATGCTTTATTGCTTGGATGTGTCGCCATTTTGGCAAGTCCCACCTTGCCTTGCAAGAAGACATCCTAACTCATGGTTGTCTTGTTGCGAGTTGAAGGGGCGGATTGAGACCCGCTAATTGTCTCACATCGGCTATATTAGTAGGTTAGTTTGAATAAAGGTCCTACTTTTTGTCACCTCTTTACTCGGGACAAGCAAAGGTTCAATTTGGGGATATTTGATGTGACTCATATTTGAGCATATTTAGTCCTCGAATTAGCCTCGTTCCTATGCTTATTAGTGCATAATTAGGTCATCTACTACCTTTAGTTTCCCGTTTTGCATATTCTTTGAGGTTTTGATCCCTTGGTAGGAAAGCAGTGCAAACCTTGCATTTTCATGGCAAAATGGAGCTAAATTGATCAAATTCAATGACCAAGAATCAAAGAGAAGACGATACTAGAAGGCCTATGTAGGAAATAAAGTAGATTGGGCAATGAGGAAAGGATCCTTGCATCTCCAACAAGATCCCCGAGGATTGTTGAGGAAAGAAAAGAAGAGAAGTGACTGACCTGGGATCCGAGCGTCTCCCTGCCCAGGACGAGCGTCTCCCTACTACAATCCGAGCATCCCGATGCCAAGACGCTCGTCTTGAGGCCAAATGATCCGAGCATCCCTCCCACAATCCGCTCAGATCCCCATGCAGAATGACCCGTCCCTGCTTCCTCGACGCTTGGGACGAGCATATTCCTTGGAGGCTACCAAAATGGAGATGAGCATCTCCTTGGAGAGGAGCACTTCCTCAACTTTTCTTAAGGGTCTTAATAGTCATTTAAGCCCTTGGTAACCCTAATTCTTGTACCTAATCTCTAGTATAAATACCCCATTGTACTACCTAGATTAACATGTCATCTTAATAGGATCCTAATTTTATCTTAATCAAGTCTTAACACTCTCTTAATCTTATAATCAATTCTCAATTTAGCATTAATACAAATCTCATTCCTTAATCTTTCCTTAATTTCTCTATTGTTCATCATTTTATTTTGGGTAATTAGAAGATTATTTGGGTTTATTTGGAGGATTGACAACCTTCCATCAATCATCAAGTACTTCTATTATTCTTTGCTTTATTATTTGGATCATCTTTATAGGTATAATTCTCTCTTAATCCTTTTTAATTATTGTTAATCATCTTCATTTGTTCATCATGCTTTGCGTTGCTAGTATGATTGACAACCTTGTTAGCATGTTAAACTTGATAATGAGTGAGTAGTTACCTTAACTAGGGTTAATGGGGAATTAGGGGAAACCAACATGGGGATTGATTCATGCTTAATCTAATATGTTTTCATAATTAATTTGCTTGCTTGTTGTGATTCCTACTTATGCACATGTTATGTGTGATGAAATGCGAGCCTATGAATTCTTGCATTTTTTACCCATCACTTATCTTTTCAATGAGACTTGTAAGACATAAACCAACTCGAGTCTCATTAGATCATGCATATAGTTGGATAGGGAGGATGAAGTCGACTTGTAGGTGTTGTACAATCTAATCGATTCGGCTCCGGGACCCAAACCTTCCTAGGGATTGTAAGATATACACTAACTCGATCCCATCATAACAATTTGTGTTTGCATCTAGTAGAGAACATGTTTGTATGATCAAATCCCATGAATCCCCTATGAAGCCATGACACCCTAGTGCTTTTAATCAATTTTTTACATCTCATTTTAATCATCTTGCTTGCTTTCATTACCTTCTTTACATTGTTATTTAGTTTAGTTGATTTCCTACCTCAACCCAATTTGTGATACCCTTAGACACAACCATTTGTAATCAAAAATCCAACATCAATACCCGTCCCTTGGGATCCGACCTTTACTTACCTCTTTACTAAAAGTAGAGTAGTTTGTGAAGTTATAAATATTGCTTTGGTCTAGGTAACTCTTAACGACAAGTAACCGAAATCCATACACCGACCAGACAAACAATATTTATTACTCATATTATTTAGTTTCCGCTGCAGTTGTATTTATTGATTAAAGTTATTGATTTTGGAACAATGTAATGAGGCCATTTAACATTATTTATTTAAAGTACTGCGTTTTGTCTTACTTTGTTATTCACTATCACGGTTAATCCGAGATGGTAACAACTTCATTTACCTAGGAATACCTAGTACGGCTCTTTGATAAATGAGGGTCTTAAATAGTGCTATCAGAGCAAAACGATTCTCAGGCCTAATCAAATGAATTTAATGAACTTAGGATGTGTTTAAATAAAATGAACCTCGGGTAGAAATTTTTAGGAGCCTCTCTTCGTACGGTTAGGAAAGCGCGCCTAATTCGTACCATGACCCTCTCAGTTTTGAACCCGTCACCTCGAGAGAAATTGAACGAGTGGGGTAATTAGAAAGAATTTTCTGTCTTAAGGGTCAATTGTTTGTCTTAAGATAGGAATTTCTAACCTTGTTGCAGGACGCGGAGTTGAGGTAAGTTTGATTATGAATTTGGCCTTGAGCCGTGTGCATATGGGTGTGTAGCGTGAATGTTTATTGTTTGGCATAGCTTGTGACTCATCTTACGGATATATTGAATTTAGTTGACATTATATATATTGATAAAAGTATGATTAAGTTAATTCCTTGGATGCTATGAATCGTTGGATGCATATAATGTGTGCAAGTAGTTAATTCATGTCTAGTGATATGCGGACTATGTTTCCCCGAAGCCATGTTTAGCTATTTATGTTTAGCAATAGAGGTATCAATTTAATGATGGGAACGGGAGGATTAATGTTGTATGACCATATTAGATATTCATCGTGTTTTAATAAAGTATTTATTCGGAAACTTCGAGTCGAAGTTTGTTTTTAAGAGGATAGTGTGGGGTACTCCTAAAATTTTGGGTATTGGTATAACTTTTATTATGTGTGTTTTATACGGTCGGTATATCTTTACTTTTATATGTTATGCAATTAAGTGCAATGCTTTAACATTATGAACATTGCTTGTAAGTTTGATTAATTTCTCAGATTTTTACCCCTAATTGTTTCGACTGTCCTTTCCTGCCTGTTTATTATATATAGACGAAATTGTATTATGTGATTGCCCTGTGTGTTAGCTTTCATTTGCCACTAGTTTCATGCTTAGATGATTTACGGTTTAGGAGAAATAAATATTTTAGTGGACAGTGGTCATAATGTTACTGTGCAGTCATGTTTTCGACCTATAATTTTTTAAAGTTTGTCATTTAATATGTAGTCATAATTTACGCATTATTCCAACGCCACTGTTTAAAGGATTCGTATATATTTCCAAACTGATAAGCCACGTTAAATCTCGATATCTTAATATTTAATGGTGATTTTTGCAAGTTGACTCAGATTAGTAACGATATGCTAATAAAATTCCGTTCAGACCAATTGAGTTGTAAAAATCCTTATAAACTGATTATTTGAACTATGGACTTGATTCTTGTTCTCATATGTCTATAACTCCCTGTATTTTTCTAAAAATATAAAAACTCAAGAAATAATTACGAGGTTATTTATTGGTGATTTTTTTGAAAGTTACAGCATGTTTTCTAACATTCTAAAGGCGTACTTTAACGACAATATTTTAACAAAAGTTGCAGTACCGTGTTTTCCGACTCTGATATTATATTCTAATAGTGTGGTTTCATAATGTTAATGATAGGATCCCATATATTATGTTCACTGATATGCGGTAAAAAAATGGAAATATTATATTTGGTAATTCTATCGGCATGATGTTATGTAATATGTATTTATGTGAACAACATGAATATTAACTAGATAATGATGGGGTTGAATGTGAAAGATTAGTTGATTACGTATGTTATAAGTTATGACATTTGAAATAGATCCTAGTATTGTTAATATTATGGTTTTCTTCTGCGGAATTGTCATATGTTATGATTATTGACAAGGAAGTTGGGGTCAAAACCTTGAAATTTGAATGTTATATTTTATTTGCTGTCTTTGCACGAACAGTATATGTGAAAAAAAAATATATTTTGTAGAACTAAGAATAAAACGTCGTTACTAGAGTGAACCAATAATTGGTATATTTAGTTAGATAGTGTGATATATTAGTATGTGAGCACGTTGACTTGGTTAGTGTATGTGGTGTAATCTTCATGTTTTAAAGAGTTAATTAATCTAACCACGCATAACTTGTTGTCTAAAATAAGTTTCAAGAGAATGGAAAAAAAAATTCAATTAGTTGATTATGTGTTGGTTGTATAGTCGGAGTAATACCATTAATATATGATGATATGAATTTAACGATTAGCTTATGGGTCTTATGATTAGAGTGTTGGGGTAACATGTGTTATAAAATAAGTGACAAAATTTTTAATAAGTAAGATGTAGTACTAGAATAGTTGTAAACCGTAACATGTTATAGGATATGCAATTAATATTGTTATTATTATTTCACGTGATGTATTTATCTTTATCAAAGTTCACTAGAAGTTGAATTATGATTTATGGATTATCGATGTATGTAGCTGCATTAATAAGTTTTGCGGATTTGTTGCAAAGTTTAGTAATGTACATATGACTAGGAATTTAAGTACAAGTTTGATTTATAAAGTGTGTTTTTAAAGTGTGTGTGATTTGTGTTTCAATAAGTAATTTGTTACCAATCATGCTAGATAAACGATTTTGCTAAGTTTTATTATAGTCTTTGAGCTCGGGCATGTTGACTTGGTATAGTATTTTCATTAGTAATCTAGGTTACGAGGACGTAACCTTAACTTTAAGGAGGGTATGATTGTAAAATCTTGGTAGTTGCGACATTTTGGATAACATATTTGATAATTGAGAAGTCTTTGTTGATTTATAATTGTTGTTTCGATGTTCTCAGTTTTAAATAATTTAATAAAACGATCTCACATAATACAACTCTTATCATTTAGTTTTCTAGCCAACATACCATTTGTGCCATAATTATAATTTAATTATAAATATTGTGTTATATGTAGTATTAACTTTATGTTTTGGCTCTTTTGATTTGAGTTTGTTGGTTGAGATGAATAATGGGTTGCTAAGTAATAAAGTTTAATGAGTTGGTTGTTTGAGTTTTTAAATTGGACGGTAAAGTAGTTGCTTGTATGTGTGCCACGAATTTCGAGGACGAAGTTCCATTAAGGGGATAGATTGTAATACTACCATTTTAGTTGTTTTTTCTTATGCAATGTGAAGTTGATAGTAAGTATGTTGATAGCATGTAAGTGTTATATTGTGTGGAGTATCTTTAATTGTGGGTGAACTTCGAGGACGAAGTTCTTTTTAAGGAGGAAAGACTGTAT